>NW_016810401.1:338995-343001 GCF_001698545.2 Rhinopithecus bieti
TTTTTTTTTTTTTTTTTTTTTGAGACAGTCTTATTCGGACGCCCAGGCTAGAGTGCAGTGGCGTGATCTTGGCTCACTGCAACTTCCACCTCCCTGGTTCAAGTGATTCTCTTGCCTCAGCCTCCCGAGTAGCTGGGATATTACAGACATACACCACCACGTCCAGCTCATTTTGTATTTTTAGTAGAGACGGTATTTCACCATGTTGGTCAGGTTGGTCTTGAACTCCTGGCGGGTGATCCGCCCACCTCAGCTTCCCAAAGTGCTGGGATTACAGGCGTGAGCCACCGCTCCTGGCCCTAGTTTTCCTTTTGACATCCTTCCTAGCCTCTGTTTCTTTCTAGTTAATCCTAACAGGGTATCTTCGAGGCTTGTCACTTGTTCACTACTTAGCAGTGATTCTCAAAGTGGAGGGAGGTAAGGGGATTTTATCTATAAGGGCAAATCCAAATTGAGGGAGGGTGTTCTTGATTACTTTTTTAAAAAAAGCACATTTAGGCCAGGCATAGTGGCTCACTCCTGTAATACCAGCTACCCTGGAGGTTGAGGTGGGAGGACTGCTTGAGCCTGAGAGGTCCAGGCTTCAGTGAACTGTGATCTCGCTGTTATAGTTGAGCCTGGGTGACAGAGAGAGACCCTATCTCAAAAAGAAAAAAAAGTATTTATAGACCGTTTACTGTGTGCTAGACACTATGCCAGGCAGTAGGGTGCAGAGTGAAACTCAAGAACTCAAGACCTATTGGAGGCCAAGTGCAGGTTGCTCATGCCTGTAATCCTAGCACTTTGGGAGGCCAAGGCGGTCAGATCCCCTGAGGACAGGAGATTGAGACCAACCTGGGTAACATAGGGAGACCTCACCTCTACAAAAAAACTAGCCAGGTGTGTTGGTGCACACCTGTAGTCCTGGCTACTTGGGAAGCTCAGGCAGGTGGATCACTTGAGCCCAGGAGGCCAAGGCTGCAGTGAGCCATGATTGTGCCTCTAAACTCCAGCCTGAGCAACAGAGTGAGACCCTGTTGCAAAAAAAAAAAAGAAAAAAGAAAAAAGAAAAGAAAAGAAAAGTTCTATTTGGCAGTTCTGCAAGGATGACCCAAGGATTTTGATTTGAGCATCTGAAAGTGATATAGGTAACACTAAAGAAAAGCAGGCTGGGTGCGGTGGCTCATGCCTGTAATCCCAGCACTTTGGGAGGCCGAGGTGGGCAGATCACCTGAGGTCAGGAGTTCAAGACCAGCCTGGCCAACATAATGAAACCCCGTCTCTACTAAAATATAAAATTAGCCAGGTGTGGTGGCATGCGCCTGTAGTCCTAGCTACTCGGGAGGCTGAGGCAGGAGAATCGCTTGAACCCGGGAGGTGGAGGTTGCAGTAAGCTGAGATCAGGCCACTGCACTCCAGCCTTGGTCACCAGAGCGAGACTCCATCTCAAAACAAACAAATNAAAAATTCAGATTTTGCAGCATGAAAAACTTCAGTAAATTTATGAAGCTAGATTGGTCTTTTCCTTTTCTTCTTAGGGTGATTTTATCAGTGCCTCAAGATTTTTTATTAGTGTTTCTCTGTGGCTCTCAAAACTTCTTTATTTTTATGATTATTTCCTTATTTTTTAGATACTGGGTCTTACTCTGTCACACAGGCTGGAGTGCAGTGGCGAAATAGCTCACTGTCACCTTGAGCTTTGATCAAGGGATCCTTGGTTTCAGCCCCTCAGAGTGCTGGGATTACTGGCATGAGCCACCATACCTGGCCAGGCCAAGAAGTTATTTACTTTCTTCCTCAATGATGTATAAACAAAGCCATCATGATCCACTTGCTAGGCAACTTGCACAATGAGTTTCATTTCTTTGTCAATAGAAACCCTTGGCTGGGTGCGGTGGCTCACGCCTGTAATCCCAGCACTTTGGGAGGCCGAGAGATGGGTGGATCAGTTGAGGTCAGGAGTTCAAGACCAGCCTGGCCGACATGGTGAAACCCTGTCTCTACTAATAATACAAAAATTAGCCAGGCAAGGTGGCACACACCTGTAATCCCAGCTACTTGGGAAGCTGAGGCAGAATTGCTTGAACCTGGGAGGCGGAGGTTGCAGTGAGCTGAGATCATACCACTGCACTCCAGTCTGGGTGACAGAGCAAGACTCTGTCTCAAAAAACAAAACAAAATAAAAAAAGAAACCCTTAAAATCCTGAACACATTCTTTCCACATGCATTGACTGTCAGGCTTCATTACTTCCATTGCCTGTTTGTTTGTTTGTTTGTTTGCTTATTTATTTATTGAGACAGGGTCTTGCTGTATCACCTAGGCTGGAGTGTAATAGCGTGATCATGGCTCACTGCAGCCTCAACTTCCCCAGGCACAGGTGATCCTTTTGCCTCCACCTCCTGAGTAGCTGGGACTACAGGTGCGCACCACCATGTTCAGCTAACGTTTTGTAGAGATGAGGTTTTGCCATGTTCCCCAGGCTGGCCTTGAACTCTTGGACTCAAGGGATCCGCAGCCTCCCAAAATGCTGGGATTACAAGCACGAGCCACCACGCCTGGCCTCCCATTGCCTGTTTAAATAGAAATGATGCAACTAGCAATATTGAAGGACTTCCAGATCTTTACTATATTAAGATTAGGGTCAGCATCCATGACTCTGGGAGCCAAGAGAGAATCTCAGTCTAATGTATGTGGCTTTGAAAGAGCAAATCATGCTTAGATCAGCAGAGTGAAGGATGGAGTAATGTTGGGACAGGAAAACTTTATTCAATGCCTTTATGAGCACATTCATAAAGTGTGTGGTACATCAGGGTGGTATTGTTGTGTCCTGCAGCACAAAGCCAAATTTTTTCTCTTTGAGGTCCTGCTTGACTTCTAGAATGAAGATATTTGAAACTGAATCAGGGAAAGTACTACAGTTACCCACGACTTTGCATTTGGTTGCTAGAGCACAGGCAGGTTTTTTTTGTGCGTGTTCGTTTGTTTGTTTTTTTTGAGAGTCTCGCTCAGGCTGGAGTAAAGCGGCCCGATCTCTCTTCACTGAAAACTCTCCCTCCCAGGTTCAAGCAATTCTGTCTCAGCCTCCCAAGTAGCTGGGATTACAGGGATGTGCCACTATACCTGGCTAATTTTTGTATTTTTAATAGAGATGGGGTTTCACTGTGTTGGCCAGGCTGGTCTTGAACTCCTGACCTCAAGTGGTCTGCCCACCTCAGCCTCTCAAAGGCTAGGATTACAGGTGTAAGCCACTGTACCGCCTTTTTTTTTTTTTTTTTTTTTTAAAGGGCACCAGGATTTGTAGAATGACAGCCCTGTAGAACTACACTGTCACTGCACTTGGGGGCAAGGGCAAAGGATTGAGGGGAATGGCATTCAGAAGATCATTAGTTGCTTTCAAACCAGGGCCTTGTGTTTCTAGTTTGGAAATATTAAATGCAGTTGGGCATCTTTCCCCAGAAGATACCAACCACCAACCTCATGGTATTCCGGAACAATAATTTTTTTTTTTTTTTTTGAGACATAGTCTTGCTCTGTTGCCCAGGCTGGAGTACAGTGGCGCAATCTTGACTCACTGCAGCCTTTGCCTCCTTGGTTCAAGCAATTCTCCTGTCTCAGCCTCCGAGTAGCTGGGATTATAGGTGCCCGCCACCATGCAGGGCTAATTTTTGTACTATTACTAGAGATGGGGTTTCACCATGTTGGCCAGGCTGGTCTCGAACTCCTGACCTCATGATCCGCCCACCTTGGTCTCCCAAAGTGCTGGGATTACAGGCGTGAGCCAGCATCCCCGGCCTACGCCAATAAACCTTTCTAATAGCTCTGAGTGGGTTGTGCTGTCTGTTCCTCTATAGTTTCACCAATAGTTTGTGTGTTTTTTGAGGTTTAAATGGCTTCTAAAATCATTATGCTATCCTTGACTGGTTTTGAAATATTTCCATCCAAAGGCTGACTTCTCTAGTAGGAGGTTTGAACTATGACTTGATATGAAGAGCTTTTTCTTCCCTTTTTTTTTTTTTTTTTTTTTTT
>NW_016810401.1:346067-348358 GCF_001698545.2 Rhinopithecus bieti
CCAGCCTGAGCAACAGAGTGAGACCCTGTTGCAAAAAAAAAAAAGAAAAAAGAAAAAAGAAAAGAAAAAGAAAAAGTTCTATTTGGCAGTTCTGCAAGGATGACCCAAGGATTTTGATTTGAGCATCTGAAAGTGATATAGGTAACACTAAAGAAAAGCAGGCTGGGTGCGGTGGCTCATGCCTGTAATCCCAGCACTTTGGGAGGCCGAGGTGGGCAGATCACCTGAGGTCAGGAGTTCAAGACCAGCCTGGCCAACATAATGAAACCCCGTCTCTACTAAAAATATAAAAATTAGCCAGGTGTGGTGGCATGCGCCTGTAGTCCTAGCTACTCGGGAGGCTGAGGCAGGAGAATCGCTTGAACCCGGGAGGTGGAGGTTGCAGTAAGCTGAGATCAGGCCACTGCACTCCAGCCTTGGTCACCAGAGCGAGACTCCATCTCAAAAACAAACAAATAAGGCCGCGCGCGGTGGCTCAAGCCTGTAATCCCAGCACTTTGGGAGGCCGAGGCAGGCGGATCACAAGGTCAGGAGATCGAGACCATCCTGGCTAACACGGTGAAACCCCGTCTCTACTAAAAAATACAAAAAACTAGCCGGGCGAGGTGGCGGGCGCCTGTAGTCCCGGCTACTCGGGAGGCTGAGGCAGGAGAATGGTGTGAACCCGGGAGGCGGAGCTTGCAGTGAGCTGAGAGCTGGCCAGTGCACTCCAGCTTGGGTGACAGAGCGAGACTCCGTCTCAAAAAAACAAACAAACAAACAAATAAATAAATAAATAAAAAATAAAGAAAGAAAAGCAGAGTTAGAGGAAAAGATCGAGAATTTGGTTTTGGACATGTTGAGTTGAGATGGCTGTGCCTCAGGTAAATGGAGAAGTGAAGTGGGAGGTTAGATGTATGAGCCTGGGCTCAGAAAAAAGTTCTCGGTTGGAGATAGACATTTGGGATTCATGGGTGGGTGTGGCGGCTCACACCTGTAATCCCGGCACTTTGGGAGGCCAAGACAGGCAGATCACCTGAGGATAGGAGTTTGAGATCAGCCTGGCCAACATGGCAAAACCCTATCTCTACTAAAAATACAAAAACAACCCGGGCGTGGTGGCTCACGCCTATAATCCTAGCACTTTGGGAGGCCGAGGCAGGCAGATCATGAGGTCAGGAGATCGAGACCATCCTGGCTAACATGGTGAAACCCTGTCTCTACTAAAAATACAAAAAAATTAGTGGGCATGGTGATGTGTGCCTGTAGTCCCAGCTGCTCGGGAGGCTGAGGCAGGAGAATCCCTTGAACCCAGGAGGTGGAGGTTGCAGTGAGCTGAGATCTCGCAACTGCACTCCAGCCTAGACAACAGAGCAAAACTCTGTCTCAAAATAAATAAATAAATAAATAAAATTGGAACTCATTAGAATGTGCAGTAGTGTGCTGGAGCTGACTTGTACAGGCTTTTGAAAGCTGATTGTTAAGTTTTCATTAATTCCGTGAACCGGTTAAACACAGCATTTTTTTTTTTGAGACGAAGTCTCGCTCTGTCACCCAGGCTGGAGTGCAATGGTGCGATCTCAGCTCACTGCAACTTCCGCCTGCTGGGTTTAAGCGATTCTCCTGACTCAGCCTCCTGAGTAGCTGGGATTACAGGTGCTCGCCACCATGCCCGGCTAATTTTGTATTTTAGTAGAGACGAGGTTTCACCATGTTGGCCAGGCTGGTCTTGAACTCCTGACCTCAGGTGATGTGCCCGCCTCAGCCTCCCAAAGTGCTGGGATTACAGGCATGAGCCACGGCGCCCGGCAACACAGCCATTATTAAAACTAAAATGGGCTGGGTGCGGTGGCTCATGCCTGTAATCTCAGCCCTTTGGGAGGCCGAGGCGATGGATCACCTGAGGTCAGGAGTTCACAACCAGCCTGACAAACATGGTGAAACCCCATCTCTACTAAATACAAAAAAAATAGCTGGATGTGGTGGCGCGTGCCTGTAATCCGAGTTACTTGGGAGGCTGAGACAGGAGAATCGCTTGTACCTGGGAGGTGGAGGTTTTAGTGAGCTTAGATCCCACCATTGTGCTCCAGCCTGGGCGAAAAGAGCAAAACTCCGTCTCAAAAAACAAAAAACAAAAAGCCACACCCTAAAATTGTATGAGCTTATAATTTAATTATATTAAAAACAGTTAAAACAGAGGTAAACCGTACTTAAAACTCATCACTTTCTAATTATTATTATTATTTTTTTTATTTTATTTTTATTTTTTGAGACGGAGTCTCGTTCAGTCGCCCAGGCTGGAGTGCAGTGGC
>NW_016810401.1:348556-388131 GCF_001698545.2 Rhinopithecus bieti
TAGCCAGGATGGTCTCGATCTCCTGACCTCGTGATCCACCCGTCTCGGCCTCCCAAAGTGCTGGGATTACAGGCTTGAGCCACCGCGCCTGGCCTCTTTCTAATTATTTTACTACGTTTTTTGTGAAGACTGCTGTAAGAAAATACCACAAACTTAGTGGCTTAAACAACAGAAATTTCTTTCTTTCTTTCTTTCTTTTTTGGAGATGGAGTTTTGCTCTTGTAACCCAGGCTGGAGTACCATCTCGGCTCACTGCAACCTCTGCCTCCTGAGTTCAAGCGATTCTCCTGCCTCAGCTTCCTGAGTAACTGGGACTACAGGCACATGCACCACCATGCCTGGCTCATTTTGTATTTTTGGTAGAGATGGGGTTTCACCATGTTGGCCAGGCTGGTCTCAAACTCCTGACCTCAGGTGATCCCCCCTCCTCGGCCTCCCAAAGTGCTGGGATTACAGGGAATCGTTCCCCTAGGAGGGAAGACGTTCAAGATCAAGGTGTCAGCAGCAGGTCTGGTTTCTTCTGAGGCCTCTCTCCTGGGCTTGCAGACGGCTGTCTTCTCACTGAGTCCTCATATAGCCTTTTTTTTTTTTTTTTTTTTGAGATAGATCCTCAAAAAAACATGTGTGTGTCCCATTTTCACATTCAAATTTTATTTTGACTCCCAGGCTAGAGTGCAGTGGCCTGATCTTGGCTCACCGCAACTTCCGCCTCCTGCGATTTCCTGCCTCATTCTCCTGCTCATACAGTCTTTGTGCACCAGCAGCCCTGGGGTCTATGTTCTGCATGTACACCTCTTCCCAGCTCCATGTTCCCAACTCCATGTTCAGGGAGCTGCAGCTTGAAATCAGCCATGGCGGGAGTATTTACACTAGAGAAATAAGCAAATGCTTAACCAAGGGCTTTTTGTTCTCTCTGGAGAGCCTCTTATTAAACATTTACCAGCACATCACAACTACAGATACTACTTAAAATCTTGTTTTTTTTGTTGTTGTTTTTGTTAGTTTTTTTTTTTTTTTGAGACAGATTCTTGCTCTGTTGCCCCTAGACTGGAGGTCAGTGGTGCAATCTCACCTCAGTGGAACCTGTGCTTCCTGGATTCAAGCGATTCTTCTGCCTCAGCTTCCCGAGTAGCTGGGATTATAGGCTCACACAACCACACCCCACTAATTTTTGTATTTTTAGTAGAGGTGGGGTTTCTCCATGTTGGCTAGTCTGGTCTCAAACTCCTGACCTCTGGTGATCCACCTGCCTCGGCAGCCCAAAGTGTTGGGATTACAGGCATGAGCCACCACACCCCACCAAAATCTTGAGAGTATAATTTGAATGTGGCCGCGTGGTGGCTCATGCCTATAATCCCAACACTTTGGGAGGCCAAGGTGGGTGGATCACTTGATGTCAGGAGTTTGAGACCAGTCTGGCCAACCTGGTGAAACCCCATCTCTACTAAAAATACAAAAATTAGGTGGGCATGGTGGCGATCCCCTGTAATCTCGGCTACTTGGGAGGCTGAGGCACGAGAATCGCTTGAACTGGGAGGCAGAGCTTGCAGTGAGCCGAGATCGTGCCACTGCGCTCCAGCCTGGGCATCAGAGTGAGACTCCATCTCAAAAATAATAATTTGAATGTGAAAAATGGGACACACACACATACGCACACAAACAAACATACATCTTGTTTTGCAAACTCTATGGCTAATAGATATACAAAGAAAGCCTTTTGAGTATCAGTGATTTGCAAGGAGCGGTGTGTCAAGATACTTTGCATTGGCCAGGCACGGTGGCTCACGCCTATAATCCTAGCACTCTGGGAGGCCAAAGCAGGCAGTTCACCTGAGGCCAGAGGTTCAAGACCAGCCTGACCAACATGGTGAAACCCCATCTCTACAAAAAATACAAAAAATTAGCTGGATGTGGTGGTGAACGCCTGTAATCCCAGCTACTTGGAAGGTTGAGGTAGAAAAATCGCTTGAACCCAGGAGGCGGAGGTTTGCAGTAAGCCGAGTTTGCTTGTGCTGTACTCTAGCCTGGGTGACAGAGCAAGACTCTGTCTCAAAAAAAAAAAAAAAAAAAAAAAAAACCTTTCCATTTAGTCACAAAAATTCTGAAGAAATGGTATTAAAGGACAATTCATATGGACAGTTATTATCTCACATAAAAATAAATCAAGAGGCTTCTGGAAAGTGGATGGTTCCTTGTTCTTATGAGACAGCAGTAAGAAAGGACTGTCAGTGGTCCCACTTGAGTCTCTGATAGCTATGTGCAGCCATCACATGACACTGAGAAGACTCAGAGGAGAAGTCAGCACTGTGGACTGCAGTCCTGGAAGACATGGTAGAGCTGAAGGATCAGCCAACTTTGAGACTCAGCTCTAGCTCCCTGTCTCCAGTGGCCTAAGGGACATCTCTATGAGGATGTTTGGCTCTGTGTTCCCACCCAAATTTGATCTCAAATTGTAGTCCCCGTAATCCCCACATCTAGGGAGGGACCTGGTGGGAGGTGATTGAATCATGGGTGTGGTTTCCCCCATGTTGTTCTTGTGATAGTGAGTGAGTTCTCATGAGATCTGATGGTTTTATGTTTGACAGTTCCTCTTTCACACTCTCACCTGCCACCATGTAAGATATGCCTGCTTCCCCTTCTGCCATGATTGCAAAGTTCCTGAGGCCTCCCCAGCCATGCAGAACTGTGAATCAATTAAACCTCTTTTCTTTATAAATTACCCAGTCTCAGGCAGTTCATTATAGGAGTGTGAAAACAGACTAATACAATGTTCCATTACCACTAACTAGTTGGATATATTCATCTTCTCCATGTCCTATGTCCATTCAGTTGCTGAGTCTTGTTGAGTCTTCCTCTCCATCCCTACCTCCTTACTCCATACACTTATCATCTTCAGCTTCTTAAACTTTCAAGATCCTTCTACCTTCATTGAATCATATGCCAGATATATACCATATATATATATATATATATATATGCATTTGCTATCTATTTTAAGAACTTAAAGTAACATTTTAGAATTAATATTGAGTTTTTCTACTTCTCTCTATCCAATAGTCTATTCTATTATTAGAAACAATAAGGTGGGCTGGGTGTGGTGGCTCATGCCTGTAGTCCCAGCACTTTAGGAGGCTGAAGCAGAGAGATAGCTTGAGCCCAGGAACTCAAGACTAGCCTGGGCAACATGGCAAAACCTCATCTCTACAAAACACACACACACACGCAGACACACACAGACATACGCACACACAAATTACCCAGGCATGGTGGCGTGTGCTTGTAGTCCCAGCTACTTGGAAGGCTGAGGTAGGAGGATTGGTTGAGCTTGGGATGTCAAGGCTGCAGTGAGCTGTGATCACACCACTGCACTCCAGCTTGAGTAACAGACTAAGTCCTTATTTCTAAAGAAAAAGAAGGCCTGGGCCGGGCGTGGTGGTTCACAGCTGTAATCCCAGCACTTTGGGAGGCCGAGGTGGGCAATTACCTGAGATCAGGAGTTCGAGACCAGCCTGGCCAACATGGTGAAACCCCATCTCTACTAAAAATACAAAAATTAGCTGGGCATGGTGGGGAGCACCTGTAATCCCAGCTACTCGGGAGTCTGAGGCAGAAGAATCACTTGAACCTGGGAGGCAGAGGTTTCAGTGAGCCAAGATCACACCATTGCACTCCAGCCTGGGGGACAAGAGTGAGATTTTGTCTCAAAAAAAAGAAAAAAAAAAAAAAAGAAGTCTGGGCATGGTGGTTCATGCCTGTAATCCCAGCATTTTGGGAGGTTAAGGCAGGAGAATCTCTTGAGCCCAGGAATTGGGGAGTAGCCCAGGGAACACAGTGAGACCCCATCTGTACAAAACAATTAAAAAAAAATTATCTGGGCATGGTGGCATGCCCGGTAACTAGGTGATTCTAGTTACTTGGGAGTCCAAGGCATTACTTGAGCCCAGGAGTTTGAGGCTGCAATGAGTTGTGTTCCCAAACTGCACTCCAGTTTCAGTGACAAAGCAAGACCCCATCTCAGGCTGGGGACAGTGGCTAATGCCTGTAATCCCAACACTTTGAGAGGCTGAGGCAGGTGGATTGCTTAAGCCCAGGAGTTTGAGATTAGCCTGGCCAACATGGCAAAACCCCACCTCTACTAAAAATAATAATAATAATAAAAACTGGCCGTGGCGGTGCGCACCTGTAATCCCAACTACTCAGGAGGCCGAGGCATGGGAATCGCTTGATAGAAGCAGAGGTCGCAGTGAACCAAGATTGCACCACTGCACTCCAGTCTGGGCAACAGAGTGAGACCCTGTCTTAAAAAAAAAAAAAAAAAAGAAATAATAAAGTGGCAGGATATATGATATATAGAGAAAAATCAATACTAAAATCAATAGTTATGACAGTATGATACTAGAGCAGAAATAGATACAGAGATCAATGGAAGATAATAGAGTCCAGGAATAAAACCCATATATATAATAAAGATGGCATTTCAAATCAGTAGAGAAGGATGGGATTAATCAATGAATGATGTAGAAAACAATTGGCTCCCCTTTTGGCTCCCCTACCTCACACTGTATACCAACCTATTCTAGATGTAATAAAGACCGAAAAATATTTAAATACCATCAAAATATTCAAGAGAATATTTTCATAACTTTAGGGGCGAAAAGGCTTTTCTGAACCAGACCCACAGTTCAGAAGCCTTATGCAAGAGACTGGCAGTTTGGACTACACACAAATATCAAATTTCTGTAAGGTGACACTCTATAAGCAAAGTGAAATGAAAAAGTAGGAAAATATTTTCAACATGTACAAGAGACAAGAAGTTAATGTGTCTGTGTGGTGGTTTAAAAATATGTCCACAAATTCTATGATACTCTTCCTTTCAAGAGGTGAGCCTAATTCCCCTCCACTTGAGTGTGGGCTGGACTTAGTGACTGGCATCTAAAGAATAGCATAAAGTGGAAGTGATGGTGTGTGACTTTGGAGACTCAGTTAAAGGCAGAGTGGCTTTCATCTTGGTCTCTTTCTCTCTTGGATCACTTGCTCTGGGGGAAGCGAGCTGCCATGTTATGAGGACATTCAGGTCCTATGGAGAAGTCCAGATGGTAAGGAACTGTCTTGCCAACAACCATGTGAGTGAGCCATCTTGGAAGCAAATCCTTCAGCCCCAGCCAAGCCTTCAGATACCTGCAGCTGCAGCCAACCATTTGACTGCAACCCACCTGGGCCACTCTTGGATTCCTAAGAAACTGAGATAATATATTTTGCTGTTTTAAGCTGCTACATTTTGAGATAATTTGTTATACAGCTATAATCAGTTAACAGTTGCACTTGGCTGACTGGGCATGGTGGCTCATGCCTGAAACCCCAGCACTTTGAGAGGCCAAGGGAGGAGAATCGCTTGAGCCCAGGAGTTCGAGACCAGTCTGTGCAACATAGTGAGACTACATCTTTACCAAAAAAGCTAAAAATTATCTTGGCAAGGTGAGGCACACCTGCAGTCCCAGCTACTCAGGAGGCTGAGGTGGGAGGATGGCTTGAGCCAGGGGGCCAAGGGTGCAATGAGCTATGATCACACCACTCCACTATAGGCTGAGTAACACAGTGAGACCTTGTCTCTAAAAATAATAATAATGATGTACCTATTTTTTTAAAGTTTTTAAAGTCATGTTTATTGAAGTATGAATTTACATTCAGTAAAATTCACCCTGTTTGTTGGTTGCAGTGGCTCACACCCGTAATCCTAGCACTTTGGGAGGCTGAGGTGGATGGATCACTTGAGGCCAGGAGTTCAAGACCAGCCTGGCCAACATAGCAAAAACCCATCTCTACTAAAAATACAAAAAAATTACCTGGGCATGGTGGCATGTGCTTGTAATCCCAGCTACTCGGGAGGTTGAGACACTAGAATTGCTTGAACCCAGGAAGCAGAGGTTGCAGTGAGCTGAGATCATGCCATTTCACTCCAGCCTGGGCGACACAGCAAGACTCCATCTCAAAACAAACAAACAAACAAAAAAAAACCCTGTTAAGTATAAGCTCTGACAAATGCATAGTCATATCATAATCAAGACATAGAACAATTGTAGAATCACTCTTAACGGTTCCCTCAAAATCAAGAAGTCAACCCCTTCTTGATCCCAAGGAACTCATTGACCTGTTTTTCTGTCAAAAGGGTCAAATTTAATCAGTAAAATGATCTGCGGTACTATGGAAAAATGTGTAAGCATAGAAAACACACAAACCAACTTTTTTTCAAAAGTGAGATACTTAAAAAGTTCACCATACCAACAAAATGAAGGTAGCTTCACATTTTACTACAGATGTGCAGATACTCATCAAAATCCACCATTATCATATATATGGCTCAACAGTAATATTTAAGAATATACTGGCTGGGGCCGGGAGTGGTGGCTCATGCCTGTAATCCCAGCACTTTGGGAGGCTGAGAAGGGCGGATCATGAGGTCAGGAGATCGAGACCATCCTGGCCAACATGGTGAAACCCCATCTCTACTAAAAATAGAAAAATTAGCTGGGTGTGCTGGTGGGTGCCTGTAATCCCAGCTACTCAGGAGGCGGAGACAGGAGAATCACTTGAACCAGGGAGTCAGAGGTTGCGGTGAGCCGAGATCATGCCACTGCACCGCAGCCTGGTGACAGAGCAAGACTCTGTCTCAAAAAAACAAAAAAAAAAAAAAGAGGCCGGGCGCGGTGGATCAAGCCTTGTAATCCCAGCACTTTGAGGCTGAGGCGGGTGGATCAACGAGTCAGGAGATCGAGACCCTCCTGGCAACACGGTGAACCCCGTCTCTACTAAAAAATACAAAACCTACGGGGGGTGCGGCCGCTGTATCCCAGCTACTGGGAGGCTGAGCAGGGAGAATGGCGGGACGGGAGGCGGAGCTGCAGTGAGCAGAGTCGCGCCACGCACTCCAGCTGGGCGACACAGTGAAGACCGTCTCAAAAAAAACAAGAAAGAAAAGAAAAAATACTGGCCAGGCGCGGTGGCTCATGCATGTAATCCCACATTTGGAGGCTGAGGCGGGCAGATCACCTGAGTCAGGGTTGAGACAGCCTGAGCCAACATGGTGAAACTACGTCTCTACTAAAAACACAAAAATAGCCAGGTATGGTGGCACATGCCTGTAATCCAACTACTCGGGAGGCTGAGGCAGAGAATCACTTGAACCCAGGAGGTGGAGGTTGCATGAGCTTGGAGATTGTGCCTTGCACTCCAGCCTGGGTGACAAGACAGAAACTGTCTCAAAAAAAAAAAAAAAAAAAAGAATATACTGTAAAATAACAATCTTTAGAAGAGTTAGAATAATGTGATTCTTAGTTTTTTTTTTTTTTTTGAGACAGGGTTTCGCTCTGTCATCCAGGCTGGAGTGTAGTGACGCAATCTTGGCTCACTGCAACCCCTGTCTCTCAGGTTCAAGAGATTCTCATAGCTCAGCCACCCGAGTAGCTGGGATTACAAGCATGTCTCACCATGCCAGCTAATTGTTTTATTTGTATTTATTATTATTTTTTTGAGACAGAGTCTTACTCTGTCACCGAGGCTGGAGTGCAGTGGTGCGATCTGAGCTTACCGCAATCTCTGCCTCCTGGGTTTAAGCGATTCTCCTGCCTCAGCCTCTCCAGTAGCTGGAATTACAGGAATGTGCCACACCATACCTGGCTAATTTTTTTTTTTTTTAAAGTAGATATGGGGTTTTACCATGTTGGCCAGGCTGATCTCGAACTCCCAACCTCGTGATCTGCTCGCCTCAGCCTCCACAAGTGCTGGGATTACAGGTATGAGCCACTACATCCGGCCAATTTTTGTATTTTTAGTAGAGAAAGGGCTTCACCATTTTGGCCAGGCTGGTCTCAAACTCCTGAACTCAAATGATCAGCCCGCCTCAGCCTTACAAGTGCTGGGATTACAGACGTGAGTCACTGTACCCAGCCCTCAAAAGCTATTTTTTAACATATTAAGATTGGCAAAGTACGTACCATTTGACCCAGAAATTCTACGTTCTAAGAATGTACGCCAGGCACGGTAGCTCCTGCCTGTCTGTAATCCCAGCATTTTGGGAAGCTGAGGCGGGCAGATGGCTTCAGCCCAGGAGTTCAAGACTAGCCCCGGCAATGTGGAGAAATCCCCATGTCCACCAAAATTACAAAAAATTAGCTAGGCATGGTGACACACGCCTGTAGTCCCAGCTACCTGGGAGGCTGAGTTGGGAGGATCACCTGAACTTAGGAGGTTGGGGCTGCAGTGATCCATGATTATTGCACCACTGCACTCTAGCCTGCGAAAGAAAAAAAATGTTTCCCACCTAGTCATATTACCCAATGTGTAGTCCATGAATCAAGAGCATCAGCATCACTTGAGAGGTCTACATTTCAATGAGATCCTCAAGCAATTTCTATACACATTAACATTTGAGGAATACTGCTACAGAGTACTCATGCAGAAGAGCAAAGATGTATCGATGGGGATTTAAACAGCGTTATTTGTAATACTTTTTTTAAAAAAAGTTAATATCCATCAGTAGGGAACAGTTAAAAGTCTAACCAGGCTTGGTGGCACACAGCTGTAGTCCCAGCTACTTGAGAGGCTGAGGCAGGTCGATGGCTTGAGCCCAGGAGTTTGAGGCTGTAGTGCACAATGATTGTGGGCAGGAAACAGGACCTCGACGTTGGACCAGATTCAAGACTGGCTGAAACTGGAAAGAGGCACAGAAAGAACTTCTCCGTAAGACACGCCCACCAGCACGACAGTTTACCACTGCCATGGCGACACCCGGAAGTTACTGCCTTTTTCCATAACAACCTGGAAGTTACCACCCCTTTTCTGGAAATCTCTGAATAACCCACCCTTTAATTTGCATGTAATTAAAAGTCAGTATAAATGTGACTGCAGCCGTTTTCCTGAGTTGCTGCTCTCCACACACTGCCTAGAGGGTGGTCTTGCTCGGTAGGGGCAGGCATGGGGCTGTAAAACTGCATCCTCAATAAAGCTATAACTTCTACCACATGCCCAAGAAAGAACCATGAGCCAATATTATTGGGCTAATCGCCAATTTGGATGCTCACCTGCCCTGCATCAATTGTGCCTGTGAAAAACGATTGCACTCCAGCTGTTACCGGTTGAGGGTAATTGTCCAGGTTCTTAGCGTTTTGAACAAAGAATTGGACAAAACACACAAAGCAAGGCAGGGAAAGCAGAGTTTTATTTATTTTATTTTATTTTGTTTTTTCCCCCCTGAGACGGAGTCTTGCTCTGTAGCCCAGACTGGAGTTCGGTGGCACGATCTCGGCTCCTGGGTTCAAGCAATTCTCCTGCCTCAGCCTCCTGAGTAGCTGGGATTAGAGGCTTGCCCCACCACGCCCGGCTAATTTTTGTATTCTTAGTAGAGATGGGGTTTCACCACGTTGGCCAGGCTGGTCTCCAACTCTTGACCTCGTGATCCACCGAAAGCAGAGATTTAAGTTTAAAGGAAAGTACAATCCACAGGGTGGGAGCAGGCTCGAGCAAGTGGCTCAAGAGCATTGGTGACAGAATTTTCTGGGGTTTAAGTACCCTCTAGAGGTTTCCCATTGGTTCACTCGATGCAAATAAAGTAGTGACCCACCACCAGTCTAATTGGTTGTGGGAGGGGACCAATCAGAATGAAGAGTAGGCCTGCTATCAGTCTGATTGGTTGCGAGAGGGGACCAATCAGAGGTACTTTCATTTTTCAACTGCTGTACAGAGAAAGGAGGGTTTGTAAAGGGAGTACCCTCTGATATTCAGTCAGCATGATTCGGCCTTAGGTTCCCTGCCTCCAGACCCTATTCTCCTGCCTCACAGTGAGACTCTGTCTCTAGAAAGACACAAGAAAGAAAGGAAAGTGGTAGTATGTTCACATAATGGAAGACTAGACAACTATGAGGAAAAGAAAGAGATTTATGCTCAGTGACATGAAAGAAGCCCAAGACGTGTTAGAATTGAATAATTAGAGGAAAAAAAAAAACCCTAATCTAATAAAAAAATATGTGTGTGTGTGTGTGTGTGTGTGTGTGTGTTTTAGACTGAGTCTCACTCTGTTGCCCAGGCTGGAGTGCAGTGGTGTGATGTCAGCACACTGCAACCTCTGCCTCTCGGGTTCAAGCGATTCTCCTGCCTTCGCCTCCGGAGTAGCTGGGATTACAAATGCCCACCACCACGCCCGGCGAATTTTTGTATTTTCAGTAGAGACAGAGTTCGCCATGTTGGCCAGGCTGGTCTTGAGCTCCAAAGCTCAGGTGATCCGCCCACCTCGGCCTCCCAAAGTGCTGAGATTACAGGCGTGAGCCAAAGCTCCTGGCCTTTTTTTTGTTTGTTTGTTTGAGACAGAGTCTCGATCTGTTGCCCAGCCTGGAGTGCAGTGGCATAATCTTGGCTCACTGCAACCTTTGCCTCCCGGGTTCAAGAGATTCTCGTGTCTCAGCCTCCCAAGTAGCTGAAACTACAGGCACAAGCCACAACGCCTGGTATTTTTGTTGTTGTTGTTGTTGTTGTTTGAGATGGAGTTTCACTCTTGTTGCCCAGGCTGGAGTGCAGTGGCGCGATCTCGGCTCACTGCAACCTCCGCCTCCCGTGTTCAAGTGATTCTCCTGTCTCAGCTTCCGGAGTAGCTGGGATTGGGGCGCCACCACCCAGGCTAATTTTTTGTATTTTTAATAGAGATGGGGTTTCACCATATTGGCCAGACTGGTCTCGAACTCCTGACCTCAGGTGATCCAACCCGCCTAGGCCTCCCAAAGTGCTGGGGTTACAGACGTGAGCCACCACACCCAGCCTAAATACTACTTTTATAATTGAAAGAGACTATCTAGACCAGCCAATGGGGGAAAAATATCAAGGATGTTGTGGAGTATCTAGCTCTCATTACACAGTGTAACTTCAGTCCTTGCCAACTACAAATAAAATAAAACCTTCAATGGCTCCCCACAGCTTTCAGGATAAAGTCCAGATCCTTCAGTGTGATCCAAGTCTGTTTACTGCTTCTACCATATTCCAAACCCCCACTGCACCTACTGTTCCAGCCAGCAGAACCACCTGCTTTCCCTGCACAGGCATTGAGCTCTTTCTTCTCCAAGCATTACCACAGGTGATTCCTGTGTCTGAAATCTCTGCCCCAAATATATGGTATCATGCATGTGCATATACTATACAGTGATCCCTAGCACTCAGTAAAAGCTCTATAAATGTTGGGTGTGGCTGGGCGCGGTGGCTCAAGCCTGTAATCCCAGCACTTTGGGAGGCCGAGACGGGTGGATCACGAGGTCAGGAAATCGAGACCATCCTGGCTAACACGGTGAAACCCCGTCTTTACTAAAAAATACAAAAAAACTAGCCAGGCGAGGTGGCGGGCGCCTGTAGTCCCAGCTACTCGGGAGGCTGAGGCAGGAGAATGGCGTAAACCAGGGAGGCGGAGCTTGCAGTGTGCTGAGGTCCCGCCACTGCACTCCATCCTGGGCGGAGCGAGACTCCTTCTCAAAAAAAAAAAAAAAAAAAAAAAGTTGGGTGTGATTATTACAACATGTCTCTTTATATTGAATTACTTGGGTATTTAACCTTGTCACTGAACTATACACCTCTTGAACATAAAAGATAAGGACTTCCGTGCTTACTGTCCCCGAGGGCCAAGCATGTAGAGCCGGGGACAGATTAAGTGCTTAACAAAAGCGTGGCAGGGCGCAGTGGCTCATGCCTATAATCCCTGCACTTTGGGAGGCCGAGGCGGGCGGATTGCTTTAGCCCAGAAGTTTCAGACTAGCCTGGGCGACATGGCAAAACCTTGTCTCTACAAAAAATACAAAAAAATTAACTGGGCATGGTGGCGCACACCTGTAGTCCCAGGTGCTCAGGAGGCTGAGACGGGAGGATTGCTTGAGCCCAGGATGCACAGGTTGCAGTAAGCTATGATTGCTCCACTGCACTCCATCCTGGGCGACAGAGGGAAACTCTTATTTCAAAACAAAAATAAAAACAAAATAACAAAAGTCTGGCTGGGTGCGGTGGTTCACGCCTGTAATCTCAGCACTTTGGGAGGCCAAGGCGGGTGGATCACAAGGTCAGGAGATCGAGACCATCCTGGCTAACACGGTGAAACCCTGTCTCTACTAAAAATACAAAAGAAATTAGCCGGGCGCCTGTAGTCTCAGCTACTCAGGAGGCTGAGGCAGGAGAATGGCGTGAACCTAGGAGGCGAGCTTGCAGTGAAGCCGAAGATGCGCACTGGACTCCACACCTGGGCGAACCAAGAGCAAGACTTCCATCTCAAAAAACGAAAAAACAACAAAACACAAAACGACCAAGTGTGTGTTCAAGGACACATTCCTTTGTTTTTTTTTTTTTTTTTTGAGCGGAGTCTTGCTTCTGCGACGCCCAGGCCGGGAGTGCAGTGGACGGACTCTCAGCTCACTGCAAGCTCGCCTTCCGGCCTACTAGCCATTCTCCCTGCTTCACTCCGCGGCTAGCTGGGACTACAGGCACCCAGCCCACCCTTGCATGGTAGTTTCTTCGTATTTTTAGGTAGGGTCTTCACCATGAGCCAGAATGGTCCTCGATTTCTGACCTCGATCCCCCGTACTCGGCTCCAAAGGCGGGATTTACAGGCTTGAGCCCCCTGCGCCGGCTTAAGGACACATCCTAACCCGTTACATCACACCTTTGTCTCATCTAATGGCAACTTCTCGGTTCTTCTTGGCTAAGGCAAATCATATCCTTTCTTTTGACTAGCTCAAACCACATGGATTTTTCCCTTCTCGCACAACTGCTGACATATACCAATACCTTTCCATGCTGTATAGCACATCTAATCCTTCTCCACGAGTGCTTTCATATCTTATTATCTCATCCCCTTTTCACCTCACAGCAACCCTGTACCGAGACTACAGGCCAGGGGTGGAGAGGAGCAAGGAAATGTTACTAAGGCAACTAAGTGCAGAGGCGAGTTTTACCTCACATTATCTCTTGTTTAATCCCTTAACATATCCTTACAGGCTGGATATTTCTAATCCCATTTCACAAAGTGTGGGAAATTAGAACCTCAGTAAGATTCATAACCCTGCTCGAAGAACACCCAGGTATTAAGTGGTAGAGATGGGTATCTTGAAGCTGGGTGTCCTGCCTGACTTTAAAGTCCTACTGGCGCATGACAAGTAAACAGATAGGCCTATTAACTACATTCCCTCCAAGCTGGCCCTGGCAGGAGGTAATATCACATATCTTCCTGACTTTCTTGCCCCATCCACATTCTTCCATCAGACCACTTCTGGATGTTATAATAAGCTGTAGGTCCAATTTAACAATGGAATCACATGCCCATCTTACTGTACCTGATTGTTTCATTACATTTAGATTCCACACCACAAGGTTGAACCATCCCTTTACCCCAGGCAGAAATTGTGTCATCCTTAACTCGCCTGAGCCGTCAGTATTCCTCTCTTCAAATGTCTGTCTACGGGACTGTTGCAGAGATACTATCTGAGTGTGTAAAGACGTTCTGACATAGATGTCTCGACAAACTCTCAGAAATATTTACAGCCAGCCAATTGCATCTCAACACCTGTTTTCAACTCTTCAACCACATCAGACGAGGCTGAAGTGCCCTGGGTTCTTGGCATGCCAGGTCTGTTGATTACGATAATATGACAACGTTTGGATCTAGGAGTTATTATGGTGGGCAGAGTTAGAATGTCTGCCTTCTACCCACTAAAAGGTTCATCAAACCAGTCCAGGATAACTCATACTGGATCCCTGCCAGTTGCAATAGTTCCTCCTAAGCTTGATTAAGAATAAGAAAGAGTTTGGGGTACGTTTAGCGCCGTAAACAGATCTGCCACGGGGGGGTGGGGGCAGACTCCAACCCACGTTTTTTTTGTTTTTATTTTTTTTGAGAGCGAGTCTCGCCTCTGTCGCCCAGGCTGGCAGAGCAGTGGCCGGATCTCACGCCACTGCAAGCTCCGCTTCCCGGGTTACGCCATTCTCATTGCCTCAGCCTCCCAAAAGTACCTGGGATACTGGCGCCCGCCACCGCGCCCGGCTAGTGGTTTTTTTTTTTTTTTTTTTTTTTGAACGGAGTCTCCGCTGCTGTCCGCCCAGGCTGGAGTGCAATGGCGCGATCTTGTGCGGCTCACTGCAAGCCCGACTCCGCGTTCCCGGCCATTCTCCGCCCCGCTCAGCCTCCGAGAGCTGGGACTGACACGGCCCCGCCACCACAGCGCTCCGCTATTTCTTTGTATTTTAGTAGAGACGGGGTTCACCGTTGTTAGCCAGGGAGGGTCCAGATCGTCCGACCTCGTGGATCCGCGCGTTCGGCCTCCCACAAAGTGCTGGGATACAGGCTTGAGCCACGGCGCCCGGCATTCCCAACCCAGTTTTTTTTTTTTTTTCTTTCTTTTTTTTTTGAGACATCGAAGTCTCGCTCGTCGCCCAGGCTGGAGTGCAGGGCCGGATCTCATCCCTGCAACCTCCGCCTCGCGGGGTTTACGCCCATTCTCTCTCGCTGCCTCACCTCCCCGAATAGCCGGGACTACAGCGCCCGCCACCGGTCGCCGGCTAGTTTTTTAGTATATTTTTAGTAGGAGACCGGGGTTTTCACTGTGTTAGCCAGGATGAGCTCGATCTCTCTCGGACCTTCGTGATCCGCGCCGTCTCGGCCCTCGCACACAGTGCTAGGAATTACAGGCCTCTGAGCCCTCGCGCCCCAACCCAGTTCTTAAGATAACCTGTGTCTGGGCTCCTTCCGCTCTACCAAGCCACCTTCCAAAGGTCTACCTGAAAATAATTAATGAGCAGAAACTATAGGGGGAAGGGGAAAAGACCCCTTATCTTGGTGTTTCTTGCTTTTCCTCGCAGCCCCGCCCTTTTTTCTTCGAAGGATGAGTTTTTTCTAAATTCACAATACTTTTGCATTGAAGATGTCCGGGGTCCCTTTAAGGTCTTGGGTGACGTAATGACTAGCCCCGCCCTCTCTCTTCTCTCTTCCCAGCCCTGGCCATTTTTTTTGTCCTCAACCAATTAGCGGCCCGACGCCCTTTCCGCGCCTCATCCGGGTTCCCGGGACTGGGAAATTGGCCTGGTAACCAGGCAACTACTGATCAATCCCCTCCCCGGCTGATTTGCGCATCAGGTAGTCGCCGCTCTGCGCTCAACGGTGGCGAGTTTCAGTAGCCAAGTGCCCCGCCCTCGTTGCCATAACAGCAGTACACAACCCCTCCTTCCCCTCGCCCGCTTGCTAAACAGTCCTTCCCTCTCGGGACCAAGGGCCTCTCCAGAACTGCTTCTGATTGAGCAGAAACAGGGTCTGAGCCCCTTTGCTAAGGGGAATTGAGTGGGAGGGCTGGAGACTGCGCTTTAGGCTGGTGTACCAGAGGGCCCAAGGAAATTGGTCCAGTGGGGAGGGAAAAGTAGAAGAAATGAATGGAGCAGGGATTAGGGATGGCACAATGGGAGCTAAGAGGAGAGGAGGGGGAGGACTTGGTAGGGAAGAGTGGAGCGCATGGCTTAAGGGGGAGGTGGGAAGAATGAGGGAGAGGGAAGCCCAGGAAATAGGGACACTGGGCTGCTGGAGGAGAGCTGGAGCCACTGTGAAGGACAGGAAAGGCCTGGGGGTGTGGGTGACATCCTGAAGGGGGGGGGTCCTCAGTGAAAAGTGTGAAGTGGGGGCTGAGAGTCAAAATGAGATGTTCACAGGGATGAGGAAAGAAGCCTAGAGTTGGTGGGTCAGAAGTGATGGGGGTGATGGGAGTGGCACGTGTCAATGACGATGAAGGAGCTGAAGGCTGGCAGAAGCTGAGGAGACCTTCTTTCTCAGGAGGAAGACTGAGCTTATCTGACTTCAGAGCTTTCAGGAGGGAAGAAAGATGTCAGATGAAGATGATCTAGAAGACTTTGAGCCAGACCAGGATGATTTTGAGAAAGAAGAGGACGAGAAGGAGACAGAGGAGGGGGAGGACTACAGAAAAGAGGGGGAAGAGTTCCCTGAGGAAGTGAGAGCCTGGACAAGGAGGGGTCCTAGGGCTGAGGGGCGGGGTTGGGCAGGGGAGGGATGCCTTACTCCACTTTCACCTGCAGTGGCTGCCCACGCCCCTCACGGAGGACATGATGAAGGAAGGGCTTTCTCTGCTCTGTAAGACAGGCAGTGGGCTGGCTCATGCTTATGTCAAGCTGGAGGTTAAAGAGAGGTGCGTTGTGGGGGGACCAGATGAGGACTGTGAGATTGTAGGGCCCCTATTTCCTTTCCCACTGTCATTCCTGGGTGTTCTGGCTGAGAGTTTGACCCTTCTCATGCCTAGTGGAAAGGGAAGGACAAAATTTACTTTTCAGGAGCTCTGAGACCTCTATCAAAGCTGACCTGGGGAATTGGAGACTGAGAGTATATGGGGGGATTCCTGCTGGATTCCCTCATTTGTCTTTCAGAGTATGAGTTCTCTGTCCTTCACAGACACAGGTGTTTCTGCCCACTGTTAAGAACCCACCTACCTTCTCTTACCCTTCTTCTCGCCTACCATGTGTTGCCCGTTCTTCTCCCCATTATAAGCCTTCTGCTTTAGCAACTCTGCCAGTCCTCGCTGGGTTCTTAACCCTAAACCTGGTTCCTTCTCCCTCTTCCATCTCCTAGGGACCTGACAGACATCTACTTGCTGCGCTCCTACATCCATCTGCGCTATGTGGATGTTTCTGAGAACCACCTGACAGACCTGTCTCCACTCAACTACCTCACCCACCTGCTCTGGCTCAAGGCTGATGGCAATCGGCTGCGAAGTGCCCAGCTGAATGAACTGCCCTACCTGCAGATTGCTAGTTTTGCTTATAACCAGATTACTGACACTGAAGGCATCTCTCATCCTCGTCTTCAAACCCTGAATCTCAAAGGTGGGTGTTTTCCTTTTTTTTTTCTTTTGAGACAGAGTCTCGCTTTGTTGCCCAGGCTGGAGTGCAGTGACTGGATCTCGGCTCACTGAAAGCCCTGCCTCCCGGGTTTACGCCATTTTCCTGCCTCAGCCTCCCGAGTAGCTGGGACTACAGGCGGCCGCCACCTCGCCTGGCTAGTTTTTTTGTATTTTTTAGTAGAGACGGGGTTTCACCGTGTTAGCCAGGATGGTCTCGATCTGCTGACCTCATGATCCACCCGTCTCGGCCTCCCAAAGTGCTGGGATTATAGGCTTGAGCCACTGCGCCCGGCCAAGGTGGGTCTTAGGATGGGCTACACAAGATTCTTTCCTTCCTAGCCTGAGGCCAACAGAAGTGGGCAGTATGGTCCTTGGCTATGGCACATGGCAGTCTGCATTCATTCATTCAGATATGCAATATGATTCATTATGACAGTTCTACATGTTAACCATATAGGAGCGAATAAGACAAGAAATGTCCCTATTCTCATATAGCTTATATTTCTAGTTGGGAGAGATGTGCAAGTAACAACAAACACAATATGTAAATTCATGTAGCATGTTAAAAGGAGACAAGTGCCTTGGAAAAAATAGATCAGAGTAAGAGGAATGGGGGACATAGGTGGCAATGTCAAATGGATTGGTTTGTCAATCCATCTGAGAAGATGACATTTGAGCAAAGAGTTGAAGAAGGAGAGGGAATTAGACATGTCAGCTGCTTCGTTCACTCTTGAAAGGCTTAGGTGGATATGTCCATCAGGACCTTGGACTACCACACCACTTGCCCCAGGGCTCTGGAGGTATTAAGTCTGGAGGTGTCCTTCCTCACTACTACCCTGCTTTGCGAATGTCCAGGGTAGGGTGATTTAGAGGCTTCCCAAATTCAGGCTCTAATGCTGAACATTTGGAGTGGCCCTTTGAGTTCTTGAAACCCTCCTCCCCAGGGAACAGAATCCACATGGTGACAGGTCTGGACCCCCAGAAGCTGATCAGCCTGCACACAGTGGAGCTTCGGGGGAATCAGCTGGAAAGCACCCTGGGGATCAATCTTCCTAAGCTGAAGAACCTCTACCTGGTAACTCACTGGGTCATAGGGTGGTGCAGGGAAGAGGGCACTGTCCTGGGGGGTCAGGATGCCTGTTTTCTAGTAGGCTCAGCTACTAACTTCATCATTATGATAATAACTGGTATTATTATCAAGCCCATAGTTGGTGCCAGATACTGTGGAGATACAGAGCCACCTAGCAGGGCTGATAATATGTAATATGTGGATAATACAGAGATAATTTACCTTGATACAGGTAGCAGCAAAATGGACCGTAATTGAGGTACAAACATCAGGCTATGGAAATGTTTTAGGAAAACTCTCCTCTCAGATTGGGTTTTTCTTCAGCTCTTGCACTAACCACCACAGCAATCATCAACCTAAGACTTCCGGGGCCCAAGGTGTGGGGTTTCTCCCCATACAACAAGTAGTAGACACCAGCTGGGTGATCTCTAATTCGATTCCGACACTATCTACCTGGGGATAGCATCAGATCCCACAGATTGAGGGCTCAGTTCCCAAGAGTGACCCCCACACCGTCCGTAGACACCAGTTGCAAGTCCAAACCTCTGGAACTTCTGACACATCAGCTTCAACATGAAGCTGGTTCCCATGACCTCTTCTTTGGATTTAATTAATTTTCTGGAGTGACTTTTTATCAGTTTATTGCAAGGGCAAAGGACACAGGTGAAGAGATGCATAGGGCGAAGTATGGGGGAATGGGTGCAGTGCTCCATGTCCTTCCTGGGTGCATCACCCTCCAAAAGCTTTCATGTGTTCAGCTACCCAGAAGCTCTCTGGACCCAGTCCTCTTGGGTTTCCATGGAAGCTTGATGATATTAGTATTCCTTCCTCCAGGGAATTGGGGAGGCTCTCTCTGGGGAGGGTCTTAAGAACCACAATCAGGCAGGGCACAGTGGCTCACGTCTGTAATCCCAGCACTTTGGGAGGCTGAGGCGGGCGGATCACGAGGTCAGGAGTTCAAAACCAGCCTGGCCAACATGGTGAAACCCTGTCTCTACTAAAAATACAAAAATTAGCCAGACATGCTGACATGTGCCTGTAATCCCAGCTACTCGGGAGGCTGAGGCAGCAGAATCGCTTGAACCCAGGAGGCAGAGTTTGCAGTGAGCTGAAATGACACCACTGCAATCCAGCCTGGGAGACTGAGCAAGACTCCATCTCAAAAAAAAAAAAAAAAAAAAAAAAAGAGGCCGGGCACGGTAACTCATGCCTGTAATCCCAGCACTTTGGGAGGCTGAGGAGGGTGGATCACGAGGTCAGGAGATCGAGACCATCCTGGCTAACACGGTGAAACCCTGTCTCTACTAAAAATACAAAAAAAATTAGCCAGGTGTGGTGGCGGGCACCTATAGTCCCAGCTACTCAGGAGGCTGAGGCAGGAGAGAGGCGTGAACTCGGGAGGTAGAACTTGCAGTGAGCCGAGATGGCACCACTGCACTCCAGCCTGGGCGACAGAGCGAGATTCCGTCTCAAAAAAAAAAAAAAACACACACACAACCAGAAAGAGGGAGAAGTGGGGAAAGATTAGAGCCTTCCCTTGGGGCAGGTGAAAAGACAGCAGGAGAAGGTTCCTGAGACCTGCCCCTGAGACCCAGCACACCCAACTTTATAACAAAAGATTGCAACAAGGGCTATTATGGGAGTTATAAGCTAGGGACTGTGGATGAAAATCATTATATATAATAACACCACAGGAAGCCACCGAAATATTTAGTCTTTTAGACTCTTAAGCTTCGTTATTCTGGGATGGTGCTGATGGCAATCCTCAGTGGTGGCATGGGGGCTCCTGGGCCGCGTGGGGAGTGGGTTGAAGCATCTCCTCCATCCCAGGTGGCTTTGGGGGTGAGTGGCAGTGGGTTTCTGCTGACCTTTCTCTGGGATGGCAGCTGCTCCTGAACTTTACTTTCTATACTGATCTCTACTCATCCCCACTCCCTTCTTCCACTCCTCCCTCTCGACGTCTTGGATTTCCTCTTTTGCTTTATCTCATTTTGACTTCTCTTTCTTCCCTGTCCCTGCTCCCTCTCAATCAATCCACTGTGCCCTGGGGGTCTAGGCCCAAAACATGCTGAAGAAGGTGGAAGGCTTGGAGGACCTGAGCAATCTCACCACCTTGCATCTTCGAGACAACCAGATTGACACTCTGAGTGGCTTCTCCAGGGAAATGAAATCATTGCAGTACCTCAACCTGAGGTATGCACCCCCTCCAAGCCCCACCTTGTCCCTACCCCTGACCAGGTGCAGCTTTTGAGTCTGTGTTCCTCCCTGGCCCAATTCCCCAGTCCTAGTCTACAGCTGGATACTCACCTCATCCTCCTCCCTGATCCTCACCCCGGCTTTCCTTACTTTCTTCTGCACTGAGTGGCAACACTAAGTCCCTTATAGCTTGTGACCCCTGAATTTGTATTCATTCAATCCACAGTTATTGAGAATGTGCTATGTGCCAGGCCTTGTGCTGTGTTTTGGGGACATTTAAAGGAATCAGAGGCTGGGCATGGTGGTTCATGCCTGTACTCCCAACACTTTAGGAGGGAGGATCACTTGAGGCTAGGAGTTCAGGACCAGCCTGGGCAACATAGTAAGACCATGTTTCTACAGAAGTAAAAATAATGGCTGGGCATGGTGGCTCACACCTGTAGTTGTAGCACTTTGGGAAGCTGAAGCGGGCAGATCGTTGGAGCCTAGGAGTTTGAGAGCAGTCTGGGCAACATGGCAAAATCCCGTTTCTACCAAAAATACAAAAATTAGCCAGGCATGGTGACAAGCACCTGTAATCCCAGCTACTCAGGAGGCTTAGGCGGGAGGATCGCTAGAGCCTAGAGGTGGAGTTTGCAGTGAGCTGAGATCAAGCCACTGCACTCCAGAGTAGGTGACAGAGCCAGACCCGGCCTCAAAAACAAAACCAAAAATATTAAATAAAATTAAAATATTAAATTAAAATAAAATTAACTGAGCCTGGTGGTGCACAACTGTGATTTCAGCTACTTACGAGGCTGAGGTAGGAGGATCACTTGAGCCCAGGAGTTCAAGGTTGCAGTGAGCCATGATTGTGCCACTGCACTCCAGCCTGGGTGATAGAGTGAGCTGTCTTTAAAAGAAATAAAGGAATCAGAGGTGATTCCTGTTCCTAAGGGGCTCACATTCTGGCTCCAACTCTTTTTTCCTCACCCTATCCTAAATAAGTTTCCACTGCCCTTCTCCATTTCCATGGTCCCAATTCACCTTCCCATTTCCTGCCTCTCTTCTCCTGAGCCCCACCTGTAAGGGATGACCTTTTTACTGATATAAAACACAAGATGTGCTCAGATTTGAGGAGAGAAGGACATTTGTAAGAAAATCTTTTGGTAGAAAGGCACTGAAGATCAGCCACTCTTGTCGGATGGAGGACTTTATGTGTGTGTCTTTAAGCAAACATGTAAGGAAACTGCCTCTTTCCTTAGTCAACAAGACCAGATTCTTGAGCTGGCAATGGAAAGAGCATCTCCAAGTTGGGAGAGGTGGTTGCATCTGGAAGCCCCAACTCTCATCCTGACCCCCTAGGCAATCTCTTATTCATAAACGCTGCCACACAGATCTGATGGGGTGTGTATATGTGCCATCTTCCTGTTAATGATCTAGACAGGCATGATGGCCCCTTCCTGAGTGGCTATTAAATGGGGATGTTTTGAGAGTAAGTCGGATGTGTGTGTGGAGGGGGATGAGGGTGTTTCAATGATTGGGAGGTGCCTCTGGGGCCAGAGATGCTAAGCATCCAACAATGCAAGGCAGAGTCCAGTACAAAGTGCCTGTAGCCCTCCTGGTGAGAAACACTGCGTGAGGCTCAGCACGACCATGAGATCAGGCTGAAACACTTAAATATGATTTCATAAAGGCTTAAAGCCAGAACGTGAAAATAAATAAAAGGCCAGGCACAGTGGATCATGCCTGTAATCCCAGCACTTTGGGGGGGCCAAGGCAAGAGGACTGCTTGAGGCCAAGCATTCAAGACCAGCCTGGGCAACATAGTGAGACCCAGTCTCTACAAAAAATTTAAAAATTAGCCAGGTGTGGTGGCACGTGCCTGGAGCTACTTGGGAAGCTAAGGTGAGAGGATCGCTTGAGCCCAGGAGTTCAAGGCTGCAGTGAGCTGTGATCATGCCACTGCACCCCCAACCAGGGTGACATAGTGAGACCCTATCTCAATAAAAAAAATAAATAAATACAGAGTATCATATAATGAGGCACATTAGGAGATGAAGTTTATTCTCCAGGTTGGGAGGCTCCAACTCATCTGTAGCCCTAGGTTCCCTTTGTGGGGAGCACCAACAGAGCACCCACCACCCTAAACTCCAGCTTAGATCCCAGTTCCTTGTCCACTGACCTAGGTCCTACAGGGTAGAGTGCAGTGGCTCGATCTCAGCTCACTGTAACCTCAAACTCCTGGGGTCAAGCGATCCCTCCTCCTCAGCCAAGTAGCAGAGACTACAGGTGTGTGCCACCACACCCACCTAATTATTTTTAGTTTTTGTAGAGATGGGGTCTCACTATGTTGCCCAGGCTGGGTCCTACCTTCTACCTTCTGTTTAGGTGTGATCACAGAAAAAGTGTCTCCTTGTGAAGAAAATTTGCCCTCTCCTCCCCAGCTACAAGACAGGGTTGTGGCCTAGCTTTGCTGCACCAAAAGAACACATGAACACATGACAGAGTAGAATATGGCACTTAGGGATTCCTTGAAGGGCAGAAGCAGGACCAGAGTGGGGTTGCACAGCACCTCTGCAGTAAATCTGGCAAGGCTTGGCAGGCTAGTCCTCAGTGTTTCTAGGGAAACGGGAACTCAGTGGCAGAGTCCCCCAGAGGCCCCATTCCTAGCAACTGGCAACCAAAGCCCGTTATTCCTGCGTGAACCCCTCCTGACCACACTGGCAGGGGCAACATGGTGGCCAACTTGGGGGAGCTGGCCAAGCTTCGAGACCTACCCAGGCTGCGAGCCTTGGTGCTGCTCGATAACCCATGCACGGAGGAAACCAACTACCGCCAGGAGGCCCTGGTGCAGATGCCATACCTCGAACGCCTGGACAAGGAATTCTATGAGGAGGAGGAACGGGCTGAGGCTGATGAGATTCGACAGAGTCTGAAGGAAGACAAGGAGAAGGAGCAGGAGCCTGAGCCCCAGCGTGACCTGGAACCGGAACAGTCATTGATCTAGCAGCAGTTCTAGCCTCTAAAGATAGTAAGGAAGCCTGCAGGGAGGCAGTGGGAGGAGGCCAAGGGCTGGGCAGGTAGGGAAAGAGGCAAGAGGGGAAGCTGCTGCAGAAGGAGGTGGGGGAGGAAAGCATCAGACAAGCAGAACCCTTAGAGAGAGCAGGGTTAGGAGTCAAGGAGAGGAAAAGGGACCCGTGGGGCTGGGACCAGCTGAGAAAGGCTTAGGAGGCCAGAAGAGTAAGTGAAAAGAATTGGGGTGGCCGGCAGAGGAGTTGGTGGGGGTGGGGCAGCCATACCTGACACAGAATGAAGTACGCTAGGAAAGGACAGGTGTGGGTGCATGGTAGGGGCTGCAGGGGAAGGTTGGTGGTGTATGGAGCTGGACCTAGGAGAGAAGCAGGAGAGGAAGATCCTGCACAAAAAATCTGAGCTAAAAATAACAGGACATAGAGATGGGGGAAGAAAAGAGGGCAGAGTGAGGCAGAAGGAGACTGAAAAGATGAGGATGGCCGCCAGGCACTTTAGATAGGGCAGAGGCTTTATTTATTTACTTTGGTTCTCACTCAGTCTCCAGGCTGGAGTACAATGGCATGATGATCTGGGCTCACTGCAACCTCCGTCTCCCGGGTTCAAGCAATTCTCCTGCCTCAGCTTCCGGAGTAGCTGGGACTACAGGCGCATGCCACCAGGCCTGGCTAATTTTTGTATTTTTAGTAGAAACAGGGTTTCACCACGATAGCCAGGATGGTCTCGATCTCCTGATCTCGTGATGTGCCCGCCTCAGCCTCCCAAAATGCTGGGATTACAGGCGTGAGGCACAGCGCCCGGTCCCTATTTACTTCTGTTTTCTACCTCCAGGAGATCAAAAACGCTGGCCTTCAGACCTGATCAGACTCGGGGGGGGGGGAGGGGGGGCCCACCACATTCATACCCCCTAGGGTGAGGACAGAGGATGCCTCTTTTTGCCCCAAAGCTGGAAATTCATCACAACCTGAGGCCCAGGATCCGCTCTGTGCGGGTCCTCTGGGCAGTGTGGGGTGCAGAGTGGGGTGCCTAGGCCTGAGCGCTGCCCGGAGCCTAGGCCGGGGGCCGTCCTCGGGCAGGTGTGGGTGGGAGCCAAGCCCGCGTGGGCCGCGGGGTGCTGGTAGGAGTGGTTGGAGAGACTTGCGGAGGCGGCTGGGGCGTTCGGATTTCCAATAAAGAGACAGTGTGATGCTCCTGTGTCTGACCGGGTTTGTGAGACACTGAGGCTGTCTTGAGCTTCACTGGCAGTGTGGGCCTTCGTATCCGGGCTACAGGGGTGCGGCTCTGCCTGTTACTTTCGAGTGGGTTGGGCCGTGGGTATGAGCACTTGTGTGCGCGGGGGGGCCAGGTCGTGGGTGCCCCCACCCTTCCCCCATCCTCCCCCCTCCCCCACTCCACCCGCGTCGGTCCCCCACCCGCGCTAGTACGTGCGCCTCCGCCAGCAGCTCCTGACTCATCGGGGGCTCCGGGTCACATGCGCCCGCTCGGCCCTATAGGCGCCTCCTCCGCCCGCCGCCCGGGAGCTGCAGCCGCCGCCGCCGCTGCCACTCCCGCTCTCTCCGCGCCGCGGTCGCCACCGCCACTGCCACTACCATTGGCTGAGTCTGCAGTCCAGAGGTGAAGCCCCCGCCGGGCCCCGAGCCCCTGCGGCGCCCTCCCCTCGCCGCGGCGCCCCTGCCCGCTTTAGCTGGTGCCTCTGCGCACCNTCCCCATCCTCCCCCCTCCCCACTCCACCCGCGTCGGTCCCCACCCGCGCTAGTACGTGCGCCTCCGCCAGCAGCTCCTGACTCATCGGGGCTCCGGGTCACATGCGCCCGCTCGGCCCTATAGGCGCCTCCTCCGCCCGCCGCCCGGGAGCTGCAGCCGCCGCCGCCGCTGCCACTCCCGCTCTCTCCGCGCCGCGGTCGCCACCGCCACTGCCACTACCATTGGCTGAGTCTGCAGTCCAGAGGTGAAGCCCCCGCCGGGCCCCGAGCCCCTGCGGCGCCCTCCCCTCGCCGCGGCGCCCCTGCCCGCTTTAGCTGGTGCCTCTGCGCACCTCTCCGCATCTCTGGCCCGGTGCAGCTACGCACCTGCTCGGCCGCCCGCGGCCAGGGTGCCCTCCCTCTCTGGCCTTCCCCGCCCGCTGCCCTAGCTTTCTGGCCCTCTCCTCGCCTGTCTCTAACTGCGCCTCTCCACCCTTGCCTGCCTCTCTCCCGGTGCTCACCCTCATATACGGTTCTGTCCATTTGTTTCTAAGTTGGGAGTCTCTCCGGGCGGTGCATTTTTATCCTGGCGCGTCCCTTTTGGTTTGCATTTGGGGAAATGTCTTCTCTCACCCTTCCTCACCGCTCCCCCCGCCAGACTTCCCTTGGACTACCCTCTCTTCTGCTCTTCCCCACGGCGCCCCTCTCCGTTCGCGCTTCCTCGCCTCAGCTGCACGGGGGAGGGATGGAAGAAGTGGGGATTTGTCGGGGCGCAGGGAGGAGGACAGGCCCAGCTGGTCTCCACTCCCCATCGGCTCTTATCCCCTTCACTTCCCGCTGCAACCCCCAGGGACTGCAGGGCCTTTCTCAGGACCCTCTCCCCCGACACCTCTACTGCGTGCGCCTTTCGCGGGAAGAGGAGGGAGACACGTTTGGGAGAGAGTGGGACCTTGGGGAAGGGGCAGAGTTGAGGCAGCTGGGGTGTTAAGTTGGGGAAGGATGGGGGCTCTGGAAGAGAGGGCCAGGCAACCCATCCTCTTCGTGGCTCCCAGGAGAAATGCAAGCCTGGCAGCCATTCCGCTCTGAGGAGATCTGGGGGAACCCCACCGGCTGGCCAAGCTGCAAAGAGGCGCGGGAACCACTGTCGTGCCCCTCCCCTCCTCACTGCAGTGTTCTCCCATCTCATCATTTGATCGTACCCCACCCCCCACTGCAGTGACCTCCCCTTCCTCACTGCATTGACCTTCTCCTCTTCCCAGGGGGGAGGGGGAATCCCTTCTACAGCCCTAGACTGCAGCCAGCACCTCCCTACCCACCCCCAACCCCACTGCAGTAACCTCTTTCCCATCCCTCCCAGCCTCCTGCCCCGCCCATTGATCTCAGGCTCCACCCCTCTAAGCCTCTTATCTTTCTCCTTCCTTCCCTTCCACCCGAGGAGATCCCAGCCATCATGTCCATAGAGAAGATCTGGGCCCGTGAGATCCTGGACTCCCGCGGGAACCCCACAGTGGAGGTGGATCTCTATACTGCCAAAGGTAATGGGCGTGGCATGGGCCTTCCTACAGCCCTAGCTTTTCCACCGCCAGGCTGGGTTTGGCCAGGGGTTCGGAGGCCTTTTTTGATATCCAGGGGGATGGGGTGCTGGGCCAGGCTCACAAGCCTGGGTTGTGAAGGTTGGATCCTCCTTGTCCAGGGAGCCAGGGTAGGTGGGTCTGTGTTCGAGTTGAGAGTGTGAGGCATGCCCTGCCTCCGTGTGTCTTCCTGTGCACCTGCATGTGTGCAGACGTGTGCTGCGAGCAATTTCCTTTTTGCGGGCTCCCACTTGTGCATGTGGGGCCTCAGATGGGTGGATGAGGAGGCCACTTCTTGTGCATCTCCCTCAGTGTGTGTGGCAGGGGGCGGGGGAGATGTTAGGGAGCAGTGTGGGGAGAGAGCTAGATGTGGTAGGCAGGCAGTTTAGAGCCAGAAGGCTGAAGGACTCCCTGGCTCCTGCGTTCTCTTCACTCCCTCTCATTCCATGTTCCTCCTTTAGGTCTTTTCAGGGCTGCAGTGCCCAGTGGAGCCTCTACCGGCATCTATGAGGCCCTGGAGCTCAGAGATGGAGACAAACAGCGTTACTTAGGCAAAGGTGAGGTCCTTTCTCTTTTCCAGACTCTCCCCAACCTCAGCCTTATGCCCCTACCTCACACCAGTCCCCAGTCCTCCTGTAGCATGCCTTCCCCTCCTCCCGTTGTCCCTTCCGGCCCCTCCTGGCCTGACCCAGTCCAGCCTCTTCCTTTCCCCAGGTGTCCTGAAGGCAGTGGACCACATCAACTCCACCATCGCGCCAGTCCTCATCAGCTCAGTGAGGCCCGCTCTTTGCTGGGGATAGCAGGGCCAGAGTTCTGGAAGGAATCCTGGAGCAGGGCAGGAGGAAGGGGAGAAAGAATGCCCACTTTTAGGAATCACGGTCACAAGGGGGAAGGGTGGGGAACAGATTCCTTACTGCCCCTGGTCCCATGGGGGTTCAGGTCCCCTAATCCAGGCAGGCCCCTGTCACAGGGACCTGGTTGGGCCCTGGCCAAATGTGAGCTTGGGTGTGAATGAGGGGACCCTCTGCCTTAGGGCTCAGCCTCCAGCCTGGCCCTGGGTGATGGAGGCTCTGCCCTCAGGGTCTCTCTGTGGTGGAGCAAGAGAAACTGGACAACCTGATGCTGGAGTTGGATGGGACTGAGAACAAATGTGAGCCGGGGCTGGGAGAAAGTGGGGAAGCATCAGGGTGGGAGGCGTGGAGCAGAGAGAGAGCTGAAGGGCCAGTGCTGTAATGGCTTCCGCAGGAATGACTGTCAGGGGCCTCCTCCTCCCAAAGCCAGAGCAAGCGGAGATGAGTTTAGCTGCAGAGGAAGGGACCGACATTAGGCAGAAGGAAGACCTTCTTTGTAGCATGTATAGGAGGGGGTTGGCCTGAGAGAGTCTGTGGTCTCAGGGATATTTAGAAAGAGGTGTGGCTCTCTGCTGCTTCCAGTCTCCTCCTCCCCACCCATTCCTCTCCCTGCTGTTTTCAGGAGAGCATGGATGAGGTGTTGCTGGGGCAGGGGTAGGGAGGGAGGAGGGGGTCTCCTTTACTGGCTCCTTTTGGAGACTACAGATGGAGGCAGGAGCTAGAAGGAGAAGGGGATATTGTGCTCAGCACCTTCCTCTATAATCTTCCAGCCAAGTTTGGGGCCAATGCCATCCTGGGTGTGTCTCTGGCTGTGTGTAAGGCAGGGGCAGCTGAGCGGGAACTGCCCCTATATCGCCACATTGCTCAGCTGGCTGGGAACTCAGACCTCATCTTGCCTGTGCCGGTGAGCGCTGAGCCGTGCCTGTGACTCTCCCAGGGGCGGGTGGGGGAGGGGCATGCAACTCATGAGGAATAATGGGAGGAAAGTGAATTGGGGAGGTAAAGAGGAAGGATGGGGACGTGAGACTTAGTCCGGGAAGCTGGGGGAAGTTTGGGATCTTAAGACTCCTGGGGCGGGCAGGGAGGGGCTCTTTGACCCTTCTGTCTTTCTGCGGCTTCCCAGGCCTTCAACGTGATCAATGGTGGCTCTCATGCTGGGAACAAGCTGGCCATGCAGGAGTTCATGATCCTCCCAGTGGGAGCTGAGAGCTTTCGGGATGCCATGCGACTGGGTGCAGAGGTCTACCATACACTCAAGGGAGTCATCAAGGACAAATATGGCAAGGATGCCACCAATGTGGGGGATGAAGGTGGCTTTGCCCCCAATATCCTGGAGAACAGTGAAGGTGAGGCCAAGAGCCCCACTGCCAGCTCTAAGTCTTACCCTACTGCAGGACATCAGAAAGGGCCACACACTTCACCAAGTCCTCAGTAGGTGTGGAGGGTCCTCGGACTCTGCAAACTCCAAAAGGTACCAGTTCTTAGAGTGGATTGCAGAGGGCCTGCCAAATTCACATGCAGACCTAGGGGGCCAGTCTTTTACCTACCTAGCCGGATGTGTTAGCATCTGTTAAGTTGTCACTGGAGAGCCATGCGCGGTGGCTCATGCCTGTAATCCCAGTACTTTGAGAGGCTGAGGCGGGTGGATCACTTGAGGTCAGGAGTTTGAGAGCAGCCTGGCCAACATGGTGAAACCCTGTCTCTACTAAAAATACAAAAATTAGCCGGGCATGGTGGCACGTGCCTGTAATCACAGCTACTAGCGGGGCTGCGGCAGGAGGATGGCTTGTACCTGGGAGGCGGAGGTTGTGGTGAGCCGAGATTGTGTCACTGCACTCCAGCCTGGGTAACAGAGTGAGACTCCGTCTCAAAAAATAAAATAAAATAAAATAAAAAAGTTGTCACTGGAGCCCTTGGGAATACTGGGAGATGGTCTGGGTGACCTGTTGGATTCATCCCATCGGTTCAAACTCTGTCCTGTCCCCATCCCAACCTCCTAGGCCTCTAGAATCCCTAATTTTTCTGTGCCTTAGGAGAAACTGTATAGGGAATGGAAACAATATAGGTAGTGGTTAAGAGTTAAGATTCTGGGGCCAAATTACCTGGATGTATTTGAACCCTGACTTGTGAAGTTACTGCGGGTGATCTTTCTTACTTCTCTCTGGAAATAATAACAGAATCTAGCTCATAGTAGTGTGAGGTTTAAACGAAATATATATGAAATGCTTAGGTGACGTGCTGCCAATGAAAAGATAATAAGTATTATTAGCAGAATTCCACTCCTCTGTGTTCCTAGGAGATGGCCTCTCCTCCCAGACCTGGGGATAACCCCAATAGCAGCCCCACCACACTTCCCTCAGGAACAGTCCTCCACCTCTGCCCTGAATGTCTTTTCTTTCCCTCCTCCTCGCCCATCCCTCTTGCTTGTACTATAATCTCACTGTATTCTGTCCCCAGCCTTGGAGCTGGTGAAGGAAGCCATCGACAAGGCTGGCTATACAGAAAAGATCGTCATTGGCATGGATGTTGCTGCCTCAGAGTTCCATCGTGATGGCAAATACGACTTGGACTTCAAGTCTCCCGCTGATCCTTCCCGATACATCACTGGGGACCAGCTGGGGACACTCTACCAGGACTTTGTCAGGGACTATCCTGGTGAGAGGAAGCGGTGTGAGGGGGAGGTCTGGGGGCAGGCAGTGTCCCAGCAACTCTGGACCTTATGGGGTGCTGACTCAGGCACCAAGTGGAGGTGTCCTAAGAAGAACCTGAGAGCCAGGGAGAGGGTGCAGGAGCCACCTGCAAAGACTGGGCTTTGTATGTAGTGTAAAAGTGCAGGTACCCGTGACTAATCTGTTCTATCTGCCTCAGATCCTGATTAAAGTCATGGGTTCTGAAAATTACTGGGGTCAGGGGGAAGGCTCTGGAAGGAACCAGGGATGGTGAGAGGCTGACTGGATCTAGCAGAGAGCTAGAACATTTCAGTATCTTTGATTGATGAAATTGTGGATGCTGAATGGAGCTGGGACTGATGTGTGAGTAGAAAGAAGGCTGAAGGGGACTGAATTAGCTTCTGCAAGTCTGCCCAGGGCCTTTACCCCAGGAAGGAGGCAGTTGGTCTCCATCTTCCTGAAACAGAGCGAAAGAAAATAAACATAATTGCAGAATTAAGGATTTGGATTAGCAATGAGGAAGGGCTTCCTGGGAGTGAGAACAGGAAAATGCAAAGTTAGGCTGTGAACCCTTGTTACTGGAAGATTTTTTTGTTTTTTGGATTTTTGTTGTTGTTGTTTGTTTGTTTGTTGTTTTTTGTTTTTTTGAGATGGGGTTTCACTCTTCTTGCCCAGACTGGAGTGCAATGGTGCCATCTCGGCTCACCACAACCTCCACCTCCTGGATTCAAGCGATTCTTCTGCCTCAGCCTCCCGAATAGCTGGGATTACAGGCATGTGCCACCATGCCTGGCTAATTTTGTAGTTTTAGTAGAGACAGAGGTCTCTCCATGTTGGTCAGGCTGGTCTCCAACTCCCGACTCAGGTGATCCGCCTGCCTTGGTCTCCCAAAGTGCTGGGATTACAGGCGTGAGCCACCACACCTGGCAGGTTTGCTTTTAATTAATTTTTTTTTTTTTGTAGAGACAGGGTTTAGCCATATTGTTCATGGCTGGTCTCGACCTCCTGGGCTCAAGTGATCCACATGCCTTGGCCTCCCAAAGTGCTGGGATAACAGGCATGAGCCACTGTGCCCAGCCCATGGAAGTAGAGCGAGATCTCTGCTCACTGCATGATTCTCTTAGCCTCCCAAGTAGCTGGGATTACAGGCGCGCACCACCATGCCTGGCTAATTTTTTTTTTTTTTTTTTTTTTTTTTTTTTTTTTTTGAGACGGAGTCCCTTCGCTCTGACCGCCCAGGCTGGAGTGCAGTGGCGGATCTCAGCTCACTGCAAGCTCCTGCCTCCTGGGTTTATGCCATTCTCCCTGCCTCAGCCTCCCGATAGCTGGGACTAACAGGCCGCCGCCCACCGTCACCCCGGCTAGTTTTTTATTTTTTAGTAGAGACGGGGTTTCACCTTGAGCCAGGATGGTCTCGATCTCCTGACCTGTCGTGATCCGCCCGTCTCGGTCACCAAAGTGCTGGGATTACAGGCTGAAGCCACCCGCACCCGCGCCCGGCCTGCCTGGCTAATTTTTGTATGATTAGTAAAGATGTGGTTTCGTCATGTTTGCCAGGTGGGTCTCAAACTCCCAACCTCAGGTGATCCACTTGCTTCGGCCTTCCAAAGTGCTGGGATTACAGGCGTGAGTCAGTGCACCTGGCCTGTTTTGCTTGTTTGTTTGTTTGTTTGTTTTTTTTGTTTTTGAGATGGAGTCTCACTCTGTCTCCCAGGCTGGAGTGCAATGGTGCGATCTCCACTCACTGCAAGCTCCGCCTCCCGGGTTCATGCCATTCTCCTGCCTCAGCCTCCCGTGTAGCTGGGACTACAGGCACCTGCCACTGCGACCGGCTAATTTTTTTTTGTATTTTTGGTAGAGACGGGGTTTCACTGTGTTAGCCATGATGGTCTTGATCTCCTGACCTTGTGATCCGCCCGTCTTGGCCTCCCAAAGTGCTGGGATTACAGGCTTGAACCACTGCGCCCGGCTGTTTTTTTTTTTTTTTGAGACAGAGCCTTGCTCTGTCACCCAGGCTGGCATGCAGGGGTGCGATCTCTGCCTCCCAGGTTCAAGTGATTCTCGTGCCTCAGCCTCCCCAGTAGCTGGGATTACAGGCATGTGCCACTATGCCTGGCTAATTTTTGTATTTTTAGTAGAGACAGAGTTTCACTCTGTTGGCCAGAGAACTCCTGTTCTCAAATGATCCGTTCACCTCAGTATCCCAAAGTGCTGGGATTACAGGCATAAGCCACTATGCCTGGCCTCTCCATGTAAGGTTTTATGAAATAAGAATCAGGAGCCAGGCGTGGTGGCTCATGCCTGTAATCTCATCACTTTGGGAATCCAAGGCAGAAGGATCGCTTGAATCCAGGAGTTTGAGACCAGCTTGGCAATACAGTGAGACCTCATCTCTACAAAAATTTTAAAAATTAGCTGAGTGGGCCGGGCGCGGTGGCTCAAGCCTGTAATCCCAGCACTTTGGGAGGCCGAGACGGGCGGATCACGAGGTCAGGAGATCGAGACCATCCTGGCTAACAAGGTGAAACCCCGTCTCTACTGAAAAATATAAAAAACTAGCCGGGCGTGGTGGCGGCGCCTGTAGTCCCAGCTACTGGGGAGGCTGAGGCAGGAGAATGGCGTAAACCCAGGAGGCGGAGCTTGCAGTGAGCCGAGATCCGGTCACTGGACTCCAGCCTGGGAGACAGCGAGACTCCGTCTCAAAAAAAAAAAAAAAAAAAAAAAAAAAAAAAAATTAGCTGAGTGTGGTGCCACTTGCCTATAGTCCCTGCTACTCAGGAGGCTGAGGTGGCAGGATCACTTGATTTGGGGAGGTGGAGGTTGCAGTGAGCTGAGATTGTGTCACTGCACTCCAGCCTGGATGACAGAGTGAGACTCTGTCTCAAAAAAAAAAAAAATGTTAAGAATCAGGGCAGGCTTACACTGGGGGGATTTGTCTTAGCAAGGATGAACAGGTATAGTTAACCAAGGGCCTGTCCGTTTCAGGGAATAAAGGGGCATGTTCCTGCCTGATGTAGGGGCCCAGGGAAGATGAACACCCCCCATCCCCCATGCTCTCTCTGCAGTGGTCTCCATTGAGGACCCGTTTGACCAGGATGACTGGGCTGCCTGGTCCAAGTTCACAGCCAATGTAGGGATCCAGATTGTGGGTGATGACCTGACAGTGACCAACCCAAAACGTATTGAGCGGGCAGTGGAAGAAAAGGCCTGCAACTGTCTGCTGCTCAAGGTCAACCAGATCGGCTCGGTCACTGAAGCCATCCAAGCGTGAGTGACTTCGGGCCCTCTCCTGTGTGGTCCTCGTTTCTATAAGACTCCTCTTGCAAGTGCTCCAGCCTAATTCCACCCAGGGATGCCAAAGAGAGCAGGGAACCTGGAATCATCATCACAGTTCTCTCACCTCTGCCCCTCCACCCCTGATTCTCTGCTCCCTTCCCAGATAGCTTTCCCCTAGATGTTTCCTGACATAGACCAAGGTTGGGGCTGGGAAGAGAGTGCCCAGCGTGAGGGCTGGAGAATCAGTGCTGTGTGTGGATACAGGTGCAAGCTGGCCCAGGAGAATGGCTGGGGGGTCATGGTGAGTCATCGCTCAGGAGAAACAGAGGACACATTCATTGCTGACCTGGTGGTGGGGCTGTGCACAGGCCAGGTGAGTGAGGCAGCCTGGTGAGTGAAGATAACTCTCTGTGGGACTGGTATTTCTAGCTCACCCACCTGGTCTCTCCTTCCAGGTGTTTGAGGGTGTCAGGGGAGTTTCAGGAGAGCAGAAGTTTCTTTTGAGGGGTGAGAGGGCAGCCACTAAGCTGCAAATCCTTTGAAATGTTTCAGATCAAGACTGGTGCCCCGTGCCGTTCTGAACGTCTGGCTAAGTACAACCAGCTCATGAGGTGAGGGTCCCTGGGGTGGGAGCCCCTGGCCCAGAGGGCTAAAGGCCCCATTTGCCTGCCGGACCATCTCTAGCACCCAGGGCCTGGATAACAAACAGTCCATTTCCAGATAATATTGGTTTTTGCTTCCTGGGTTTATTGATGGCCTGATTGACAGATCCCAGAGATCACATGGGAAAGCCAGGGAATGCTCAGCCTTGGGGCAGGACACAAAAGCAGGTGGTATGGGGTGGTTGGAGTCTGGGGACCCCTAGAGAGAGAAGCAGGATCCTTCTGCATCCCTGACCACTTCCTTTGTGGTTCATGTCTCTCAGAATTGAGGAAGAGCTGGGGGATGAAGCTCGATTTGCCGGACATAACTTCCGTAATCCCAGTGTGCTGTGATTCCTCTGCTTGCCTGGAGACGTGGAACCTCTGTCTCATCCTCCTGGAACCTTGCTGTCCTGATCTGTGATAGTTCACCCTCTGAGATCCCCTGAGTCCCAGGGTTTCCAGAACTTCCCTGATTGACCTGCTCCGGCTGCTCCTTGGCTTACCTGAGCTCTTGCTGTCTCTCCTCACCCTCCTTTCTGGGCCCTACTCACTGGGGGTCCGCACTTTCCACTTCTTCCTTTCTCTTTCTCTCTTCCCTCAAAAACTAGAAATGTAAATGAGGATTATTATAAAAGGGGGTCTGTGGAAGAATGATCAGCGTCTGTGACGGGAGTGTCAGGGTGGGTGTGCTGAGGTGTTAGAGAGGGACCATGTGTCACTTGTGCTTTGCTTTTGTCCCCTGCGTTTTCCACTTTGCATATGAGCCATGAACTGTGCATAGTGCTGGGGTGGAGGGGAGTGCTGGGCGTGTGATCATGCCTGGCTAATAAGGCTTTAGTGTATTTATTTATTTATTTAATTTTATTTGCTTTTCATTCATCCCATTAATCATTTCCCCATAACTCAATGGCCTAAAACTGGCCTGACTTGAGGGAACGATGTGTCTGTATTTCATGTGGCTGTAGATCCCAAGATGACTGGGGTCTTGCAAGATGCCTGGGGTCTTGCAAGATGACTGGGGTCTTGCTAGATGACTGGGGTCTTGCAAGATGCCTGGGGTCTTGCTAGATGACTGGGGTCTTGCAAGATGCCTGGGGTCTTGCAAGATGACTGGGGTCTTGCTAGATGACTGGGGTCTTGCTAGAATGGGAAGGGTCATAGAAAGGGCCTTGACATCAGTTCCTTTGTGTGTAGTCACTGAAGCCTGCGTTGGTCCAGAGCGGAGGCTGTGTGCCTGGGGGAGTTTTCCTCTATACATCTCTCCCCAACCCTAGGTTCCCTGTTCTTCCTCCAGCTGCACCAGAGCAACCTCTCACTCCCCATGCCATGTTCCACGGTTGCCACCACCTCTGTGGCACTGAAATGAGCACCACCATTAAAGTCTGAATCAGTGTACTGTTGTGTCTGAGGAGTCTTACTCTAGTCCATATGAGGGGAGAGAAGATGGAGCACCTGGAAGCTGGTGAAACTGGACAGCAGAACTGGGGAGGGCACAAAAAGGGGAAGACAGACTGAACAAATATGGCCAACATGATAGCACTGCCTACCCCATTCTGGCTAGGTGGGGTGCATGTGGCCCCTGCTTTCTTAGCAGCAGGCTTGGCTCCCAGACCCGGGTGAACTAAGGGGTTCAAGAGCCCCTAAAAGCATAAAATATTGTGTGTGTGTATGTGCATTTTGGGGGAAAGGGGGTCTAAGGTGTTTTCATATCCAAAGGCTTGTGGACTGGAGCAGCTCCTGTACTGGACCTCTGCCAACAAAACCCTGGCTGGTTCTCGAATGGAACAGGACTTCATGGCCATTACTCACTGCAAGATGGGGAAATGGCAAGGAAGAATGGTTCTGGGGGTAGTATAGAGAAGGACCTAAGGAAACAGAGTCCTCCAATAAACTGAAAATTCAGGGACGAAAGTGCTTAACAGACCCCTGGCTGGGTCAGACTAATAGTAGGGTTCCAATATGTGGCTAGAGACATATGACTCCTTAGCTATAACTCGTTAACTCTTATGGGGCCTCAGCGTTGAGATGCTCATTCTAGGTACCACCGAGGGGGACAAATCCCTTCCTAGTGGCTTGGATGCAACGTTGCGTCCCACAGATAGGGTCTGCACATGGGAGAGCTAACCACTAGAGGGAGTTAGAGTTCTGCAGGAAGCCATACTGGAGGCCAAGTGGGAGGCACGTCAAGCTGTCCCCTGTGGGCCTCCCACTCTGCTTCTGCTAAGGTCTGGTCCTGGCTCCCTCTGCCATCCTGCTCAGCTCCAGGGCTAAAATAGGATTCTAGTTCTGTATGGGCATGGCCCATTTCTTTTCTTGCCCTCCTTCCTGGGTTCCTGACACCTCAGCCATTTTCAATTGAAAGCCATTTCTCTTTCAATTCAAAGAGCTTCATGCCCCCTTTCCATTTCTGTGCCTTTTAATTTCAGTGTGGGCATCTCATCTTTCCCTTTTCTCCTGTCTCCTGGCGACCCTTCATGCCTCCCTTGGGGTTTCCTGTACCTTTATCTGTGCCTCTCAGTTTTCTCTGGGGTCCCTGATACCTATCTTACCTTAGTAACTCCCAGACTGACCAGGACTATTCTAGTTTGAGCCTAGTTCCTAGCCTCTGTCCTTTCTTTCATCCCTCCTCACTAGGTCGCCTTCACTGACAGTCTGGCCCCCCCATCCCCAAAGTACTGGGGTTGGATTGGGTTACAGCTAGCTCTGCCTGGGCCTTCCAGGCCCTTCTCTCCACTTTCCCTTTGTGCCGTTGCCTGGAGACCAATGGGTTGTGGGGGGCTGAGCCAGAGAGGGAGCTGGGGTGAGGAATGGCGGGGGCTGTGCGCGCGCGCGCGCGCGTGCGCGTGTGTGGTGTGTGTGTGTGTGTGTGTGTGTGTGTGTGTGTGTGATGCCCCCTGCAGCTGGACTATAAGCCTCAGGTAGGGGAGGAATGGGAGAGGGTAGACACTGGTTTCTTTTGTGACTCTCACCATCCCCTATCCCCACATATGCCTAAATTTTTCTTTTAGTCTCCATTGTAGCCCGTTCCTTAGTGATTAAAAAACACGGGAGAAGAGCTCAGCCTGGAAGGGATTTGGAAAGGGCTTGAGCCAAGGCCCAGTGGGAGTCTGAACTGAGTGGTGCAGAAAGAGAGGAAATGCAATGGGGAGAGAGGGTGAGGGGGAAAGGGGGAGCCCTGGAACAAAGCTGGGGGTGGGGAGGAGCAGGAGCTATGCTAGAGCAAGAGGGAGTGGGGCGCACAGGGAGACAGGGAGCTGGCCTGGTCTCAGGGAGGCCCTGGGAGGGGTGGGAAGGTGTGCATGGAGTGGTGAGTGTCAACCAATTCAAGGGACTTCAGAGTGATGACTCATTCCCAGGCCAAGGAAGGGTTCCTGTTCCTGCGCCCAGTTCCCCAGTGCTCTGGAATCTTGTTTAGAGCTTTTGAGTATTCCCAGAACTTTGTTGAATCTGGCCCAAGGAATTGTGAGACAAAATCTACTGAGCTGCTCCAGAGCCAACCTCCTTCCTTCCCTGAAGGCAGGTGGGATCTTGCCAGTTCAGGGACCACCCTTAGCCTCCAGCAAGACTAGTCCCACAAGTACCCGGTCCCCACCCCAAATGTGGAGCCCTACTGAGGGCTCCCAATCCACACTCCAGCTCCAGCTCTTCCGGTTTGCCAGCCTGCCTCCCTCCCATTCTCTGGCCTTCCCAATTTCTGCTGCCAAAAATCACCCTGTGTCCTTTGTCCTGGGAGATGTTGCTGCTTGGTGGAGGGCCAGGAGGGAGCCCAGGAGAAGGAACTGGTGGTGGGCTGGCGGAGGTGCTTGCTTCATGGCCGGCGGCAGACTGACTGCCAGAGGCTACCTGGAGAGCAGGGGAGGGAGAGGGAATGGTTGGAAGGAGCCTGCAGTGTGTGGTGGGGATTGTCTACACCTTAGAACAGGTGGGATTGAGGAACAAGGATACCTAGGGATTTGGGTCCACATTAAGCCCAATCTTCACCTGACTGCTTCCCTGTGACCCAGGGGATCTTCAGTGATGACTTTCAACAGATTTGAGAAGGAAAATGCAGATGCCACTAGATGGAAGGCCTGAGGATGGTGTCTCACTCCTCCAAGCTGTATCCCTTACCTATCTACCTATGGGCTTGCCAGCAATCCCCCACCCCACCAAATCTGTCATTTCCTTTAACTGCCCTCCTTTCCCATCCCCATTTTCTTTTTCTTTGTTTTCTTTTCTTTTTTTTTTTTTTTGAGACGGAGTCTCGCTCTGTCGCCCAGGCTGGACTGCGGTGGTGCGATCTCTGCTCGCTGAAACCTTTGCCTCCCAGGTTCAAGGATTCTCCTGCCTCAGCCTCCCGGAGTAGCTGGGATTACAGGCATGTGCCACCACACCCGGCAAATTTTTGTATTTTTAGTAGAGACGGGATTTCGCCATGTTGGCCAGGCTGGTCTTGAACTCCTGACAAGTGACCCGCTGGCCTCAGCCTCCCAAAGTGCTGAGATTACAGGCGTGAGCCCCCGCGCCGGCCCCATCTCCATTTTCTTTTCCCATCCATGATCTTTCCTCTTCCATACTGCTGCCAAGGCCTTGTTCAGCTTACATTTCCTTCCAATCTTCTTATCCCCCTCTTCCCCATTCTGCTTGCCCAAGTAAATCCTCCTCAGCTCCACTGAGAGCCCCCCCCCCCAGGATCCAGCCAGCCCCGTGTCTCCCGCCCCCCTTTCCCATCCAGAGCCCTCCTTTCTTACCCATAACCCATTTTCTCTAGAATTGGCACCTGGGTCCACCTCCTTCATCCCTTAAGGTTCTTCACGTTCCCTCCTCTCTCTTCACTGACGTTGCCTCTGGACTTCTCTCTCCAGCTATCCTTCACCCCCCACCCCCAATTATTATATTTCTCTTTTCCCAACACGAATCACCCCCAAAAGCTTTACTGTCTTCCAGAAGCCCCATCTTCCTATATATGTCAGAATTTCAATTTTTCTCCCTCCTTATGACCCCAAACTTCCATCCCATTCTCTCTGATAATAGCCCCCAAACCCATCTGGCTCCATCTCTGCCACAGACCCTTCACCCCAACCTTCTTTCACTTCTCACCAGGCACCCACAAAGCCCCCAGGCAGCTCCATCTTTCCAATCCAATCCCATTATCCCAATCTCTACCCCAGGATCCCCCTAACTCCTCCCACTTCACCTCTGCCACAGACCCGGTCGCCCCCAAACTTCAGCCTCCCCTCATCTGCCCTCACCACCCACAGCCCCTCCTACCTAGCCCTCTCCCGCGCCAGGCCCGCGGGCTCCCCACATTCCGCCACGGCAAGCCCTCCCCGCGCCCCGGCCCCCTCGGCCTCGGCCTCGGCCAACTCGCGCGGCGCCTCCCCCTCTCTCCCCCCTCGCGGCTTGCCTCGCGCTCCCTCCCTCGCGTCTCCCTCCTGGCCCCTCTCTTCTCCGTTCCTCCGCGCTCCCTCCTTCTCCCTCTTCCTCCCTTCTCCCATCCCCCTCTCCCAGGCTCCCTCCCTTCGCCGTCCGCTTTCCAGTGCGAGTCGCTGGACGCACCGCCCAGCCCGTCCGCAGCCCCGTGCCGGGTCCGGGCCTCGGGCCGGGCCATTTCGGAGGGACCGCGGCCTCGGGGAGGGGCTAGGAGGGGGCGAGGGAGCCGGCCGCCGGGGAAGGGGCGGGGGCCGTGGGCGAGGCGGCCGAGGGGCCCGGGATCGCG
>NW_016810401.1:389103-410759 GCF_001698545.2 Rhinopithecus bieti
ACTGAGGCAGAGAAGAGGAGAGGGGGGCGGGGGAGCTGCCGCCGCCGCCCCCCAGAGGCGCTGGAGCCCGGAATCCCGCTCGGAGCCAGCCAGCCGTCTCGAGCTACCAGCAGGTAAGGTCTGCGGCCGCCTGGGCCCCGGGCCCGCGGGATTCTGTCCCGCCCGGGTTCCGGCCTGCGGCTCCCCACCCCCACCCCTCCCAGTTTCCCCTCCTGCCGCCGCCGCCTCCATTTGTTATTTTCCCAATCCCGTCCCCCCACTGCGGGCTCTGCCTGGCCTGAGGCCGGGGGCTCAGGGGGTGGGGCCCGTCGAGGAGGGTCAGGGCCCAGGGCTTCGGGAGGATCGGGAAGGTGGGGAAGGAGGGAGGGTCTCCGGAGGAAGGCTGTGGGGCCGGAGGGGTAGCCGGGACCCGCGGACCCAAAAGAGGAGGAACATCGAGGCGGGGGTTGGCGAAGGAAAACGGGGGATGCTCTGAGTGGGGTTCGGAGCGAAGGCAGAAGGGATAGGAGAGATGGCAGCGAGGTGGGGCATGAAGGCTCCAGGAAAAAGCTCCAAAGGCCCAGAACACGGGTTCCGGAGCCTGGGGTTGGGGGTGTTAGGAATGGACGGGAAGTGGGAAACGGGAAAGGGGTGTGGTAGGTGGAAAGAGGGACTGTGGCTGATGAACCTCGGGGAAACGGAGGCTTGGGCGAAAAGAGGTCCATCTTTGAGAAGAGCCAGAGGTTTTCCAGCGTGGAAGTGGGAAGTCCATGTCTTTGTGACGGTTTTCATTCCCCTACTCCAGGTCACCTCTGACCCTGTTTTCCCCATCCCAGACATAGTTACTTCTTGGAGAGGGCACTGGGGCCCGGTAGTGTGGGTTATTCCAAAACGAATGAGGAGGAAAACAGGAACACAGAAGGGGGAGTTGGGAAGAAAGGGGTTCTGGGAGGATGGAAATGAGATAATTGAGCAACCTTACAGGCACTCCAAGCAAGTTGCGACCTCCACCCTTCACCCTCCAATTTCCGGAGAGTCAGCTGCCCCTGGAGCTGTGATCTATATAGGGAGGCCTTAGTTACTGCTTTGAGCTCAAAGATCTCCCTTTGTGCATGGGCTTATTTCGACTAGGGTAGGTACCTTTAAGCTCCCTTCCCTGAGGTGCTATAGGAGAGTAGGAGTTGCTTTGGCAACTGGGAGGGGGCAGGGGTGGCTTCCAGATGGACTCCTGGGATGGTCTCTTGGAGGCACCTTTTGCCACTGTGTCGCTATGGTAGTGATCCGGTGGGATGTCCAATTGGTAGGCGGGGGCTTCGAATCTTTATTGGACGTCGGCCTGCGGCTATGTCCTTGGGACTCTGGGCTGGGTTCTGGAGGTTGTTTCTGGATCTGTTGGTGGATGGGAGTTTCCCCACGGCAGCGTGTCCCCTTTCATGTTGCAGTCTGTTGGAACAGGTAGATATGTTCCTTGCAGATCATAGGTGTTTCTCCAAGTCTCTCCACCTAGGCATGATGGGAGGGTGAAAACGCTCCTGTTCAGGTTTCACCATCTTTTGGCAGTTGGTTCTGACCTCTACCTCCCTTATTATATTTTTTGTAGAGTTGTCATTTTGCTTCTTTGCACTTTCTTTCATTTTCTAAAACATGAATTCTTCTTTGAGCCTCCCTTCTTGAATAACTTACCCTTTTCCTCCTTACCTCAACTAACCTTTGGCCTTCTTCCCTGACCTTGTAGAAATGGCTGGGCTCCCAGGCCCATCCCAGGTGAGGGTGGCCCAGGACAAAGGGCTGCATGAAACAGCCTCATGCCGGGGAAATACTATAGAATAGGAGCCAGGAGACCTGTGTCTCTAGACCTGGCTGTGCCTCTGTGACCTTGGGCAAGGCACTTCTCTTGAAGTGTCCGGCTTCATTGTTAAGATGAAGGGGCCATAGATGAGATGATCTCTGAGGCCTCCCTAAAGGTCCTGGATTCTCAGAAGGCTTAGGCCAGTGCATTGTTATCTAGGAGTCACTTTGGACTGGTTAGTCTGGCAGGTCCAGAATGATGTTGGGGGCTGGGCCAATGATCCTGAAATTTAGCCTGCGAGCCCCTCCCAGGGAGCTTGTGACTCCACTGTATTCCTTCTGACATCCCATATGTCTCTTAATTTCTTTTCCTGTTCTTACTTAGGGGCTCTTTTTCTATTTCTCACTTTCCTCCCAACCCAGTCTGGTCTTAATCATTTTTTTTTTTTTTTTTTTTTTTGAGACGGAGTCTTGCTCTGTCGCCCAGGCTGGAGTGCAGTGGCCGGATCTCAGCTCACTGCAAGTTCCGCCTCCTGGGTTACGCCATTCTCCTGCCTCAGCCTCCGGAGTAGCTAGGACTACAGGCGCCCGCCACCTCGCCCGGCTAGTTTTTTGTATCTTTTAGTAGAGACGGGGTTTCACCGTGTTAGCCAGGATGGTCTCGATCTCCTGACCTTGTGATCCACCCGTCTCGGCCTCCCAAAGTGCTGGGATTACAGGCTTGAGCCACCGCGCCCGGCCTAATCATTTTCTTTTTAAAGTAAGGTAATGAAGGTGAATGTGCTTAGTGTGTGGCCAGATACAGAGTAGGTGCTCTGTAATATTAGTTACAATGATTGTCTGCTAGGAGTGTAGGCTGGTGCTAAAACATGACCCAGGTCTAGAAACACACACAGTCCAACCCTAACTCCTTCCCTCCTCTGCCACTTCTTATCCCCAGGATTACTTGTTCTTTTATGACTGCTTTTGTCCTTCAAAGCTACTCATTGCTAGTTTTATCAGATTTCAGGTGATTAAAAAAGAAGGGCATACTATGATTGCTGTGTTCCTCAGGTACATTCCTGTGTTTCTCTTACCTTTTGAATCCCCTAACCTAACTGACTTGGTGAACAGGTTCTGTGACAGGGAAGGGAGATGGACACCCTTCTCTAGGAGGGCTGGCAAAGATACACCAGTCACAAATAGTCATCTTTGTTGTGCTTTTTGTTTAAGATTGTTTTCCTCTTTTGCTATGGTGGGTGTTGTTCTTTGGATTTTTTTTTTCTTTCTGTTCTTTTTTGTTTTTTGGTTGATAGTATTTTAATACCAGTCTACACAACAACTAAAAAATGTGGGAAAATAGCTGTAGCTGAAAAAAAATAAATAAAGGCCAGGCGCGGTGGCTCACGCCTGTATTCCCAGCACTTTAGGAGGCTGAGGCGGGTAGATCACCTGAGGTCAGGAGTTCGAGACCAGCCTGGCCAACATAGTGAAACCCCGTCTCTATTAAAATACAAAATTAGCCAGGCGTGGTGGTGGGCGCTTGTAATCCCAGCTACTTGGGAGGCTGAGGCAGGAGAATCGCTTGAACCTGGGAGGCGGAGGTAGCAGTGAGCTGAGATCATGCCATTGCACTCCAGCCTGGGGAACAACAATTAAAATCTATCTTAAAAAAAAAAAAAAAAACTAGTTGGCCGGGCACAGTGGCTCATGCCTGTAATCTCAGCACGTTGGAAGGCCAAGGCAGACAGATCACCTGAGGTCAGGAATTCGAGACTACCCTGACCAACATGGTGAAACTCTGTCTCTACTAAAAGTACAAAAAAATTAGCAGGGTGTGGTGGTGCAGCTTGTAATCCCAGCTACTTAGGAGGCTGAGGCAGGAGAACCACTTGAACCCAGGAGGTGGAGGTTGCAGTGAGTGAGATCGCGCCACTCCATTCCAGCCTGGGCAACAAGAATGAAACTCTGTCTAAAAAAAAAAAAAAAAAAAAAAAGACTAGTCTACTGGGCAGAACATCAGTTGAAAGTTCAGAAGACAGGCTCTGTCCCAGCAATTTTGTGATTCTAAGTAAATTGTGAAGTTTCCTGGAAAGGTTAGACTCACCCCTTACTGCTTGCATCAGTATGGTTCCATGGAGGTGAGTGAGAATTACTGTGTTCCTTGGGAAAAATACACTACAGAATATGGACATGCCGTTTACCTAGCAGGCCTCCAACTCAGAATAGAATAGATGGGTAAGCTTAGTCTATTCCCACTGAAGCTAGCAGCACTTAATTCAGGAAGAAAGACCTACTGAAGTTAGTGGGTTTAAAGGTCAATCACAAGAGAAGTGCACACACGTATATATACGACATCAGTGGAAAGGAAGAAAAAGTAAGAAAATACCATTTTTGCTCTCAAAAGATCTTACAATCAGTAATTTGGAGGGACTTGACACTTAGCAAGAAATACGAACAAGTGCAAATGAATATAGCTGGCTATACCTGCCTACCTACTGATAGACAGATATGGATGGACTGGCTTGAGGAGCTGTGTAACCCTGTCTTCACCAAGTAGGAGGACAGGCTTCAAAATTGGTAAATCTGTATTGTTTGCTCACGGATATTTTGAGTCTTTAATCATTCATGTGAAAACCCTGACTTTTCCTCTAGCCTTAGGGAGCTCAAGTACTAGAGAATGAGTCCTTTATGACGCTCTCATAAGTGAAGTTCTACAATTTGGGGCTACCTAGGTTTAGTCTTGGGATTGGTAGGGCTGTGTTCCTTTGTATTATAGAATGGGACATTCTTCTTCTACCTACTCTGATGTGAGAAAAGATTCTTTTCATATCTCTGTGACTGATCTAGGCCTTCTGAGAATTCTCCCCACCAACTTCTGAGGAGAATGTAGCAAAGTACAGAAGAGCGAGCATGGGCTTTGAAGTCACAGACGTGGGTTTGATTCTGGCTCTGTCACTGGTTCCTCACTGTGTGAGGTTGAGCTAGTCACAATCACAATCTTTGAGCCTCAGTTCCCTCACCTACATAATGAAGGTAATAATGCTTACCATTCAGGGTTGGCTGTAAATATTAAATGAAATCATGTGTGTGAAGGGCTTGATATAAAGAAGGTACTCAACAAATTAATACTTCAACGTCATTTCTTTTTTTTTTTTTTGAGACAGAGTTTCACTCTGTCACCCAGGCTGGAGTGCAGTGGCATGATCTCGGCTCACTGCAACCTCTGCTTCCCAGGTTCAAGTGATTTGCTTGCCTCAGCCTCCTGAGTAGCTGGGATTACAGGCACGCGCCACCACGCCTGGCTGGGTTTCACCATGTTGGCCAGGCTGGTCTTGAACTCCTGAACTTGCGATCCGTCCACCTCGGCCTCCCAAAGGGCTGGGATTATAGGCGTGAGCCACCATGCCGCGTTCCATTTCTTTATGTTCCTTTGCAAGGCTCCGTGGAATGTGTGCATTCACAAATATCCTTTGAGGATCATGAAGGGTAAAACTGTGTGATCTCCCGGATTGGAGCTTGTAGGTACATCTGAATTTTCTGCCCTCTACAGAGGTGAAAGAGATTATACTTTGAGCAGCATCTCCCTGCCTTTTAGATAGCTAAGGTGGCCCACGGGGCACGCCAGCAGTGTCTTGTGGTATCTCTACCTCTTGGCCTAAAGGCTTAGGGTTGGGCCACTTGCTCAGTTCTCTGACAAGCACAATCGTATTCCTTTGTGACTCTGTTCTCCCAGTGGGAGACTCTGATGGTTTCCTTCTAACAGGTTTCACTGAAAACAGATCCTGCAAAAGTTCCAGGTGCCTATACTGGAAACTTGGAGATCCTGCTTCCCAGACCACAGCTGTGGGGAACTTGGGGTGGAGCAGAGAAGTTTCTGTATTCAGCTGCCCAGGCAGAGGAGAATGGAGTCTCCACAGCCTGAAGAATGAAGACACGACAGAATAAAGACTCGGTGAGTTAAAATGAGAGACCTGAAAGATGAGGGGTGGGGCAGGCAAGCTAGGAGGAAGGGTCTAGAGAAGAAGAACAAATAATGTGCACCATAAAGTTAGGTGCAGTGTAAAGAACAGTGTTACCTACCTCCTTCCTCCTCCTGCAGATGTCAATGAGGAGTGGACGGAAGAAAGAGGCCCCTGGGCCCCGGGAAGAACTGAGATCGAGGGGCCGGGCCTCCCCTGGAGGGGTCAGCACGTCCAGCAGTGATGGCAAAGCTGAGAAGTCCAGGCAGACAGCCAAGGTATTCTGTCCTCAGGTCCTCCCACAGGATGCCCAGGCACTGGGGCTGAGGGTGTGTGTGTGTTGTCGGGGGAACTTCCTGTTTGGCAGAGGGTAACGGGGGAGCTTGGGAGGTAGGGAAAAGACAGGAATTTTCTTTCTCTCTAACAGAAGGCCCGAGTAGAGGAAGCCTCCACCCCAAAGGTCAACAAGCAGGGTCGGAGTGAGGAGATCTCAGAGAGTGAAAGTGAGGAGACCAATGCACCAAAAAAGACCAAAACTGAGGTGGGAGACCCTTGTCGCCATCCTGACCCATCTTGTGACCATTCTTTTCTCAGACTTCCTTATGCTCACTATTCTTAGCTGGATCTCTCCCGGGACATAAGAGAAAGGCCAGATCATAGTGCTTATGAGAGCAGTTCTGTCTATAATATGCCAGAGAGATTCTTAGAACTTTGACAGACCACCAGATGACCTGGCAGGGCCAAAGGGGACCAGAAGAGTTGGGGGATTCTAGTCTCTGGGTGAGAAGTCTTAGTGGAAGGAACAAATAAATCTTAAGGAAATGCAGAAGTGGTCTTTCTTTTTTATTGTTTTTTTTTGTTGTTGTTTTGTTTTTGAGACAGAGTTTCATTCTGTCACCCAGGCTGGAGTACAGTGGCACGATCTCAGCTCATTGCATCCTCCGCCTCCTGGGTTCAAGCAGTTGTGCCTCAGCCTCCCGAGTAGCTGGGATTATAGGCATGAGCCACCACGCCCGGCTAATTTTTGTACTTTTAGTAGAGATAGGGTTTCACCGTGTTGGCCAGGCTGGTTTGGAACTCCTGGCCTCAAGTGATCCTCCTGCTTCAGCCTCCCAAAGTGCTGGGATTACAGGTGTGAGCCTCTGTGCCCGGCCAGAAGTGGTCTAAGAACCAAGGGCTTGGGGGATGGACGATGGTTAAAGTGGTGGTTATGAGATGGTGGAAGACAGGGATTTGTAGTCAGCTGTGGGTAGAGACAAGGTGCTTGAGATGGATCCTTGAGGAAGGAATAGGGTTTTACAGGAGGGAAACAAGACTGGCTGCTAGGGAGCAGCCAAGAATGTGGGGAAAGTGGGGAGTCCCCAGATGGCAAGAGGTACCACATCACAGTACAACAGTGTGCTGTGAGGGGAAATGATTTTATGCAAGACAGGCCCTAAATCTCAGGGAAGCAGGAAAGGAAAAGAGAAAAAATGAGGCTTCCCTTTTCTACAGCAGGAACTCCCTCGGCCACAGTCTCCCTCTGATCTGGATAGCTTGGATGGGCGGAGCCTTAATGATGATGGCAGCAGCGACCCTAGGGATATTGACCAGGACAACCGAAGCACATCCCCCAGCATCTACAGCCCCGGAAGTGTGGAGAATGACTCCGACTCATCTTCTGGCCTGTCCCAGGGCCCAGCCCGCCCCTACCACCCACCTCCACTCTTTCCCCCTTCCCCTCCACCGCCAGACAGCACCCCTCGGCAGCCAGAGGCTAGCTTTGAACCCCATCCTTCTGTGACACCCACTGGATATCATGCTCCCATGGAGCCCCCCACATCTCGAATGTTCCAGGCTCCTCCTGGGGCCCCTCCCCCTCACCCACAGCTCTATCCTGGGGGCGCTGGTGGAGGAGTTTTGTCTGGACCCCCAATGGGTCCCAAGGCGGGAGGGGCTGCCTCATCAGTGGGGGGCCCTAATGGGGGTAAGCAACACCCCCCACCCACTACTCCCATTTCAGTATCAAGCTCTGGGGCTGGTGGTGCTCCCCCAACAAAGCCACCTAACACTCCAGTGGGTGGTGGGAACCTACCTTCTGCTCCACCACCAGCCAACTTCCCCCATGTGACCCCGAACCTGCCTCCCCCACCTGCCCTGAGACCCCTCAACAATGCATCAGCCTCTCCCCCGGGCCTGGGGGCTCAACCACTACCTGGGCATCTGCCCTCTCCCCATGCCATGGGGCAGGGTATGGGTGGACTTCCTCCTGGCCCAGAGAAGGGCCCGACTCTGGCTCCTTCACCCCACTCTCTGCCTCCTGCTTCCTCTTCTTCTGCCCCAGCACCCCCCATGAGGTTTCCTTATTCATCCTCTAGTAGTAGCTCTGCAGCAGCCTGCTCTTCCAGTTCTTCCTCCTCTTCCTCTGCCTCCCCCTACCCAGCTTCCCAGGCATTGCCCAGTTCACCCCCACTCTTTCCCTCCCCCAACAAGCCTCTCTGTCTCCAATCAGCCCCCCAAGTATACTCAGCCTTCTCTCCCATCCCAGGCTGTGTGGAGCCAGGGTCCCCCACCACCTCCTCCCTATGGCCGCCTCTTAGCCAATAGCAATGCCCATCCAGGCCCCTTCCCGCCCTCTACTGGGGCCCAGTCCACTGCCCACCCACCAGCCTCAACACATCACCATCATCACCAGCAACAGCAGCAGCAGCAGCAGCAGCAGCAGCAGCAGCAGCAGCAGCAGCAGCATCACGGAAGCTCTGGGCCCCCTCCTGGAGCATTTCCCCACCCCCTGGAGGGCGGCAGCTCCCACCACGCACACCCTTATGCCATGTCTCCCTCCCTGGGGTCTCTGAGGCCCTACCCACCAGGGCCAACACACCTGCCCCCACCTCACAGCCAGGTGTCCTACAGCCAAGCAGGCCCCAATGGCCCTCCAGTCTCTTCCTCTTCCAACTCTTCCTCTTCCACTTCTCAAGGGTCCTTCCCATGTTCACACCCCTCCCCCTCCCAGGGACCTCAGGGGACGCCCTACCCTTTCCCACCGGTGCCTACGGTCACCACCTCTTCGGCTACCCTTTCCACGGTCATTGCCACCGTGGCTTCCTCGCCAGCAGGCTACAAAACGGCCTCCCCACCTGGGCCCCCACCGTACGGAAAGAGAGCCCCGTCCCCAGGGGCCTACAAGACAGCCACCCCACCCGGATACAAACCCGGGTCCCCTCCCAACTTCCGAACGGGGACCCCACCGGGCTATAGAGGAACCTCGCCACCTGCAGGCCCAGGGACCTTCAAGCCGGGCTCGCCCACCGTGGGACCTGGGCCCCTGCCACCTGCGGGGCCCTCAGGCCTGCCATCTCTGCCACCACCACCTGCGGCCCCTGCCTCAGGGCCGCCCCTGAGCGCCACGCAGATCAAGCAGGAGCCGGCTGAGGAGTATGAGACCCCCGAGAGCCCAGTTCCGCCAGCCCGCAGCCCCTCGCCCCCTCCCAAGGTGGTAGATGTGCCCAGCCATGCCAGTCAGTCTGCCAGGTGAGCGGCCAGGTGGGGCGGAGGTGGGCCTGGAAGGGGGACGACAAGGCGGCGACGGAGAGGGAGTAGCAGGGAGGGGCCCTGCGCTGGTGTAGTGTTTTAGAAAAGCACGCCCCTCTCCTCTGTCCATTCCTAGCGGCCAGTGAGGCCGGCAGCAGCTCAGCCTGCAGGGGTGGTTTTTAGGCGGGGCCTACAAGCACTCGCTGGGGCCGCGGCTCCGCGGGCTCCACCGGGCATCTCGCACCGGCTGAGCGCGCGCTGCTTCCACGCCTGGCAGGTTCAACAAACACCTGGATCGCGGCTTCAACTCGTGCGCGCGCAGCGACCTGTACTTCGTGCCACTGGAGGGCTCCAAACTGGCCAAGAAGCGGGCCGACCTGGTGGAGAAGGTGCGGCGCGAGGCGGAGCAGCGCGCGCGCGAAGAAAAGGAGCGGGAGCGCGAGCGGGAACGCGAGAAGGAGCGCGAGCGCGAGAAGGAGCGCGAGCTTGAACGCAGCGTGGTGAGTGCGTCACTGCCTGCGCCACCGCCTTCTTTGCCTCCTTCCCTCTTAGCCGTGCTGCGGTGCTGGGGCTGGGGCTGGGGCTGGTGCTGGGGTTGGGGTTGGGGCTGGTGCTGGGGTTGGGGTTGGGGCTACGGCTTGTGCTGGGGCTTGTGCTAGGTGGGCGGGCGAGTCAAGTCGCCACCTGTCGGAGGGGAGGTACCACTGCAGCCCAGGAAATGGAGCCGAAAAGGATTTCAGCGACAGCAGTCTGCATTCCTGGGTTGGGAGAAGGCATGCTCAGATGGGACTACCTGTGGATCCCAAGAAGGGCAGCTATTCGGAAGGGGGGTCGCAGTTAAGTTCCAGGTGGGCAGAGTTTCAGTGAGGTGAGGCATTTTGGCATTCAGCTGTGGAAACAAATGGGCAGCTTGAAACCAGCCACCTCTTTTCATAACTGCGGCTTTGACTCCACTTTTCCCTGTACCCCACAGAAGTTGGCTCAGGAGGGCCGTGCTCCGGTGGAATGCCCATCTCTGGGCCCAGTGCCCCATCGCCCTCCATTTGAACCGGGCAGTGCGGTGGCTACAGTGCCCCCCTACCTGGGTCCTGACACTCCAGCCTTGCGCACTCTCAGTGAATATGCCCGGCCTCATGTCATGTCTCCTGGCAATCGTAACCATCCATTCTACGTGCCCCTGGGGGCAGTGGACCCGGGGCTCCTGGGTTACAATGTCCCGGCCCTGTACAGCAGCGATCCTGCTGCCCGGGAGAGGGAACGGGAAGCCCGTGAACGAGACCTCCGTGACCGCCTCAAGCCTGGCTTCGAGGTGAAGCCTAGTGAGCTGGAACCCCTACATGGGGTCCCTGGGCCGGGCTTGGATCCCTTTCCCCGACATGGGGGCCTGGCTCTGCAGCCTGGCCCACCTGGCCTGCACCCTTTCCCCTTTCATCCGAGCCTGGGGCCCCTGGAGCGAGAACGTCTAGCACTGGCAGCTGGGCCAGCCCTGCGGCCTGACATGTCCTATGCTGAGCGGCTGGCAGCTGAGAGGCAGCACGCAGAAAGGGTGGCGGCCCTGGGCAATGATCCGCTGGCCCGGCTGCAGATGCTCAATGTGACTCCCCATCACCACCAGCACTCCCACATCCACTCGCACCTGCACCTGCACCAGCAAGATGCTATCCATGCAGGTGAGACCCCCTCCTTCCTCGCCCTGGCCCTTTGGGGCCACCGTCCGCCATCATGACTGGGCTCTTTTGTTCCTCTGGCTGAGACTTTCCTCCCCTCGCCTGGCATGGACTTTTCCTGAGATTGCTTCCCTCAGCTCTGCCTCCCTGACATTCCCTCAGCCCTGTCTCCTCATGGCCTTGCCTGGCCACAGAACCTGTATTCCTCACACCCCAGTCCTCTCCATAGTCTAGTATCCTACCCATGACAGAGGCCCAGGTAGGAGCCTTTGAAGGACACACCTTTCTATCCTCACAGCCCCATTCTCCCGAGTCCTTCACAAACATATCTTATGTATTTTTTTGAGACATAGTCTCGCTCTGCCACCCAGCCTGGAGTGTAGTGGTGCAGTCACAGCTCACTGCAGCCTCAACTTCCTGGGCTCAAGTGATCCTCCTACCTCAGTCTCCAGAGTAGCTGGGATTACAGGCATGTGTCACCATACCTGGCTAATTTTTGTATTTTTGGTAGAGATGGGGTTTTGCCATATTGGCCAGGCTGGTCTCAAATTCCTGAGTTCAAAGCCATCCACCCACCTTGGCCTCCCAAAGTCCTGAGATTACAGACGTGAGCCACCGTGCCCAATCCACAAACCTATTTTCTGATTTCTCTGGATTCAACTCTTATTTTTTGCCATTTTCTCCTTTTCTCACAGTGAGAGGTCTTTCATGTTCTTCTCCGTCTCTAGATCTGTAACTTTCTAGAAAGGGCCCTGTAGCTTTGGGTTTGGGTGTCACAGGCAATAATGAGCTTTACTTACTATCCTTTCACCATTTTGTTTTTGAGACGGAGTCTCGCCCTGTCGCCAAGCTGGAGTGCAGTGGCGCGATCTCAGCTTACTGCAACCTCTGCCTCCCGGGTTCAAGTGATTCTTCTGCCTCAGCAGGCACTGCCTGCCTGAGTTGCTGGGACTACAGGCGTGTGCCACCAAACACAGCTAATTTTTGTATTTTTAATAGAGACGGGGTTTCGCCATGTTGGCTAGGATAGTCTCGATCTCTTGACCTTGTGATACGCCCACCTTGGCCTCCCAAAGTGCTGGGATTACAAGCGGGAGCCACAGCACCCGCTTGCTTTTTTTTCTTGTTTTTTTTTTTTTTTTAAATTTGAGACCAAGTCTTGCTCTTTTGCCCAGACCAGAGTGCAGTGACGCGATCTCGGCTCAATGCAGCTTCTACCTTCCAGGTTCAAGCGATTCTCCTGCCTCAGCCTCCTGAAGAGCTGGGACTAGGCGTGTGCCACCATGCCTGGCTAATGTTTTTGTATTTTTAGTTTCACCATGTTGGCCAGGCTGGTCTTGAACTCCTGACCTCAGGTGATCCGCCTGCCTCAGCCTCCCAAAGTGCTGGGATTATAGGCTTGAGCCACCGCACCTGGCCTCTTCCTGTCTTATTTCCTAAACTTCTATCTTCCACCTCCTTCAAGCAGTCGACCTCTCCCTCTCCTTCCCCTCACACCCTTCTGATGACTGGAATTTCCTGTCCTCTGTCATCCATATGTCCCTCCTCCAGTAGGGCTCAGCCTGTCCACCCCCCACAGGCCTCTAGTTCTTCCATTCTGCCTTCGTTCCACTTTGGAGCTCCTTGTGTTTGTCCAACTCAATTCCCAGGCTTGGATCCCTTCACCCAAATGCATGGTTTTCCCTACACCTGCCTTCTGGTGACACCTTCCTCTTCTCTGCTCTCCAGCCTCTGCCTCGGTGCACCCTCTCATCGACCCCCTGGCCTCAGGGTCTCACCTTACTCGGATCCCCTACCCAGCTGGAACTCTCCCTAACCCCCTGCTTCCTCACCCTCTGCACGAGAACGAAGTTCTTCGTCACCAGCTCTTTGGTAAGGATGGAAGTTGGGGTAGGCAAGCTGTAATGAGAAAAGGGCAGAAAGGAGGTATTTAGGTGGGGGGATGGGCCTAGTTGGGCTTGAGGAGGAATGAGGAGATGCCTAGAGGAGCTGGGCATGGGAATAGGAGAGCTGAACCTCTGCCCAAGAGAAGCACAAGTTTTAGTGTCAGCCTAAGAGGTTTGAATCCCAATTCCACTCTATCACTGGCAACTTAGAGAACTGGCTGTGTTACCTAACTTTTTAGTTCATTACTTTTGTATGTAAAGGAGCTGGCTATCCCCTGGTACTTGTTATCCATTGGTCATGTGACCCTTGCCCTTCCTGCTCACAGCTGCCCCTTACCGGGACCTGCCGGCCTCCCTTTCTGCCCCAATGTCAGCAGCTCATCAGCTGCAGGCCATGCACGCACAGTCAGCTGAGCTGCAGCGCTTGGCGCTGGAACAGCAGCAGTGGCTGCATGCCCATCACCCGCTGCACAGTGTGCCGCTGCCTGCCCAGGAGGACTATTACAGGTACCCCAGGGTCTCCAGGGGGACATGGGCTCAGCGAGCCTGGGAGGGGCTGTGGGCATGGAACAGCTGGGCACTGTGCTCCTGGGGGAGGGAACCCCTCCTCTGACAACCCCTTCGGTAAGGGGGCAAGGTCAGGGTTGGTCTCAAGTCTCTTACCTCTCTGCTATGCACTGCCCCTTCCCTAGTCACCTGAAGAAGGAAAGCGACAAGCCACTGTAGAACCTGCGATCAAGAGAGCACCACGGCTCCTACATTGGACCTTGGAGCATCCCCACCCTCCCCCCACCCCACCCTTGGCCTGCCACCCAGAGCCAAGAAGGTGCTGCTCACTTGCAGGGCCTCCGCAGCTGGACAGAGAGTGGGGGAGGGAGGGACAGACAGAAGGCCAAGGCCTGGTGTGGTATGCAGAGGTGGGGAGGAGGCGAGGATGGGGACAGAAAGCGCACAGAATCTTGGACCAGGTCTCTCTTCCTTGTCCCCCCTGCTTTTCTTCTCTCCCATGCCCAACCCCCATGGCCGCCGCCCCTCCCTTGCCCCGTTGGTGTGATTATTTCATCTGTTAGATGTGGCTGTTTTGCGTAGCATCGTGTGCCAACCCTGCCCCTCCCCGATCCCTGTGTGCGCGCCCCCTTTGCAATGTATGCCCCTTGCCCCTTCCCCACATTAATAATTTATATATATAAATATCTATATGACGCTCTTAAAAAACATCCCAACCAAAACCAACCAAACAAAAACATCCTCACAACTCCCCAGGAACATGGCTGTGACTGTTCTTTGTGGGATATGGGGGTGAGGCTGGGTCTCAGTGCAGCGGTACTTAGAACTGCAGCCAGGGTCTGGCAGGGAAGCGGGAAGACCAGTCCTTAAGGAACTGGGTGTAGGGGCTGGGAAGAATTGGAGAGGGGATCCCTGCAGAGCCCGGAGCACTGACTCAGCCAGAGGCGGTACCGGGGGTGCTAGTGCTCCCTCCTATCCCAAGGCTGGGCAGTCAAAATACTGGAGGCCTCTGCCTGGGCTCTGTGGCTCATGCCTGTAATCCCAGCACGTTGGGAGGCTGAGGCGGGTGGATTGCTTGAGCCTAGGAGTTGGAAACCAGCTTGGGCAACAGAGAGAAGCCCCATCTTAAAAAACAGTCAGCTGGGCGTTGTGGTGCACTTGTGGTCCTAGCTACTCGGGAGGCTGAGGTGGGAGGATCACTTGGGGATCGAGGCTGCAGTGAGTCATGATCGCACCACTGCACTCTAGCCTGGGTGACAGAGCAAGGCCCTATCTCAAAACAAAAGTAACCCCAACCAACCAAACACTAGAGGCCTGGGACAGGCTCACCTCTGACATGGTCAAGTCTTGGAATCTGTTCAGAGGGGTCTCACTGTTAGGAGCCACCAGTCTCCTCTGGAACAAAGGCTTCAGAGTCCTGAATCCTTTCCATGGAATAGTTTTGGTTATGAGGCCAGGCGTGGCTGCTCACGCTGGTAATCCCAGGACTTTGGGAGGCTGAGGCGGGCGGATCACGAGGTCAGGAGTTCGAGACCAGCCTGCCAACATAGCAAAACCCTGTGTCTACTAAAAACAAAAATTAGCTGCGCATGGTGGTGCGCGCCTGTAGACCCAGCTACTTGGGAGGCTGAGGCAGAAGAGTCGCTTGAACCCAGGAAGTGGTGGTTGTGGTGAGCCAAGATCCCCCCAGCTGCACTCCAGCTTGGCGACAGAGCAAGACTCCGTCTCAAAAACAACAAAACCAGTTATGAAGCGGGGTTTGGGGTGGGCTAGTTTTAATAGGTCCAGGCGATTAGTACCTGGCATCCTTAACCACCCTACAGTTTGAGAAAGGAGTGGTTGATAATCTCAAAAGCCTGGAAGGGAAGGGAAGGGAAATCGGGCCGGGCGTTATGCTCTGTCGCTCATGAGTAGACAAGGCCATTTTAGGAAAGTGCGAGAATGGCTTTTGCTCTGGGCTATTACTGCCGAATCCAGGTCTCTGGGCTTAACAACAACGAACTGGCTGTGAGTGGCTGGTATCTAAACCAATCAGCATCGAACTCATTTGCATAGACTGAGAGCAAATGTTCGCGAACTCTAGAAATGAATGACTTAAGTTCCTTAGAATATTCTTTTCCTACTGAAAGTTACAACATGCATCGTTGTTTATACAGTAATAGAAACAAGAAAAAAGCCACCTGAGTTCACCCTCACCAATTGTGGAGTTCATGCATATCCCATCTTCTGTCTGGACACATGCGCATCAGTGTTACAGCTCTTTTAGAATTTGTCTAGCAGGCTTTCCGGTATTTGCTGGAAAGCCCCTTTCAGATAGGTTGTTTGTAACAACAGAATCTGTTTAGGGTGCACAATTTCCGTGAGGTTTTTTTTTTTGTATAAGTGTTGGCTGTTATAAGGTTTGTGTATAGAAAGTTCGGACCACGCCTGGGGGCTTCCGGCTACGCCGGATGCTGCTTCCTTTCCGCCACCACTGGCCTTGGGAACTGTTGTAGGACGTGGCTCTTTCTTCCTGAGCTTTCCATTTACCTCCGCTGCACTTGCAGCTTCAGACGTCGTATGGCGTCCGCCGCGGCCCAACCCGCGGCCCTGAGCGCTGAGCAGGCAAAGGGTGAGAATCATCGTAGTCAAGGCATGGGTTGCCGGTCCGGGGAGGATGCGGGCGGAGGATGTGGGGGGACAAACCTGGCTTCGTCCGCCGGGAAAACAGGGTAGGGGACGCCGGGTACCGTCGTCTTAAGTGGGGCGCTTGCCCCCAAGACTCGGGATCTTATTGGGTTACCTATAGCCTCAATCCACTAATTCCCTGCGCTCTCCACTGGGCCCGCTCTCCGTTCTCCGACGCCTACCCGGGACGCCTCCCTGGGTTGCTTCTGACGCGCAGTGGTCCTGGCGGAGGTGATCCAGGCGTTCTCCGCCCCTGAGAATGCAGTGCGCATGGACGAGGCTCGGGATAACGCGTGCAACGACATGGGTAAGATGCTGCAATTCGTGCTGCCCGTGGCCACGCAGATCCAGCAGGAGGTTATCAAAGCCTATGGCTTCAGCTGCGACGGGGAAGGTGGGTCAGACGCGGGAAGGCGGGGGTTGGGTCGGGAGAGGGCGCCGGATCTGTGGGGCCCTGAGCGGTTGTCTCCTTTCTCGCCACACGGCGACAGTGTTGGCACTCAGAGCCCAGGGTCTACCCTGAGCTTGTGCCTCCGAGTTGCATTTTGTACAGGAGAGGTTGCGTATCCCTTATCCGAAATGCTTGGGACCAGAAGTGTTTCGGATTTTTTCAGATTTCGGAATATTTACATATACATGGATATCTTGGGGGATGGGACTCAAGTCTGAACACGAAATTGTTTTGTTTCATATACACACAGCTTAAGCACATAGCCTGAAGGTAATTTTATATAATAGTCTGAATAATCTTGTGCATGAGACAAAGTTTTGACTGCGTTTTGACTGCAGCCCCCCCACCCCCACCCCCCACCACGAAGTCAGGTGTGGAATTTTCCATTTTTGGCTTCACACTGGCACTCAAATAATTTCAGATTTTGGATTTTCTAATTAAGGATGGTCAACCTGTACTGTGAATCACATTATTATTTCATTTTGTGATGAGGGAGCAAACGTTAATGGTGCAGACTCTTAGTAGTAGCAGAGCTGGACGTCAGCGCTGTTGTGCCATCTTTTAGTGAGATGTCTGCATGACAGCAGTGGCTGCAGTCTCTCCAGGGTGTTTCAGCTAATTTCTGTTTGGGGGTTGGTGGTTAAATTTTTGGGGAGACCCTGGTGTTCCCCAAAAGTGCTGACTGATTCAGCTCTGGTGCCCCATAGCCTTCTTGCATTCCAGCTACAGACCTGGGGTCTCGTGTTCATTCTTGGGGTTCCAGTGACTAAACTGCTAAAAGGGTTCACCTGAGAGCAAGAAGCACGCTGCCTTGGGATATTTTCATTCACTGCATCCCATCTAGTTGTGCCCAGTGTAGACCAAGAAGTTGATCCAAACCACATTGGACAGAGGCCTGCATGTGTCCTGTTTTGCGAACAGCTGCCCAGCCAGTGGGGAAGCAGTTCATGCTTAAACTACCACCCCCTCCAGCTGTCTTACACATGCTGGTCCTTGGAAGAAGCATTGACCCTCCACTCCCTCTTGCAGGTGTCCTTAAATTTGCTCGCTTGGTCAAGTCCTACGAAGCCCAGGATCCTGAGATCGCCAGCCTGTCAGGCAAGCTGAAGGCGCTGTTCCTGCCGCCCATGACCCTGCCACCCCACGGGCCTGCTGCTGGTGGCAGCGTGGCTGCCTCCTGAGAGTTGGCCCTCCCTATGCCCCTGCCAGGGAAGGAAAGGCCTTGATGTTCCAGACGATAATAAACGTGCCTGTGACTTAGCCTTGGTGTGAGTCTTTTGCAGACTTGACAACCCCCATCTCACCTTCCCAGATTCCCTCTGCCTTTCCAGGCCCCATCCCCAGGTGCAGCTCCTTCCTATACTCCTGGCTGGGCCTAACCCTGCTCCAGTGAGGGCCTGAGGCTCCTCCCCTTCCCCCAGGGCAGGGTGAGAGGCTGGACTGGGCCCCTCGACGCTCTGGGTGGGTGGGCCTGCACAGGGGACACCTCCTTTTCTGAGGAATTGGGCTGTTAGGACTTTCCCTTAGGCGCTTTGGTTTCTGCCTACTGAGAGGTTTCCCCCATTGGTTGCTCTTCCCTCAGCCAGGGTTACTTCCTGGTCTTTGTTCCTACCCAGGGGCAGGCTGCTCTGTCAGCTTGAGCTCCAGGTGGAGCTCCAGGTGGCTCCTCCTCTCCCGAGGGAAGGGGGCCCTGGCCCAGCGGGCAGGCCTGCTGTACTCGTGCACTGGGGCTGCAGGGAAGCTGGCCACTGTGGGCGGTCTCAGGCCAGCCCCGCCCCACCTGTCCTTTTCCTGGAGACTATTAGTCCAGGGTTTGTCCCTGCGGTGCCGTTGGCCTGGCAGGCTGGATCGAGGAGGAAGTGGCTGATTTCTGAGCGGTTCTTCCTCTCCTGGCTTGGGCTGCTGTGCACAGCTGTGCCCCTGGCTCAGCCCCGCCCCCTGTGGCCCTCCGCCGTGACTTCCCCATCCCTACAGAGATGCTGTCCTGTGGGTAAGTCCCAGGCACCACCTGGGTCCTAGTCTCCTGTTAGTTTTGGAGGGAGGGAGGGTCTTGTTGATGCTCACTCCAACGTGTGTGTGAGCGCGAGTGCAATCTGCCGCGGCCCTGCCCTGCGCCTGTTTCCGGCCCCTATGAGCCTTCCCCTTCCCACAAAGTGTGAGGACCCCCAGGCTCACTCATGCCCCTCTGCCCCATCTTTAACATTTTCCCCCTGACAAGTGTGTATCTGTTCTCTCCATTGCATTTCTACTTCCAGCCTCTGGGCTCCTGCTTCTGTCTCCTGCTTAGGACCTGTCCCCCGTGGATAGCTCACAATACCTGAAACAGCAATCAGAGGCCACCCGCGAAGGCCCTCCCATGCCCAGCCAACTTCCCTGCTCTTCCCAACATCTGACTTTGGTCCCATCTTCCTTCCATTTCCTTTCACTTCCCTTTCCCCTGCATCATTCATTCAGCAGGTACATGTTGAGCATCTGTTACACACCAGCTATTGTTTAAGATGCTGGTAATACTGGAGTGAACAAGACAGACATGGTCCCTGCTCTCACGGAGCTTACATTCCAGTGGGAGGTTACAGACTGAACAAATAACCCAATAAATTGGATCATTGCAGATTCTCAGAAGTGTTATGCAGAAAATGAAACAGCCTCGGCTGGGTGTAGTGGTTCATGCCTGTGATCCCAGCACATTGGGAGGCTAAGGCGAGAGGATTGCTTGAGCCCAGGAGTTTGAGACCAGCCTGGCCATATAGTGAGACCCTGTCTCTACAAAAAATAAGAAATTAGCTGGGTGTGGTGGCACGCATCTGTGGTTCCAGCTATGGAGAGGCTAAGGTGAGAGGCTTGCTTGAGCCCGGGAGGTCAAGGCTGCAGTGAGCAGTGATTGCACCACTGCACACCAGTCTGGGCGACAGAGCGAGACCTTGTCTCAAAGAAAAAAAGAAAAAGAAAATGAACCAGCTTCATGTGCTAGCAAGTAACTGGGTGTGTAGGTGACACTACTAGCTGGAGGGATCGGGGAGGCCTTCCCGAGGAGGTGACGTTTGAGCTGCGACCTGCTTGAGGAGGAAGAGGAGCCAGCCATGTGATGTGATCAAGAGTCGAGCATCCCTGGGCAGAGGAGATGGTGAGCACAAAGCCCTGATGTGGGAACAAACAAAAAAAGGACAGTGTGTCCATGGCAGAGGACCCTAGTGGAGCAGAGGCAGAGCCACGGCAGGTTAGACCTTGTTGGAGCTGGGATGTTGAAAGTGAAAACCTGACCAGATGAGGTGGTGCATGCCTGTGATCCCAGCACTTTGGGAGGCCGAGATGGGAGGATCGCTTGAGCTCAGGAGTTTAAAACCAGCCTGGGCAACATAGAGAGATCCCATCTCTATTAAAAAAAAAAAAAAAAAAAGGTGATGGCCCAAGCATGTAGTAGTCCCAGCAGTTTGGGAGGCTGAGGTGGGAGGATCACTTGAGCCCAGGAGTTCAAGACCACGCCGGGCAACATACAGAGAGACCTCATCTCAGCTACAACTACTGCTACTAATAAATAGCTGGACATAGTGGCACGCACCTGTGGTCTCAGTTACTTGGGAGGCTGAGACAGGAGGATCACCTGAGCCAAGGAGGTCAAGACTGTAGTGAGTTGTGATTGTGACACTGCACTTTTCAGCCCGGGTGAGAAAGCAAGATTCTGTGTCAAAAAAAGAGAGAGAGAGAGAGAGAGGAAGAAGGAAGGAAAGAAGGAAGGAAGGAAGGAAGGAGAGGAAGAAAGAAAGAAAAAGAGAAAGAAGGAAGAAAAGGAAAGTGAGAAAGAAGAAAGAAGAAAAAAAGAAAAGAAAAGAAAGAGAAAGAAAAAGAAAAAGTGAGAACTGGCCAAAAGAAGAAAGAAAAAGTGACAACTGGCTGGGCGCGGTGGCTCACACCTGTAATCCCAGCACTTTGGGAGGAGTTCGAGACCAGCCTGGCCGACATAGTGAAACCCTGTCTCAACTAAAGATATAGAAAAGAAAGGAAAAGAAAAAAAATGAGGCGGGCACAGTAGGGCACACCTGTAGTCCCAGCTACTAGGGAGGCTGAGGCAGGAGAATTGCTCCAACCTGGGAGGCAGAGGTTGCAGTGAGCCAAGACTGCACCACTGTACTCCAGCCTGGGCGACAGGGAGAGACTCCATCTCAAAAAAAAAAATACAAAAAAGAAAAAGTGACAACCTGATTACAGAGTACTGGTGAGTTTGTGAGTGGGTGGCTCCCCAGCCCTGCTGATTCTTGCTTCTCACACGTCTGCTCCTGCCCCAGTGCACGTCTTGTCACTGTCGGCCCCGCCGATGGGGTTCCTACTGAGTCTTCTGGTGCTTGATCCCTTCCGTGGTCATTTTCCTGCCAGGTAGCTTGGCCAGGCCTCCCCTGGTGCAGATTCCATCCTTGGTTTCTCGGCCTGGCCTTGAATGACCCTCTACAGCAGGGTCCCAACCTCTCAGAGCAGCTTTGCTCCAGCCACACGGCTTGCTCACAGCCAGGCACTGCACATGTGGACTCCGTGCGTGCCCCCTTTGCCCTGACGCATGTTGCCTCTCAGGGAGCACTTCTTCCTCCACCTTCCATCATGGGCTCTGGCGGTGCCTGTCCCATCTGCCCCCGACGCTGTCTGCTGCGGTATGGTTGGTGGTGGAAAGGGCACCAGGCTCCGGCATCTGACATCCTTGTTTTACCCACCTTCCCACTCACTAGCTTGTGACCCTGGCCAATTACTTAACATCTCTGAGTCTTAGTTTCTATTTCTATAATTGGGTGAATAACACCTACTAAGTAGTGTTGGCCTGAGGATTAATAGTATAATGTAAAAGCTGGCGGCACTGAAGCCCTGCCACTTACCAGCTTTTCACATCAGTATTTGGGAAATATTGTTAAGCTCATTTGTCGGCGGGGATTCTGAGGCTCAGAGAAGTTCAAGAACTTTCTACAGATTATTTTGCTTTGTTTGCCCTTCCAGACTGCCTGTCTTCTTATATCACCGTTGATCTTGATCTGCATGGTTTTTAATTTTTTTTTTTTTTTTTGAGATGGAGTTTCACTCTGTTGCCCAGGCTGGAGTGCAGTGGTGCAATCTCGGCTCACTGCAAACTCCACCTCCCGGGTTCAAGCAATTCTCCTGCCTCAGCCTCCTGAGAAGCTGGGATTACAGGCGTGTACCACCACACCTAGCTAATTTTTGTATTTTCAATAGAGTCGGGGTTTCACCATGTTGGCCAGGCTGGTCTCGAACTCCTGACCTC
>NW_016810401.1:411854-454884 GCF_001698545.2 Rhinopithecus bieti
CCCCGTCTCTACTAAAAAATACAAAAAAACTAGCCGGGCGAGGTGGCGGGTGCCTGTAGTCCCAGCTACCCGGGAGACTGAGGCAGGAGAAGGGCGTGAACCCGGGAGGCGGAGCTTGCAGTGAGCTGAGATCCCGCCACTGCACTCCAGCCTGGGCAACAGAGCGAGACTCCGTCTCAAAAAAAAAATAAAAGAAAACGGGGAAAATTATTCCTACATCACAGGGCTTCACATACATGAGATCATGTATGTGAAAGTGATCTGCAAATCCCACACCGCACCAAGGTAAGGGAGGTAGTTTTTCATTTTCCTGCCAAAGGATAGCAGAAACTGTACCTCTTGTCTGAGTTCTGCATCTTGGCTTGACACCCTTCAGAGAAATTCCTGCCTCTTCCATGGTTCAGGAAGAGGTGCCTAGTTAGTTTCTTCTGGGTACCTAGTTAGTTCCTTTCCACCAAGTGGGTTTAAGCCCTGGAAGGACAGTGTGCTGGGGCCAGGGTGCAGTGGGCGTTTGGTGCTGAACATGGACCTGAAACTGTGTGTGGTCAGAATTACGTTCCATGCGTGGGGATGTGCACCGCACCAGGTATGTGTGTAGGTGGACATGGATGATGAGGTGCATGTGCCGTGGCTGTGTGTGCATCCTTGCCTGTGTGTGACAAGCAGGCTGTGTGTGTAGGACCAGGAAGCTGTGCTTGTGGCCAGGTATGTGCCTATGGACTGACAAGTTTGTTTGTTAGACACTTGCTCAATGCCAGGCATCGCACTGGACTCTGAACACTGAGATGAGCGAGAGCACCAGCGAGTGTCCCGCACTGCAGCCAGCTTTGCTGTGTTCTTGCTCCTTGGCGTTGGGCATGGGGGTTCCGTGGAGTTCTGGGGCTCCAGGGTGGTGTCCAAGCTGAAGGGGTAGTCAAAGCTGGACCATGCAATAAACCCCCCAGGCAGATTCCCCAGGGCACCAGTGAGAGAAGAAAACCAGAAACAAATAGAACATAAAGGAAGAAGGAAAAGTGGAAAAGCCTTTTTTGGGGGAAAACATTGATGTTTGATGTTTCTAAAAATGATAAAGTAGTTATCATGGGAAAATTAGACTTGTTGGGCTTAAAACTTTATTTTTTTCTTTTTTTTTTTTTGAGGCGGAGTCTCGCTCGTGTCGCCCAGGCCTGGAGTGCAGTGGCCGGATCTCAGCTCACTGCAACGCTCCGCTCCCGGGTTCACGCCATTCTCCTGCCTCAGCCTCCCGAGTAGCTCCGGACTACAGGCGCCGCCACTCGCCCGGCTAGTTTTTTGTAATTTTTTAGTAGAAGACGGGATAGTTCACCGTTTAGCCAGATGGGTCTCGTCTCCTGACCTTGTGATCCGCCCATCTCGGCCTCCCAAAGTGCTGGGATTACAGGCTTGAGCCACCGCGCCCGGCCTATTTTTTTCTTATTTTAACTGAAGCAAACCGTGCATAATGTTCATAAACATTAAGTACACAACAACCTGACTTCACTTTTTTTTTTTTTTTTTTTGAGATAGAGTCTTACTCTGTCACCAGGCTGGAGTGCAGTGGTGTGATCTCGGCTCACTGCAACCTCCGTTTCCTGGGTTCAAGTGATTCTCCTGCCTCAGCCTCCTGAGTAGGTGGGATTACAGGCGCTCACCACCACGTCCAGCTAATTTTTTTGTATTTTTAGTAGAGAGGGGGTTTCGCCATGTTGGCCAGGATGGTGTCAATCTCCTGACCTCATGATCCGCCAGCCTCGGCCTCCCAAAGCGTTGGGATTACAGGCGTGAGCCACTGTGCCTGGCCGACTTCACGTTTATACACACCCACGCAAAAAGCATCCAGGTAGAGACAAAGAGCCTTCCCTGCACCCTAAAAGTTTCCCAGAAATTGTTCCCAGTTAGCATATTTATTTTTATAAAGGTAATGCATGCCCATCATATAACATTCAAAAAGGTATGTAGAGAACCAAGTGTCCCCCCAGCCCTGTCCTCCAGCCACCCAGTTTCCCTCCCTAGGGGAAGCCACCAATATGTGTTTCTTATGTATCCCCTGTTGAGCTGCTTTTCCTCGTTTTGGTTTGGCGGTGTTGGCATTTGTATTTGGAATTATAGGCAGGGAGCATCATATACCTTAGTGTTTAGGGCCTGTGAGATCAACCAGCCCTGAGAAAATCAGCCATGGCGAGGACCTTGGTCCCCAGCCCCCGGGAGATAGGCCCCCTGGTGGGAGTCCTGGGGCAGGGCAGAGGCCTAGGGACAAGAATCAGAAAGGACCCAAGTTTGACAGGGCTGCTCAGGGTCATGCTGTCCATCCCTCTGCCACAGTGGCATGGACAAACCGCATATGTTGGCTAGAGAAGTGCACCCTTCTCTCTTGCAAGCATTGGCAAGGTCTTAACTATCAGTCTCCCGCTCCCATGGCAGCCCCTTTGCACAAGGAGACTCTTAATCTCTGTTCTTTGAAGCCCTGAGGGCTGGTGTATAGGAGTTCAAAGCATTGGCTTTGGAACCGGCCTGTCTGGGTTTGAATCCTGGCACTGCAGCTGACTCACTGAGGGACTCAGGCAATGCCTTACCCTTCCTGAGCCTCAGGTTCCTTGTCTGTGAGATGATAAAGATAGCCCCTGTTTCATAGGGCTGTGGTGAGAAATCAATCAGACGAGGCATGTGGATGCCATTATAGCACAGCACCCGGCATCCAGCAGGACTCACTCGATGACAGCTGTCACCGCCATCATTGTCATTAGCGTGGGCCAGGGAGGGCTGTGTAAAAGCAGCTGGTGGAGGAGGAAGAGATGCTGTGTGACCGTCTCAGTTCACATGCATGAAGTATGATCTGGGCCTGGAGTGTGCAATGCACACGTGTGTCCTTACTGCATGTGTTGTCACATAGGTGCAATGCCATGCTCCTGAGCCTTTGATTGCAGACGTGTGGGAAGTGGGCCCCGTCCCCACCCCCAGTGCCACCGTGCTCTGCTTCTCTTCCCTTGCTCTGCTCTAAAACGAGAAGTGCAAGTGAGTTCCCCCAAGGGGTCGGCCGCGCCTCTTCCTGTCCCCGCCCTGCCAGCTGCCCCAGGCCAGTGGAGTGGCAGCCCCAGAACTGGGACCACCGGGGGTGGTGAAGCCGCCTGGCACTGGGAGCTGCATTTGAGGCTTAGTCCCTGAGTTCTCCGCCTGCCCAGACTAGCTGCACCTCCTCATTCCCTGCGCCCCCTTCCTCTCCGGAAGCCCCCAGGATGGTGAGGTAAGGGCCTGCCGCCCACAGTAGACAGGAGGCAAGGGTGCCTGGTGCCCACGGGACCCCTCCTCACTGCCCTGCCTGGGCCGCCCAGGTGGTTTCACCGAGACCTCAGTGGGCTGGATGCAGAGACCCTGCTCAAGGGCCGAGGTGTCCATGGTAGCTTCCTGGCTCGGCCCAGTCGCAAGAACCAGGGTGACTTCTCGCTCTCTGTCAGGTAGGTGGGCCCCCCCACCCCCGGCGTTTTCGCCACTATCTTGTGCCATCCAGGCCCAGAACCACTCATTCCTGGTTCCCCATGGCAGTGCCAACTCCCTGATCCCCACGCCCCGTCTGTGCCCTCGCCCCTCACCCCTGTCCTCCCCATCCCTGTCTGTGCCCACCCATGCCCATGTGTGCCCCCACCCAGGACCTCAGCCGATCCCTGCCCTCCTGCCTTACTCCTGCACCGACTGGCCTCACCGCCTGGTGCCCTGCAGGGTGGGGGATCAGGTGACCCATATTCGGATCCAGAACTCAGGGGACTTCTATGACCTGTATGGAGGGGAGAAGTTCGCGACGCTGACAGAGCTGGTGGAGTACTACACTCAGCAGCAGGGCGTCCTGCAGGACCGCGACGGCACCATCATCCACCTCAAGTACCCGCTGAACTGCTCCGATCCTACCAGTGAGAGGTGAGGCCTCTGTACCCCCGCCACTCGCAAGCAGGGGTGAGTCGGCTCCCGCCCTGAGCGGCCAGGGAGACAGGGAGCCTGGCACCCGGCACTGCCTGCCCTCCATCCCCTCCCCTCCCCGCACCGGCTGGGGCTCTCAGTGTCCCTCCTCCATGCTGTCCTGTGGCATGGAGTCTCAGAGCCTAACCTACCACCCTTTCCACCTAACCCCGAGGAAGCCAGAGAAAGCTGCCTTGCCCTACACCAGGGGCCCTGGCTGCCGCAGCCCAGGTCCCACTAGAGACAGGGAGGCCACTGCTGGTGGCCAGCGTATTGTGCCGGCCAGCTCTGTTGTTAGAAAGCTCTTCTTCCTCTGGAAGCAAGCCTGCCTTCCTCCGTCTGCCCCTCACCCCAGCGCATGTTAGGACAGTGAGGAGCTGACACTGGGGATGACGATGGGGATGAACGGTTGCCAGGACACTTGATATCTTGTCCCAGCCGCCCAGTGGGGATGGGTCTGTCCTGTGGGGTCAAATACAGAGATCACTGAAAGCAGGATGTGAAGTGTTCACCTGTGTAAAGGGTCTTGCACTATCCCGGGCACAGAATAATACTCCAGGCATTTCCTTCCTGTGCCCTCCTCGACTCCTCCTGTGGTCTTCCAAAGGCATGGATGGGGGGCTGGGGGGCTTTGAACACTCCTCAGGACACCATGGCTCCTTTCAGCCGCCGCCTCTCAATGCCAGGTCCTCTTAAAGGGCAGCGGAATAACGCTAGGGCTTTTCACACGGACCCCTGGGCCAAGCCGACCTGCCCTTGCCCTGCATTCGCGGATCGGTTGTTGAAATGATTGGGAAACTTGCTTCTGCCAGCTTGCAGCCTTTCTGAGATCCGGGCCTCCAAACTGCATCAATATTTTTGGTCAAGTCACTGATTGAAACTTAGAGCTGGATTCGGTCGCGGTACAGCCCTGTGGCCCACCTGGGAGGCCTCCTTTCCTTGATCTGCCTCCTTCAAGGCCTTCCTCCTCTGTGGGCCTCACATGGCTGGCTCCGTCTGCCCCCTGCCCTTCCTCTTCCCTACCGCAACACTCAGGGGGCTTTTGCCAGTGAGACCCTCTAAAGCTCATGTCCTCTGTTTCTCCTTGCCTCAAGCTAGGAGGAGGAGGACGGGCTGACCAGTGCCTAGAGTTGGAAGAGAGCAGCAGGGCCCCAGGAGGCCCCTGCAGAGGAGGCTGAGGCCTGGGTTCAAAGAGAAGAGAGAGAAGGAAGGGAGGGCAGTGCTGGGGCAGGAGGTTAAGACCAGGGAAGCCACACTGAAGGCCCTTTTGGGTGACCCATCCCAGGAGCCAGTGTCACCCCTGAACCTGGGAGTGTGTGAGAGACTTTCTCCCAGGTTCTGCTGTGTCCCCTGCCTTGTCTGTGGCGCCTCCTTCTCTGAGGGAATTTGCATCTGTCCCTCGGTGGCTCTGCGCTTCCTGTGGTCAGCCTGACATTTGCATGGAGACTTCCTCATCCTGGGGCCCAAGGGAAGGGGCTCAGCCACCTCCCTGCTGCCTGGGGTCCTAGCCTGTCCCCAAGTGGTGGGCTGAAGTGGCCTAATGGGGTATGGAGGCTCTGGGGGGTCTCTCGGCTGGAGTCACCTCTGGGCAGGGGTGAGATGGGTTGGGACAGACTGGTCCTCCCCTCCTTCCCCCCATCCCTGCGGTTGGAAAATTTGCCCGCCCTCCCCTTGTCCCTGGGCTGAGGAAACCTCACAACCCCACTTCTCACTCTCTCCCCAGAAGGAGTTTTGTGTTTTTTCCATCACGTGGTTTCCTGTGGGGCAGGGCATTGTGGGGCTACAGTTTCCTCCTGGGAAAGGGGTGTGCTTTGGGGAAAGGGCTTAGTTCTGCTTTCTGCCCCGACAGCCCCTTTGAATGCCTTTGAACCCTTTTGAACCCTGGGCTCCCCTTCAGTGACATCATCCAGGGCACCGCAGAGCCCCCTACACCACTCTTTCCCCAGTGGGGCCGTCCTCCCCGCCTCCCTGGGGGAGCGCACCCCATCGGCCTTCCTTGTGCCTTGTGTCTCTCTGTCCATCTCCCACCACTCCCTGTGGTGTGGCCTCAGTCTGTGTTTCTCTTTGCCTCTGGTCTCTGCCGGGGCACAGCCTGATCCTTCATGGACACTCTTCCTTAGTTTCTCTCTTCCAAATATTTTGAATATTGCCAGGCTTTCTGCCTTTCAGAGGTGGTCTCTGGGTTCAAAGCCTGGTCAGAATTCTGGAGGCTAGGATAGCTTGAGCCTGGGAGTTCAAGGCTGCAGAGAGCCATAACCGTGCCACTGCACTCCAGCCTGGGCAGCAGAGCTCTGGAGGCTTGCCTTGGAGTCCCTCAGGGGCCCTAGGCCAGTGAGGAACAGCTCAGCATCAGTTTCCTCATCTGTAAAATGGGGGTGATATTATACCCAGCCGTCAGCATGTTTGTGAGAGGCATCAATATGATGGTGGATTTGGAAGCATCTAGCCCAGTGCCTGGCACACAGTAGGTGCTCGATTTCCTGCCCTTCTCTGTGAATATCTCTGCTCAGCGCCTTCCGCTGTGGCCTGGTCTCACCTTCCCTGACGCTGCCTTCTGTAGGTGGTACCATGGCCACATGTCTGGAGGGCAGGCAGAGACGCTGCTGCAGGCCAAGGGCGAGCCCTGGACGTTTCTTGTGCGTGAGAGCCTCAGCCAGCCCGGAGATTTTGTGCTATCTGTGCTCAGTGACCAGCCCAAGGCTGGCCCAGGCTCCCCGCTCAGGGTCACCCACATCAAGGTCATGTGTGAGGTAAGGCAGCTGGGTGGTGGGGGAGCCTCTGCTGAGGCTCCTGTCTGTGACCGCAGTGTGGGCGGCAGGGAGGGTCTGCCTGGGCTTGAATTCAAGGCTGGGGCCCAGGGAGGGAGACTCGAGCCCTGTGAGTGGCCTTATTTGGCTCCCCCCAGGGTGGACGCTACACAGTGGGTGGTTCAGAGACCTTCGACAGCCTCACGGACCTGGTGGAGCACTTCAAGAAGACGGGAATTGAGGAGGCCTCAGGTGCCTTTGTCTACCTGCGGCAGGTCAGGCGTGGGCCCAGCTGCTTCCTCCCTTCCCCTGAGCCGTCCCCCAGGTGTGAGCTTCTGAGACCTCTGAGTCGCTGACTTCTCGCTCTCCCCTACCCCAGCCGTACTACGCCACGAGGGTGAATGCGGCTGACATTGAGAACCGAGTCTTGGAACTGAACAAGAAGAAGCAGTCCGAGGATACAGCCAAGGCTGGCTTCTGGGAGGAGTTTGAGGTGCATGGTGGGGAACCGGCAGGGCTGGGGCAGCTGAGGCGGTGGCGGCAGTGTGGGGCCCCAGGCGGACACCTTCCTCCCCTTGCCCACCTCTGCTCCTGACCCGACCCACGTGAGCTCCCCCGATGGATGCTGTCTCTGGGAGGTGATGCTCATTTCCTCACCCACATCTCAGAGTTTGCAGAAGCAGGAGGTGAAGAACTTGCACCAGCGTCTGGAAGGGCAGCGGCCAGAGAACAAGGGCAAGAACCGCTACAAGAACATTCTGCCCTGTGAGCACCCAGCCTGCCCCCTTCACCCAGGAGACCGCCCCGCCCCAGCCGCCGCCCCTGCCCCATTCACCCAGGAGACCGCCCCTGTCCCAGCCGCAGCCCCTATCTCACAGGTCTCCACCCTCCACTCCAGGAGGGGCCATCTCCCCACACCCCTTCTCCAAAAGGCATCTACTCCTCCCAGAAGTGCCTCCCCACCACCAGCAGGCAGGCTGCCCCTTGCTCCCAACCTCCTTCTTGTGAATCCCTCACTCCCTCCATACAGACGATCCCTCACCCCTGCTGCCCACAGTCCCCCGCAAGCCTCATGGCTTCTGAGACCAGAATGGCCTGTTAGCTCAGGAGGGTCTGACGCAGGTGTGGTGAGTCCCTGGCTGACCCAGGCCATCTCGCCTCCTTTCCACCCACTGCCAGTTGACCACAGCCGAGTGATCCTGCAGGGACGTGACAGTAACATCCCTGGGTCCGACTACATCAATGCCAACTACATCAAGGTCAGTGGTGTGGGTCATGTGGGAGGAGAGGCTGGGCCCTGGGAATTCCCTGTCTGGTGGGGGACCCTAGATCCAGAGACACCTGGGCAAAGCTGAAGCTGGCTTCTTGCATGGGTGAGGGGAGCAGTGGTTCAGGCCCTGTGCTGGGCTGAGGGGCTCACTGTTTTGGGGTGCATCTCTCCACGCTTGTGTCCAGAACCAGCTGCTAGGCCCTGATGAGAACACTAAGACCTACATCGCCAGCCAAGGCTGTCTAGAGGCCACGGTCAATGACTTCTGGCAGATGGCGTGGCAGGAGAACACCCGCGTCATCGTCATGACCACCCGAGAGGTGGAGAAAGGCCGGGTAGGGCACCCCGCCCCATCCCCACATCTGTGCCCCTTCCTTGTGGTCATACCATTAAGTCAAAGAACCGTCAGATGCCAGGGCAGAAAGGGATCTGGGGGGTGAGGGTCCAGCCCTTGTTGGGAAACTGAGGGCTAGTGACAAAGTCTCGACTACACAATGCAACCCCCAGATCCCTGCATGCATCCCTGGGCTCTTCTGAGTTCCAGACACAGGTTTTAGGCTGTCCTCCTTCCTCCTACACCTTCCCCACCTGTCTGCATCCAGGCCCCTCCTGTCCTCCCTGCCCCATAGATGTCTCTGGAGTCTGCCTCTTACTCTGTAGGCTCCCCCTACACAGCACCCTCTGTGCTGCCATTGAAGTGATGCCATCCGTGACAAACTGGGTCAAGTTCCTTCCTCTCTGAAATCTCTTCCATGGCTCCTGGTCACCTTTGGGATAAAGTCACACTTGAAGGCCTGGCATTCAAGGCCTGGTGGTTTCCCTCTGACTCCCATGCTTCTCTTGAAGGCTCACCGCTCCCAGCAGCCGCGGCTCTTTCGGGTTCCCAGCCTTTCTTTGCACAAGCTCATTTTCTTTCTTTCTTTTTTTTTTTTTTTGAGACGGAGTCTTGCTCTGTCGCCCGGGCTGGAGTGCAGTGGCCAGATCTCTGCTCACTGCAAGCTCTGCCGCCTCCCGGGTTTACGCCATTCTCCTGCCTCAGCCTCCCGAGTAGCTGGGACTACAGACGCCTGCCACCTCGCCTGGCTAATTTTTTTGTATTTTCAGTAGAGACGGGATTTCACCGTGTTCGCCAGGATGGTCTCGATCTCCTGACCTCGTGATCCACCCGCCTCAGCCTCCCAAAGTGCTGGGATTACAGGCGTGAGCCACCGCGCCCAGCCTGCACAAGCTCATTTTCTGCTAGGAAATGACTCTCTGTCCACACTGTCTCTGCCTGGCAGATGCCTCGTTTTTGAAGACACAGCTGAAGCGCTGCCTTCTCTGTGAATTCAGGTCTTGTTTTCTCCAGGACCTAGAGGGCGAGTTTCCTCATTCTCAGCCACGCTCCTCAGCGCGGTGTCTCCCCCGGTCACTTGTCTCTGTGAGCTCCTTCAGGCACAGGGGCACAGACTGGGTGTTAGTTGTGTCTGTGACTGCAGCCTGGTTTGCACGGCTTCAGGGACAACGCCTGCCCTGGCAACATTTGTTGAATGACAAATGGATGTACCGGTAAAGCGGCTGGCCAGGTCGCACCACCTGTTGGTGGCTGATCTGAGACGAGAGCCCAGGTCTCCTGCCTCTCTGCCAGCTCATCCATCCATCCAACAAACGTTTGGGCCGGTGCCAGGCACTCAGAACCTAGAGCAGGACCTGGGATGGGCCACAGCGCCCTGCTCTGTGCCTCATCCCCACCCGACCCTCCCTTTCTAGAACAAATGTGTCCCATACTGGCCCGAGGTGGGCACTCAGCGCGTTTATGGGCCCTACTCTGTGACCAACTGCGGGGAGCATGACACGACCGAATACAAACTCCGCACCTTACAGGTCTCCCCACTGGACAATGTGAGTGGCCCCCACTCCCTGCCCTGCTCCGGGAGTCCCTCCCTGGACTTGTTCTCCTCTCTGGTTGGGTAGGGCGAGACAGGTGGGGTGTTCCAAGGGAGCAGGGGGCACTGACCCTGTGTCCTCGGCTCAGGGGGACCTGATTCGGGAGATCTGGCATTACCAGTACCTGAGCTGGCCCGACCATGGGGTCCCCAGTGAGCCTGGGGGTGTCCTCAGCTTCCTGGACCAGATCAACCAGCGGCAGGAAAGTCTGCCTCATGCAGGGCCCATCATCGTACACTGCAGGTGAGGATGATAATCCTGATGGTAGTAGTGACCACTGAGAAGTAAATACTGCTAAGTGCCATGAGCGTTATAAGCAACATACGCGTTAACTCACGATTGGTGCCTTCCACTCACTCCCGGCTTCTTCTGGGTCCCCTCATGGCTCCAGACCCCTGGGTGGAATGTGGCTGGAACCAGCCCCACTTTGGCCCTCTGCCTGCGGGTGTCTTCCTCAGAGCCCTCCCCAGATGTGCCATCTCACCCAACGCTACCAAATACAGAAGAGGAACCTGGGACCCAATTGCTGGCCAGGCCCAAGCTAGGCAGGGCAAGGCCGGGCAGGCACCCACAGTAGGCCTGGGTCCTGGCTGCTCCGCTTTCTCTCCAGGTCTCACTCTGTTGGTTTCTTCTGGCCTCCCAGGAACATCCATGGGGCATGCGCTCCCCCTTCCTCCTCTTTTTCCATCGGTAGCCCCAGGGCTTTGGCTTCTTCCTGACTCCGCCCTCTCTCCCAGCTTCCCCAGGGGTGCCCCATCCTGGCCCCAGGGCTGTGTCGGGATGGGCGATGCCTTTTTGGGGGTGCACATAGCTCCTCTATCTACCCTCATGTTTGTGATCAGGAGACCCTGGTAAGGTGCAGAGGTGGGGGCCACAAGGAGGAGCAGGGGTCCCACAGATGAGCCCACTGAGCCGGCCTGGCCTGGGCAGATGAGAGGCAGCGGGTGCAGGGCCCCTCAGCTTACCAGCTGCGTGATCTTGGACAAATTACTTAACTTTTTTTTTTTTTTTTTTTTTTGAGACAGAGTCTAGCTCTGTCGTCCAGGCTGGAGTGCAGTGGCGCGATCTCCGCTCACTGCAAGCTCCGCCTCCTGGGTTTACGCCATTCTCCTGCCTCAGCCTCCCGAGTAGCTGGGACTACAGGCGCCCGCCATCTCGCCCGGCTAGTTTTTTGTATTTTTTAGTAGAGACGGAGTTTCACCGTGTAGACCAGGGGTTTCACCGTGTAGACCAGGATGGTCTCGATCTCCTGACCTCGTGATCCACCCGTCTCGGCCTCCCAGAGTGCTGGGATTACAGGCTTGAGCCACCGCGCCTGGCCAAATTACTTAACTTTTCTAACCCTCAGCTTCCTCCTCTGTAAAATCAGGACCTCAGGGTTGTAGTGAGAACTCAACGAGACCCTGTCGTTGCAGCTGGAATTCCGTCAGCCCTCAAACACGGGGCGCTGTTACTGGCTTAGTAACTCATGTCAGGCAGAGAATGGGGGAAATGGGAACCTGCCTTGCTCTGGTCCCTTCCCACTCCCGCCGTGGACCCCAGGCCTGCGACAGCCTCTGGCTTCCTCCTCTTCCCCCAGCAGCTCTTTGTCCTGGGACAAGTCGGCTGAATCTAGAGGTGCCCCTGACGGGCTGTCTCGGGGACCCGGCTCTGTCCTCTGCTCTCTCAGAGACAGGCCCATCCCCGAGAGCTACCCTCCTGCTCACCCGCCACACACACATCACACACTTCTTGGAAGCCCCGTGGCCTTTATTTAGACATTACAGGAAGGAAGTGGGTGTGGGGGGTTATTTTTGACAATCTGGGTTTGAAATTAGACAGTGCGACTCAGGGCATCAGCCTGATGGACCCAGCCGAGGGTGGGCCTGGGGTCTCCCTGGCGTCTGTTTGCCCAGGGGTGGGAAAGGAGAGAAACTTCCTACTGCATGCTCCTCTGAGTGTCCTGCCCCGGTGCGCCTGCACCCTGCTGCCTCAGAGCTGTCCTTTTCCTGATGTCAGGGTTTGAAGAAAAAAGGGAAGTGAACCGCGCTGAGAGATGCTCCAGAACTCCTGCAGGGAGAGGCGGGGAGGGCTCAGGGTACCTGGGAGCCGACAGGATAGTGGTGGGATTTGGGGGTCCCAGGTCTTCCGGGGTGGGGGCAGCCACTCACCAGGAGTGAGGAGTTGGCGCTAGGAGTGGAGGAGGGAAGGACAGTGGCAGCCAGGGAGCCGGCGTCAGCACCACAGAGCCAGAAGTGGAGCATGCCCATGCAGAGCTGGGCAAACCTCTGTCGTCACTTGCCCGGTGACCCTGGGCACATTCCCTCCCATCACTGGAGGCTCAGGCTGCTCCTGTGGTGCCTGGGGCTGGAGCTGAGCACTGGGTACCCCCCTTCCCGGGAGGGCTTGACTGGCCTCTGACGGTACCCCCGTCTTTCCCCAGCGCCGGCATTGGCCGCACGGGCACCATCATTGTCATCGACATGCTCATGGAGAACATCTCCACCAAGGGTGAGGGGCACCTGGGGGCTTGGGGGCGGGGGTGAGCAGACCCTCGGTGTCTGCCTATGCCTGGACCTGAGGTTTGACTGCCCTCCACCCAGGCCTGGACTGTGACATTGACATCCAGAAGACCATCCAGATGGTGCGGGCGCAGCGCTCGGGCATGGTGCAGACAGAGGCGCAGTACAAGTTCATCTACGTGGCCATTGCCCAGTTCATTGAAACCACCAAGAAGAAGCTGGAGGTCCTACAGGTGCGTGCAGAGCAGGGCCTGGGGGGGCTGCAGTGCGGGACAGGTGCCACCTGGCCCTGCTGGGATCACCACCCTCCCACCGTCCCTCTGCCCATAGTCGCAGAAGGGCCAGGAGTCGGAGTACGGGAACATCACCTACCCCCCAGCCATGAAGAACGCCCATGCCAAGGCCTCCCGCACCTCGTCCAAGTGAGTGGCCCTGACTGCCACCGCCCGGCATCCACCCCTTTGTCCTGCCCAACCCAATCCTCACTTTCTGGAGAGGACAAGTGTCGCAGCTGGGGGGGCCTGGCTTCAAGTTCAGGCTTGGGTCTCACCCCTTCTATTCATAAGCATTTCCCGAGTGCCCGCCACGTGTGGGCCTCTGCTAGGTACCAGCCGTGCACTCCTGTATGAGATGTAGCTTCCGTCCTCTAGAAGCTTGGAGTCTAGTGCGGGGACAGTGGCTGGGTCGCCTGTGAGATGGGGTGGCCAGAGGGGGCTGCCAGTGCCGAGTCCCCCGCCCTGTCTCCTGACCTGCACCCACTACCTGTACTTGCCCCCCTGCACCCGCTGCAGACACAAGGAGGATGTGTATGAGAACCTGCACAGTAAGAACAAGAGGGAGGAGAAAGTGAAGAAGCAGCGGTCAGCAGACAAGGAGAAGAGCAAGGGTTCCCTCAAGAGGAAGTGAGCGGCGCTGTCCTCAGGTGGCCATGGTACAGCTCTTCTGCCTGGGTGTCCTCCCGGCCCTGCCCCGTGTCCTTGGCTCCACTGCCTTCCCTGGGTGGATGGGGTGGCCGTAGCCTCACTCTGTGCTTCCCAGTTGCCCCAGACCTTCTTGTTCCCCCTCCAGGTTCCAGCTACCCTCTCACTCCCTCACTCCCTTCTCTTGGCAGCCTCAGCCCTGAACCTGCGGAAGCCTTCCACGGTGGACAGACTCACAACCTGAATCTAGGAGCGCCCCATTCTATTGTAATTTAAATGGCTGCATCCCCCCACCTCTCCCTGACCCTGTATATAGCCCAGCCAGGCCCCAGGCAGGGCCAACCCTTCTCCTCTTGTAAATAAAGCCCTGGGATCACTGTGTGGCCTCTGAACGCTTTGCTTGCCCAGTGAGTGGGCGGCCAGAGGGCAGGATGGGTAACCGTGCGTGCCTTCGAGTGAAAGCTCCGCCTTCCGTCAGACGGACGTGGGTCGGGGCTCCGCCTCACACGTGGGAGGGTGACCGTGGGCGAAGCTCCCCAGTCTCCTTCTTTAAAATGGAGGGCGATCATAACAAGGTGATTATGAAAAGCACCGAGATGGCGGCCGACGATAAGACGGGCACAGTGACTCACCACAAGCTCGCCATGTGCCCAGGGACTAAAAGGCTACACACGATAGTTCAGTCTAGGCACTTTTATCATTCTCATTTTACAGTGGAGGAAACTGAGGCACAGAAAGACTAAGTAACTTGGTCACTTGCCCAAGGTCACAGGGTTATGGAATAGTGAAGCTGGGATTTGAACCCAGGCCGTCTGACCCCAGAGTCCACACTCCTTACCCTGGAGTTGCAGCTGGGGCCACCCTCAGGGGGGTCTGATCACACTCCCCTGATGCCGACTTCCAGATCTGAACTAAGAAGAGTAGTTAACAGCCGGAAGCGCAAACCCGAGGCCAGCCCTGCTGCGTCCCCTCTGGCGGGAACAGGGACTGGCTCCTCAGTGCACCCAGGCGCGCCCAGCTCCTCCCCTCACCCAGGCTACTGCCGCCCTTATCCTTTTGGGCAGAGTTTGAAGAGCTGGCTGGCTTGAAGACTGCTCTGTTTTTTGGTCCCCTTTCCTTCCCCCATGTCAGGATTGGCGTTTCTTCTTTATTTGAAACACTGGTCTCCTGGGGAGGAAAGCCGGTGGGAGTCATCCCTCAGGAAGGGCTGGCGCCCACTCCTGGAAAGGCTGAGACGACACAGGTTCCAAAGCCCAGAGGCTGAGCGTGCATTATTCAGCAAATCCTTCTTATAGAGGCCCCGGCACCACAGGCTTTCGCAGTCCCCCGACCTCCTGGAATTTAGGCTGGTCAGGGAGACAGATTCACAACCCGATCACAAGCATCAAATAATTGCTGGCAGGTATTAAGAAGGAAGCAAACAAAGACCGGGAGAGAGAACAGCTAAGGATTGAGCAACACAATAGCTCCCTGGGGCTGCGGCCCTCCAGGGCATGGGTGGGGCAATCACCTGTCGGGCTCAGGTCCCCTCTCCCAGCAACGCCCTTTCTATCCCAGCCGGAGCTGCACAAAGGCAAGTCCCACCTCCTCTAACCGCCCTTGGGCTACCTGCCCTTGGGGTGCGACTTGGACTCCGCTGAGGGCTGTGCTGTGAGGTGGGTCCAGGAGCAGCTCGGTCCGGAGAGTGGAGCGCGATCACTCCCTCTGCAGGCCTCAATCGAGGGGCAGGGCTGATGCTCCGGGCCAGCTGGGGTCTCTGGGTAGCGGTGGGTAACTCCACACTAGGGGTACCTTGCCGGGACCCACCTGCCCTTCACAGGCCTGGCGGGGCCTTCTCCCTCACCTTTCCCTCAGGGGACCCCAGCACAGGCCGGGCACCGCGTGGCGGCACAGCCCAACTCCTGCCCAGCTGACCCCTCGCTGACCTCAGGGATCTCTCTGGCCTTCCAGCTTTGCTGTGGGCAGGGTCTGAGGCCACAGAGGAATGGGCTAGTCCTGGGGACAGCAGCTGCTGTGGGGAGGGGACCCGAGAACAGCCCCCACTTTTTGTTCCTCTGGAGACAGGGGTGAGACTGGGCAAGTTGGAGAAAAGAGGGCCCTGGGAGAGGGTGGGAGGCCCAGAGGCGTGGCCAAGCCTTAGAGGAGGTGCCCGTGGCTGGCGCTGGGAGGGAAGGGGTTAAGGCGGTGAGGGGCAGCCTATGGCAGGAGGACACACCTGTGCGCAGGGTGGCAGGCGGGGCCCAGGTAAGGAGCCTGCGCTGCCCGGCAGGCGGAGAAGGAAGGAGGAAGAGCGGAGGCCAGGGCGGGCTCTAGGCCATGGAATATGGGGGCCTTAAAGCCCCTTCGTCTCCCCGGCACCCACTCTCTGGGGGCAGGCGGGCCCGGTGACAGGTAAAGGCCACCAGGGGAGAGGTCCTGGGCTGAGCTAGGGACTGCAGAGGGGGGACGAGGGTGGGTAAATCGGTGTGTATTGCGGGTCGGGACAGGCTGCGGGGGGTGGGGAAGGTGGCTCGGAGGCAGGGGGCCAACGGTCAAGGGGCTTCGGAGGGCTGCTTGGACCGCAACCTGGGCCTAGCAATCAGCGACCCAGGGTGTGGCTGGTGGCGGGTAGCAAGGCTCACCAGGAAGTGTCCCCAGGGACTCGGGTGGTGGGGGGATGGGAGCCAGGGATCTGCAGCTTTTCCACAGGGAGCCTGGGCCTGAAGCTGCCTGACCCAAGGTGGGCGGGCTGGGTGGGGGCCCTCGTCTTACCCAGCAGTGTTTGGGTGCGGTTGGGAGTCTCTAATACTGCCGGGTAATGATGGAGGCCCCTGTCCCTGTGTCAGCAACATCCATCGCCTCAGGTCCCCAGCTCTTAGCTGGCTACAGCCCCCTCCCCACTTCCCACGCACCCCGGAAGCCCCCTGTCTTGAGCTGAGAGTGCTGTACAAGGGGTGGCTCTTGTTGACGGGCTGCCACTAAGGGACACAATGGGCCCCAGCCCCTCCGCCCACCCAGTGCGATTTGTCACCTGGTGGATCCAGAACCCACAGTCGACCTTGAGCTTGGGGTTGGCTCGCCCCCTCTCAAGAGACCTCACCTGGCCTGTGGCCAGGGTCCCTGTAGCAACTGGTGAGCATGCACCGTAGTTCTCTTTTGGCCCGCCCTGGGTCCATCTTCCAGTACAGTGTTGGATGGTCTAATTGTGAAGCTCCTAACACTGTCTGGTAAAGATGGCCCCCGGGTCGGTTTTTCGGCAGTGACCTTCAGGGACCCCTGAAGACCATGGAGGACTACTGATGAACAACCTCTGACCTTCACCCCTCTGGATGGGGGACAAATCACTAGGCAAAGGGGAACAATGGGAAGAAGACAAAATGGCTGCCTTTACGGCTGCAGCAAGATTTGGAAACACTGGTTCCCTAGGCACCTCCATTGTCTTCCCGCCTTGGGAACATGAAATAAAGTGTGAATGGGAACATGAGGAAGACTGATCCAGGTCACTTGACCTGTCTTTTGTCTAACTGTTGATCTCAGCCTCCCAGCAATTCAGGATTGGGGCTGCGACGTCTGCTTTGTCCTTCGATACTCAACCCTAAGCAGAGAAAAACATCTTAAAAACCGAAGCAGATTAACCCAGTCCCTCTGTTCAGATCCACCTGCTGCCCTATCTGCATTTGGCAGTTCCTGTACATACTTTGCCCCCATGTTTTGTCTGAGTTCTACATCTTCCTTGTCTCCCCTCAGGGATGGGAAATGGGCAGTAGTGGGAGATTCAGGTATAAACAGTGGCTTTGTTTCTCTGGTGCCTGAGATTCAGGAAGGCCTGTCTTGGGAAGATAATTGTCAGCTTATCTGTGGACTGAACAGACAGGCACCTGTTCCGTTGGCCCCAGAGCTGTGGGAATGAAAAGCCCACCTCCACACAGGGAGCCGTGTTAGCTAGCAGCTCCTCACGCCTGGTGACTGAGAAATGGAATGTGGGTGGCCTATAGCAGGCCACGCAATACACTGGGCTTCTGGGCACAGAAGTGCCTCAACAGGCACAGGCAGGCTCCCCACAGCCACAAGGAACCCTGCGACCAAGGAAGCAGCTCTGTTGGGGTCATCAGATTTTAAACTTGGCTCAGCAAAGCCATGGCTGTCCAGCCTTAAAAAAACGGGTGGTGTGGGAGAAATGGAGGGTGGGGTGAAGAGCACAGCTGGGCCTCCAGAACTCAGGGCCAGCCGTCCCAGTTTGGGTCCTGTTTTGGAGCCCAGGCCCAGCTTCCTCGTAGCTGCCCCAGCCAGATTTTTTTTTTTTTGCGCCCCCTGCTGGCAGACACGAAGACAGACTCAGGAGGAATATGTAAACGTGCGCATGCGTGCTGCCCGTTATCCAGTTCGTGAACACGTGAAGCGTGAAGCCTTGACTTCAGGTTAAGTAATAAAATTTATTGAGAGTTCCTGGGTTGGTGGTTATCTCCTCCCTGCCTTGAAGGAGGGAACAACACTGTAGGAAATCACTGAGAAATCACACAATGTCCCAACAGCCCCAGTTAACACAGGGAGGAGGAAAATAATTCCCCAGAAAAGGGGCTGGTCTTCAGTCTTCCTTAATCCAAGAGGGGTTCAGGGGATCGGTGTGGGGGACCATCGCATGATACTGGGGCGGGGTAGGGCTGTGCTGGACCCCTGGCTGGCTCCTCAAAACTGGAGAAGCAGATCCACTTCCTCTGGGGGTGGAGTTCTTGGTGACTAGGCTCATTTCTTACCCTTGATGAGGCTGTCACTGTAGAAAAAAAAAGACAGATGATGACATTAGGGGACATAAATGTGAGAGGCAGGACACTCTAGGCCATTCCCTCTATGACCCTCCTACCCCGATTGAGGGTTTGTCTGCGGGGAGGTGGGAAAGGGAGTAGGGTAGGAGGCAGGTACTGGGAGAAGGTAGCCTGCAGGACCCCACAGAAGCAGCAACAACTTACCTTCCTCTGTGGTGCCAGATCGCCAGATGAACAGGAAGCAGAGAAGAGAAATGCACATGTTAGTTGACAGCTTCAGGCCCCACTCAGTTTTGAACCCTCCTTTGCTCCCAAGAGAAAAGACAAACAGGGTTGACAGCCAGGAATCTCTGATTCATGAAAGGAGGCGGTGTGTTCTCATGGCCACTGCTATTTCTCATCTCCTTTCCCTTTTTTTTTTTTTTTTTTGACACGGAGTCTCGCTCTGTCGCCCAGGCTGGAGTGCAGTGGCCGGATCTCAGGTCACTGTAAGCTCCACCTCCCGGGTTTACGCCATTCTCCTGCCTCAGCCTCCCGAGTCACTGGGACTACACGCGCCCGCCACCTCGCCCGGCTAGTTTTTTTTTTTGTATTTTTTTAGTAGAGACGGGGTTTCACCATGTTAGCCAGGATGGTCTCGATCTCCTGACCTCGTGATCCGCCCGTCTCGGCCTCCCAAAGTGCTGGGATTACAGGCTTGAGCCACCGCGCCCGGCCTCTCATCTTCTTTCCTAACATCCCTCCCTGCACCGGAGGAGTTTGAGGGCTCTTGAGTAAGAACACTGAGTATCATCTTTCATCACTTTTTGGTTGGATGAAAACTTTATAATTAAAGTGCTTTTTATGTGAATAATCCTATTTGATCTCATAAAATCAATCCTATGAGACACAAGATAGAAACTGTCAACCACCCCCTTTTCTAATCTTGGTTCAATGTCTCTCTGTAGCAGGCTCCAGAGCCCAAGCAACCAGACCCAAGTCCCACGTTCTTTGTGAGACCCCACTGAGTGGTCACATCTCTCACCTGGTGAAACTTTCATCCTGTAGGTTCAGCACGAGGTTGTCAGCCGTGAGATAAATGCGATTCTGTGATGTGGCGATCTACAGGGCAGGAAATACAAAGACCTCAATTCTGACCCCTGCAATTCAGTAGCCACTTAATGGAACACATGCAGATTAGGGCAGGGATACAGCAATGAATAAGACATGGCTTCTACTCTCATTTAGGGATCCAGAGCAGTGAGCAGCAGCTATGACTATTAGCAAAGTAACAGAGGCAAGAACAAAAGGTCAGGGAACCCAGAGGAATCATTCTTGATGAGGGGAAGAGTACTGGAGAAGCCAATTATTTATTTATTTATTTTATTTTTTATTTACTTATTTTTTTTTTTGAGACAGAGTCTTGCTCTGTCGCCCAGGCTGGAGTGCAATGGCGCGATCTCAGCTCACTGTAAGCTCCGCCTCCCGGGTTCACGCCATTCTCCTGCTTCTGCCTCCCAAGTAGCTGGGACTACAGGTGTCCACCACCACGCCTGGCTAATTTTTTGTATTTTTTTTTTTAGTAGAGACGGGGTTTCACCGTGTTGGCCAGGATGGTCTCGATCTCCTGACCTTGTGATCCGCCCACCTCGGCCTCCCAAAGTGCTAGGATTACAGGCGTGAGCCACTGCGCCCGGCCTATTTATTTACTTTTTTGAGATAGAGTCTCGCTCTGTTGCCCAGGCTGGAGTGCAGAGGCGCTATCACGGCTCACTGCAACCTCTACCTCCCAGGTTCAAGCAATTCTCTGCCTCGGCCTCCTGAGTAGCTGGGAGTACAGGTGCCCGCTACCACGCCTAGCTAATTTTTTTGGTATTTTTTTAGTAGAGACGGGGTTTCACCATCTTGGCCAGGCTGGTCTTGAACGCCTGACCTTGTGATCCACCCGCCTCAGCCTCCCAAAGTGCTGGGATTACAGGCGTGAGCCACCACGCCCGGCTATTTATTTTTGAGACGGAGTCTTGCTCTGTTGCCCAGGTTGGAGTGCAGTGGCATGATCTCAGCTCACTGCAACCTCTGCCTCCTGGGTTCAAGTGATTCTCCTGCCTCAGCCTCCTGAGTAGCTGGGAATATAGCTAAACGCCATCACAGCAGGCTAATTTTCTTTTGTATTTTTAGTAGAGGTGGGGTTTCACCATGTTGGCCAGGTGGGTCTTGAACTCCTGACCTCAGGTGATCCACCACGCCGGCCATAAAACCACTCTGAGTAGAAACCCGAACAAGCAAGGTTCGAATTCCCTCACGTCAATGTGCCTTAACTGAAAGCACTTTCTCAAGGCAGCCCCATCAGAGATGCTGGGCTGACACACTCACCGTCTTGGAGATATTCTGGGCTGCTCGGATCTTGCGAAGTTTGATGTAGCCAGGGTTCTTGCTCAGTGCTTCTCCAAGGTGAGGAGGGTTAAGGTTCACACAAGGGCAGGTCTCAATCCCTAGCCCCGTCCTTACCACACTCCCTTGCTACAGTCCTCCTCTGGGCTGTCAGATCCAAGGTTGTGCTCAGGTGGCTTGTGCCCGCTCTACCTTGGACCCCACCTGTGGGCCTCCCTGCAGGCTGCTGCCAGGAACTAGGGGCAGCAGCAGAAATGAAGGGAAGGCCAGCAATGCTATTGATCTGGCCTTACAGTGGGGAGTCGGGGCTCAGGTACCCCCACTAAGATTTCAGATCTCATCTGTAGTCCCCACCCACAACAAGGAGCCAAGGGCCAGAGAGCACAGAGTCGCATTCGCCTTAGTCTCATCAGCCTGCCCGTGAAGGAGGATGGGGAGCTCAGGCGCCCCAGGGGCTGGGCTGAGACCTCTCACGCAGAAGGATATCATCTTGGCAGCCTCGGCCTCACCCTCAGCCTGCACAATCTTCTGCCGCTGCTCCTGCTTCGCTTTTTCCACCAAGAATTGGGCCCGCTGGGCCTCCTGCTGGGCTGTCGTGGGACAGAGTCAGGGAGACCCAGTGCTAGTCAGGAGCCCCATCCATGGAGTCCTTCCTCCTCCTGCATCTCGGAAGCCCTCACCCCACTGCTCTTGCGACTCACCCACTTGTTTGGCTTCTACAGCAGCTGTGTACTCTCGGCTAAAGCTCAGCTCTGTGATGGCCACGTCATCCAGGATGAGGCTGAAGTCCTTGGCCCTCTCTGTCAGCTCCCGGCGGATCAGCAGGGACACCTGGGGCAGGGTGGGGAAGGGCGGTTTGAGGGGACTGGGCTGCGGCCCCTCATCTTTCACTCTCTCAATACAATATGCGCTGCCTTAGCTTCCTGTCAGGCAAACCTGTAACATAAGCCTCTCTGCTGAAAGAGGTGCAGGAAAAGCCAAGATTGGCCATCTTCCTCTGTGCTTCCTAATACCAAGTGCTACCGAGTTCTAATGCTGGCTCTCCTTAGTTCACAGTGGCAATTAGCACAGATTTTAGGTGGAAATGGCACTAGGGTGACAATCCTTTTCTATTAAGCTGCCTTTCCTAATTCCCAGTACTCTGGGCCTAGAAGGGAAAGCCTGACACCCTGCAGATGGTAGTGGGAGTCAGACCTGGGCCCGCTGGGTGATCAGCTGTGAGGCATTGAACTTGGCCACCACACTCTTGAGCACCTCGTTGACAATGGACGGCAACACTCGTTCCTCGTAGTCTAGCCCTAGGCGCTGGTACATGCTAGGAAGCTCCTGAGCATTGGGTCGAGACAGCACTCGCAGGGAGATGTTCACCATCTGTAGGTCTGAGATTGAGGTCAGCAGTGGCTGGTCAAGGCCAAACACACTTTCCCAAGCATTTTCTCCTTCGTGTTCCTCCCTATATGCCCTGTGTAATGATGTACAGCCTGGCACTGCCCTGGGGGGAGGAGAGTTAATCAGGCTGACAAGGAAGACATGAGGCAGCACAGGTGAAATGCACCCTCACCCACTGTGAAGCCTGGAACTGCAACCCCGTCACCAGCAGAGCTGACTGCTCTTTCCCCCTCTGTACTCCATGCAACCTCTAACGTGGGTGCTTTCACGCTGTACCATAATCACGTCTCCTGTAAGGACTTGGGGGACAATAATGTGTTTAATGAATCTTTTATTCCAGGGCCCAGCAGTCTAGTAAATAAATAAGCCACCTGCACTAGGTATAGTACAAAGAAGTACATTACAGGTTACAGGTGAGCTACCTCACCCAGGGTGTATGTGTGTGTGTGAGCGTGTGTGGGTGGGTGGGGAGGAGGAAGAGGTCTGGAGAACTCAAAGGCATGGCTTTTATGTATGGTCTAGAAGGAGAGAACAGGTGAACTAGTCAAGGGTAGGGACAAACTTCTCCAGAACAGAGTATACTAGTGGATGTAACTGTAGATCTAGTAAGTCAGGCAGTTAGAAAAAAAGGCTTTAAAACAAGGCTTTGATCTAGGCAGTGAATAAAACAAGGGACAAACAATACTCTTATTGAATATATGTCAGGGAGGAGACAGTAGAAAGCACGCAAACACAAGGTGTTCAGAATGTGCTGCTTTGACCCCAGGAGGCATGTATTTTTGTTACAGTTCTTGCAGACGTGGAAACTAAGGCCTAAAGGCCTGACACTATCATCTTCCCCTGGGGTTTCTTGCCAGCTCCCTTGATCATCCCACCTGCCATGTGATTACCAAGTGCTCAGACCTACCTTTGGAGCCTGTAGGGGAGGAGATTTTTCGAGGTCTGGCCCGAATGTCATAGATAATGGGGTACTGGAACCAGGGGATCCTGCAGGGGACAGGGATAGGTATTAAGAGGCCGCAGTTTCGGCCAGGCACGGTGGATCAAGCCTGGAATCCCAGCACTTTGGGCAGCCGAATCATTTGAGGTCAGAAGTTCGAGACCAGCTTGACCTATATAGTGAAACCCCGTCTCTACTAAAATACAAAAATTAGCCGGGCGTGGTGGCGGGCGCCTGTAATCCCAGCTAATCGTGAGGCTGAGGCAGGAGAATCGCTTGAACCCAGGAGGCGGAGGTTGCAGTGAGCCGAGATCGCGCCACTGCACTCCAGCCTGGGCGACACAGCAAAACTCCCGCGCCCCCCTCCCTCAAAAAAGCCGCAGTTTCACTAGCTTTGCCCGGTTTTCCCTCACCACGCGTTTTTTGGCCTGCTCCTCCCCATGACCACCAACAAGGAGAGATTCTCTTGTCCCTTTGGGGAACAACAGTTCATATGCTGCTGGAGGTTCGCGCAGCACCCACTATCCTAGGAGCAGAGATGAGGAGGAGGAAAAAAAGCAGCGCTGAATCCTGTTGCACGTCCCACTATAGCCACCGCTGGGTCGGCGTCAAGGGTGAAAGGTCAGGGTCAAGCTCTGCCCGCCATTACCTGAAGTGAAGGCCCTCAGCCAGGATAGTGTCCTGCTGAACTCCACCGATCCGATTGAAGAAGATGGCTCTGTGCCCGCCTTCCACTGTGGGGAGAGGGGTGGTGATCAGGCCAGGCCGCTGCTCAGAGTAAATGCTAGCTAGGCTCGTGGTGGGGCGCGAGAGGCGGTGAGACAGGGCAAGGGGTTTGGGGGAGGGACTGGAAGCGTCCGGCGAGCGGGCGAAGGTTGCTCACCAGTGAACACGGATTCACGGACACCATAGGCCACGGCGCCGGCCCCCAGCAACAGCTTCAGCGCCGTGCCCATGCCCCGGGGCCCGGCGGGCAGCCGTCCCGCCAAGTCCTTCAAGTTCTGGGCCATGTCTGATCTTGAAGCCGGCGGCACCGGAGGTCAGAAGGGGGTGCCGGCCCGCCTCTACCCCGCTGCAGCTTAGGTACTACACCCTTCACACGAGGGTTCGGGCCCGTAATGCTGGCGAAAGAAAGGGCACCGGAAGTGCGCTCCCTTGGAAACCCTCCCCCTTAGCCCACTACGGACCCGAACTTCGCGCACAGGAAGAGCGCATACGGAAGTCCCGCCCCTTTCTGGAAGGCTGCCCTCCCAGGGAGGGCAGCGCAAGACGGCAAGTCATCGCCATTTACAAGCCCACTTTCAAAATGGCAGCCGGAAGGAGATTTGTGATCCGAAGCCTCACTGTTCCCATTTAAGAGCGTTAGCGCAACTTCCGGTCTGGTTGCAAGATGGCCGCGCCCAGTGGTGGATTCAAGCCTCGTGAACGAAGCGGTTGGGAGCAGGCACAGGACTGGGATGCTGTGCCACCCAAGCGGCCCCGACTAGGGGCAGGAAACAAGATCGGAGGCCGTAGGCTTATTGTGGTGCTGGAAGGGGCCAGTCTGGAGACAGTCAAGGTAGTTTGGGACAGGAAGTGGATAAGTAGTAAATCAATAGACTGGGATCTGTAGAATGAGGGTGAGGGGCTCAGAGTGGATGGAGAAAGCAGAGAGGGGTGAAAGATGCTTTTGAAGGAAGATGGGTTGGTTGGCTGTGCGTTGATTTGACATTCTGGGATGGTAGTGCTCATTTTCTTTCTTTCTTTTTTTTTTTGAGACGGCATCTCGCTCTGGCGCCCAGGCTGGAGTGCAGTGGCGCGATCTCGACTCACTGCAACCTTTGCCTCCCGGGTTCAAACAATTCTCCTGAATCAGCCTCTCGAGTCGTTGGGACTACAGGCACGCGTCACCACTCCCGGCTAATTTTTTTGTATTTTTAGTAGAGATGGGGTTTCACCATTGTTGGCCAGGCTGGTCTGGAACTCCTGACCTCAACTGATCCGCCCGCCTCGGCCTCCCAAAGTTCTGGGATTACAGGCGTGAGGCACCGTGCGCAGCCGGTAGTACTCATTTTCTTTTGCTCTTCTTGAATGCCATTCCAGCCCTCACCTCTTTGCTTCCAATTGGTTTACCAGGATTCTGTGATACAGTAGTCTAAGGAAAGTTTCATTTGTTGGGTCATTCCACATCCCAAGACAAGTTACTGGACAGATGAGAAAGGTAGTTATGTAGCCTAGTCTGCCCTCCCTTTTTGTAAGGGCTTCATGTTTCAATTCATTAGTGTCCATAGTCACCTCTCTCTAATATCCACCTGGAAACACTGTCCAGACCAGGTTATTGTTTAACACTTTTACGTCACCATTTTATCTATCATTCATGTCTTTCCCCACATGTAATAAATAGAACCAGCAATTCTCTATCTTAAAGCCTTGGGCAATGTTCTTCCTCCTTTCTCTTACCCTTTAGAAATAATTCAGTGAGTAGGCCCAGAAGAAATTGCATGGGTTTAGAAGTGAGACCAGGATTTTAATCTTCGTTCTAAATACACTTGGTGTGTGTGTGTGCGTGTGTGTGAAACAGAGCCTCAGTCTCTCCCAGGCTGGAGTGCAGTGGCATGATCTTGGCTCACTGCAGCCTCCGCCTCCTGGGTTCAATTGATTCTCCTGCCTCAGCTTCCAGAGTAGCTGGGATTACTGGCCTGTACCTGTAATCTATTAAAAGAATAGAACACATGGTTATATCCTACTAATGGGTTGAAACTAGTATTCATTCAAGAAGGTTTTTTCTTCTATAACTAAGGATGTCTCATGGACTTAGTTCTTGGTCATTTGTTCTTTCTTTGTGCTTACTCTGTGACATTGCTACTTCAACTATTCAATTTCAAAATCTGTATCCCTTTTTTCGCAGACTTTTTGGAGCCACATATCTCAAGAATGTACATAGACATATACAAACATTCTAGTGATACATAAAAACTTAGCCTTCCAAAACCTGTATTTGTATATAACAGTTTGTTTTTAGGCATTTTACTGACCACCCTAATGCTCCTTGGGACTCCAAATTGCAACTTGGAATTATTTCTTTTAGCTGCTACAGATGTAGTCCACTTCTTTATCATCAAACTTCTGATGTCTTTTTCATTGTACACAGAGTTGTTAGGATAGTGTCTGTCAGTCATTCCCATCCTGCCCTTCTTACTCCAGAATTATATTTGGCTTTGTGCTTGATACATTAGGATTTTGTGGTTTACAAAGCAGCTTCATATATAATCACTGCCCTTCGGTGTTTCAGCTCCCAATTTTCCTCGAAATTTCCTTTTTCTGTTTACACTTTTTCTTTTTTGTTTCTTTTTTGAGACAGGGTCTTGCTCTGTTGCCCAGGCAACAGAGTGCAGTGGTGTGATGGCTCACTGCAGCCTCTACCTCCCTGGCTCAAGCAGTCCTCCCACCTCATCCTCCTGAGTAGCGGGGACTGCCAGCAAATACCACTGCGCCTGTTTTTTTTTTTTTTTTTTTTTGTGAGACAGGGCCCCACCGTGTTGCCCAGGCCAGTCTCAAATTCCTGGGCTCAAGTGATCCTCCCGCCTCGGCCTCCTAACGTGTTGGGATCACAGGCATGAGCCACCACACCTAGCTACTTTTTCTTGATTCTAACTGTACCTTTGCTCACGCCAATCTTTTTTTTTTCTTTTTTTGAGACAGGGTCTTGCTCTGTCACCCAGGCTGGGGTAAAGTGGTGCAATCTTGGCTCACTGCAACCTCCATCTCCCAGGCTTAAGCCATCCTCCCCACTTTAGCCTCCCAAGTAGCTAAGACTACAGGCATATGCCACCACACCCAGCTAGTTTTTGTATTTTTAGTAGAGATGGGGTTTTGCCATGTTGCCCAGGCTGGTCTTGAACTCCTGACCTTAAGTGATTTGCCTTCCTTGGCCTCCTAGAGTGCTGGGATTATAGGCGTGAGCCACTGCACCCGTCCCCATGCCATTCTTAAAACTGGGAATAACCCCTCTTCATTTTACTTCTGAGTTTTCTTTGATTCAGCTGCCTCCTGCGTCATTAGAATTTTCACATTTCTTCTTGTTCAGATTTGCAGCTCTTCACTTAGTGCATGTTTGGTGTACGCAAATTGAGGGTAGTGACTGTATGTTTTGCATAGTACATAAATACTGCTCCTGTGATAAACAAAGCATTCAGCCTTGCTCACTAACTACTAACTCCTGCCTAGTTCCAGGATGTCTCATTGGACTTGCTTAACAGCCACAGGTTTTTAAATTAAATCCAGTGTATTGGTAGGTAATGTGAAGTCACAGGTTGTGCCCTTCCTCCTGTTTCCAAGACCAGTTACTGGGGAGTGCAAATATGGCTTCACAGTAATCTCCTGAAGGGCTCGCTGGGCTCCACCTCCTGTGGTTTTGGTTTAGTAGGTCTAGGGTGGGCCTGAGAATTTGCCTAACAGGTTTCCAGGTGCAGCTGCTGGTGGTAGTGGGCTAGGTAATGCTGTTCTTTGGTCATGTTCCCTGTTCTTCAGGTAGGGAAGACATATGAGCTACTCAACTGTGACAAGCACAAGTCTATATTGTTGAAGAATGGACGGGACCCTGGGGAAGTGCGGCCAGACATCACCCACCAGGTAACTCCAGGGACAGTGCTCACAACCCTTTGTGCCTCTGTTTGGAAGGGTTGGCAGCTGAGTGCTGCCTCTCTTCAGCCTTAACCATGCCGTGGTTTCTGCTTTGCTCAGAGTTTGCTGATGCTGATGGATAGTCCCCTGAACCGAGCTGGCTTGCTACAGGTTTATATCCATACACAGAAGAATGTTCTGATTGAAGTGAATCCCCAGACCCGAATTCCCAGAACCTTTGACCGCTTTTGTGGCCTCATGGGTAAGAAGCCTTAGAACAAAGCTCAGAATGAACTTGTCAGTAGGGAAGAAGGGAGGAAGAGGAAAAGGGAGAGCTAAATGTGGGATTTTTAAGCGAGGAGATGGGAGAACAAGATGATCAATACCAGGACAAGGACTCTTATTATTTTTCTGTTTGCGGAAACTCCACTCTCCTGTTCTTGCAGTAGCTTCCTGGTTGAGTGAAAGAGGGAGTCTGAACCTATCACTGTACAGCTAGCCATATGCTTGGCAACTGTTCGTTCCTAACATTTCAGGAGTCCAGTCTGGATATAAAGCACACAGGGAACTCATCTTACCTATGGGGTTTTCCTTGTTAGATAATGACTGGACAGAAGGACTATGATCTTCATGTACCTCTGAACTCTTTTTTCCCCCTTCTAGTTCAACTTTTACACAAGCTCAGTGTTCGAGCAGCTGATGGCCCCCAGAAGCTCTTGAAGGTGAGGTATTGAAACCTACTAGTTGAAGGTTGGTTCTGGGAATGTTTCTGGGGCTGACTTTCCTCTTTTTTACTTTAGGTAATTAAGAATCCAGTATCAGATCACTTTCCAGTTGGATGTATGAAAGTTGGCACTTCTTTTTCCATCCCGGTTGTCAGTGATGTGCGTGAGCTGGTGCCCGACAGTGATCCTATTGTTTTTGTGGTAGGGGCCTTTGCCCATGGCAAGGTAAGGTCTGGGCTCAACCCTGAGGTTCTTGATAGAGCTGAACTTAGTATAGAATTCCCAGAGAAGCAGGCATTTTAACAATGCTTACGATGAGCTAGAAGACACATGACAGTTCCACACCCTACCCCAGTGCACATCCTTTGAGGACTGCTGCCATATTTGTAATAGTCACAGTTAGGACCTTCTTTATCCTTTGTAGGAATTTGATATGAAACAGCACAGCTGAAATACTAGCTCAGCCATAGTTTTCCTGACCTAAAGAAGGGTTGAAACGGCTACTGAGTGAGAGTTGGCTGACAAAACTGTTCTCTTCTTAGGTCAGTGTGGAGTATACAGAGAAGATGGTGTCCATCAGCAACTATCCCCTTTCTGCTGCCCTCACCTGTGCAAAACTTACCACAGCCTTTGAGGAAGTATGGGGGGTCATTTGACAGTAGTAGAACCTGTTCTGAAACCAGAAACTGTTGAGATCACATCCTTTGACCCTGGTCTGAGCCGACTGCTGGAAGATGATCTTTCTGCACTAAGACTGTGGAGTTTGGGGAAGCCAAGGCTGTACATTTGCTATTTGTTTATCCTATGAATACTGTTCTTGCAAACCTGGTTGTTTTGGGGTTCCTAAAGTATCTAATGGTGTAAAACTGTTTGTTCCCCTGGGACTTCAGGGACAGATACGAGGTTACAGAGTTTACAGTTTGGTTCCATGCTTTGAAGGCGGGCTTTAGCTCCTAGATTCCTGTGCGCTAAAGGAGAGAACCCTGATAATCAGCCATGGCAAGGATGGAGAACTGTGAAAGAGAGCAGTCAGGAATGCTGGTGGTGAAAAACTGAACAAACAGAAGTGATTTTATCTAATAGTTCCAAGGTAGAAAAAGTGGAGCAGGCAGGGCCTTGCACCCCTCTCCACCCCCCCATGGGGGGGGTGGTGATAGCGGCACATACACAATCATAGTAACTTGGCAGAAGAAAAACACAATAGATTCCTGGCTAGATGGGGAGAGATAAGGCAATGTGCATGGGGGAGCCAGAGGAGAGATGTGGACCCCTCTGCTCCTCCCACAAGAGTTTCCCCTTTGAGCCGGGCATGGTGGCTCACGCCTGTAATCCCAGCACTTTGGGAGGCGGAGGCGGGTGGATCACTTGAGGTCAGGAGTTCGAGACCAGCCTGGCCAACGTGGTGAAACCCCGTTTCTACTGAAAATACAAAAATTAGCTGGGCTGGGTGGCACGCCTGTATTCCCAGCTGCTTGGGAGGCTGAGGCAGGAAAATCACTTGAACCCGGGAGGTGGAGGTTGCGGTGAGCTGAGATCGCGCCACTGCATTCCAGCGTGGGTGACAGAGCAAGACTCCTTCTCCAAAAAAAAAGCTTCCCCTTTGGCCCTAAATGAAGACTTGGCTGGCAGCAGAGGCACAACTGGAAGCATCGATCTTCCACCTCCCTGGCTTTTCCATTCTCTGTGCTCTGGGGCAAAGGAGTGCTATGAAAAGGGAGACAAGTAGTTTCTGCACCAGTCCTGCATAGGCCACCTGCAAGACAAGACATGTGATTGGAAGGCTGGTTAGTTACTCCCCTAATTCCTGGTCTGTAGCCCTTCCAGATGTTTCCTAGCATGCCTCAGTAAGTCACAGCAGTCATTGCCCATACTGTGTCCCTTAGTAGCCAGGCTAATCCTTGGAATTCACCCCAGATTTCTAATACTATTTTTTTTCCAGTCTGTTGCTCTATTCTGTAACCTGGTGGTGGTTTTAGCTTAGCTGTATTTACTTACCAGGGAGATGGATTATTCCATCTTCTTTAACTTCTCTTTCCTTGGCACCATTGCTTTGTGAACATAAGGCAATATGAATAGTAGGCTCAAGAAGAAGACGTGGCCAAGGAAATAGACGGATTTATATACCTGTGGAGAGAGAGGCCACTGAGGTAGACAGGCATGGAGCATCCCTCACTGCCCGAGGTTGCAGTGAGTCCCTCCCAGTCTCATAAGCAGGCCTTCACTTGCCTTAAGCCATTTGTCCCATGTGAAGAGGCAGAAGGCAGTCATGGAGTAACCCATGAAGAGCCAGTGGATGGTCTGTTGCACCAAATAGTAGAAGGGCTGGAGGGCAGTAATGGCGGCCAGGTTGCTCAGGGTGGGGCTCTGTTGAATGAGCCTGGCAGCCTGGGGAGGGAGGAGGAGCTCATCAGCATCTTGTCCCTCATATCCCCCTTCACCCCCACCCTGGAGGCCTACCTGTCTTTCCACAATAACAATGAGGAATTCCATCTGGAAGCAGACCAGGTATCCTGAGTGCAGGCCATGCCAGAGGGCCAGGAATAGCAACGAGAGACCCTGAGAGAGTTCTTTATTTCCAAGGAACTTGAGTCGTTTGAAGAAGTAGCTGGAGAAAAGGGTGGGTGGGGCGACCCTCAAACTGACTGGTCCTTGCATCCCGCCACCTGCCTCTGGGTCCTCACCCTGAGGATTGGAGTGGAGTGCTGGTGGGCTCCCACGTGTAGCCCCCAGAGGGTACAGGAGGCAGTGCTGGCTGATTAATTTTAGAGATGGAAAGCAGACCCAAGGCGGAGCTGGAGACCATGTGCGCACGAGTCACTTGGTTCAGCAGCAGTGACTGAGTGCTGATGCCAAGATCAGTGGTGAACCAGACACTCAAGCTGCCCACACTCTAGTGGTGGGGACAAACAAGTCAAGCTGTTTATAAACAGGGCAGTGGAGGACATAAGTCCATTGGCAGAGCTGGAGTAACACCCAGGTCTCAACGCACTTTTGTATCTTGCCTTTTTTTCAAATATGACGAATGTTTTTTTTTGGGGGGGTATAGGTGGGGATCAAAGTCTGTGTGAGTGACAGGGGGTTCTGCCCAGGTGGGAAAGACGCATAAGGGTGAACATGGTACACCCCTGCCCTCCAATCTGGGAAGACAGTGGAAGGAAGGAACCAGGGTCCAGGCTCCCCACCAGCAGCTCACCGGGCCACCCAGGCGTTGGTGTTGATGTTGAATGAGGCAATGGTGCCAGTGAAGCGGGGGTTTGTTTCAAAGAGCCACACCTTCATGTTGGCACAGGCATCCCACTTTGCCTTGCCCTTTTCTTCAAAGCCATTGAAGCCCAGGCCCGTCAAAATGCATACTCCTTCCTGAGAGGGAATAGCTCAGTTAGGGCTCTTGCCACCCCCCCACACTGGCCTCCATGGCTCGTCTAAATAGGACCCTGTTCCAACTTTTCTACTTACTGTGACCAGCCAACAGGTGACGTATTTGTACAGCACAAACTTGCCCCAGATCAGCATGTACATACAGCGGAACCAGAAGGGGTGGTTCTTGAGAGAAGAAAGCACAGTGCATTAGGGATATGGCATGACTAGGCAGTTTCTCTTAGCACTCTTCCTTTTCACACTTGTGGCTGGCTACCTCATACCTGCCTAAGGCCTGCTGCCAGATGTCCCCAATAGTCTGGCCTGATGGCCTTCACAACAGGCAGAGAGGAATAAGCAGAGGGCCGGGAGAATCTTCATTCACTTTCCCTTGGAGAGTCCCAAGGGCAGCACTGTGTTGAACTTCTCCACTGTTTGCCTTCGTTGGCCAAGTTTTTGGAATGAGCATTTGGAATGTTAGGTACGGAGGGGCCCATATTGGATTTAAATTTAAGGAGAGAAACCTGCCCAGAATTACTGAACTGTTTTCAAGTTTTTCAGCTGGGCAGGAGCAAAAGCCAGCACTTCCCCACTTCCCTTGGTTTCTGAATTCCCTAGAAGTGCCCAAATTTATCAGGCAAGAGAAGAAAATAGGCTGGAGAATCAGAAGCTGCTGTGCTCTGAGGGGTCACGTGGATGTGATAAGGCAAGCTAGGAGTGGCTCCTAGAGAAGGCAAGGGGTGCTAAATGTGCAGCTGGCACAGCCCTGTGCCCACGAAGGTCGTTCAGTGCTGGCCAATGAACGTGTCCCGGCCCGGCTGGCACTGACACCAACTCACAGATCTAGAGCATTTGTAGATGATATTTCCTACTTCTCTACTATCTATAGGGATCCTTGCCTGTCCATTTTCTAGCTCTGGTGCAGTCATGCTGCTGCTGCTTTAGTAGACACTCACGTCATAGTCTTCAGTGAGGAGATAGTCTTCTGTGATGTGGGGGCTGAGCAGTGTGTAGCCCACTAGGTAGAAAAGGCCCAGACTCAGGCGCTTGAGAGCAGGAATGGTGCTGGAAAGGAACGAGTGAAGTTCCTGGTCACAGAGAGCACAGACTATTCCCTTCACCCTCTGACCTTCAGTTATGGAGAGGAGTTTTTAGGGGTGTGGTTGTCTACCTGGAATGGGATGAGAAGCTCTGCTGCCCAAAGCGTTTCCTGTTTCAGGGAAAGATTTCTATGGCTGGCTATGAGGAATGGGGACTGCAAACCTCTAAGAGTTGTGGGAAGGTCAGGGCAGCAGACAGTGGACCAGTCTTGTGTTTACCCCTCAGGGATGCTACTGATCTCAAGGTCTTGCCAGGTTTCACCATCTCCATTGGGACTGAAAACCCAGTGGAGGTAAGATAATAAAAATAACCACTTTGAATCTGCTCCTTCATTTTTTGGTTGAATTGATGCTGAAACACAGGATGGACAAGTTCTCAGTGAAGGAATTCTTTTGGCAATTAAACTTTTTTTTCTTTTTCACCTTTTAATTTTATTTTCTTTTTTTTTTTTTTTTTTTTTAATTTTAATTTTTATTTTCTAGAGACAGGGTCTTGCTCTGCCACTCAGGCTAGAGTACAGAGGCATAGCCCATAGTCATTGCTCACTGTGGCTTTGAACTCCTGGGCTCAAGTGATCCTCCTGCCTTGGCCACCTGAGTAGCTAGGACTATAGGCATGTACCACCTTGCCTGGATAATTTTTTTTTTTTTAGAGATGGGGGTCTCACTACATTGCCCAGGCTGGGCTTGAACTCCTGGCCTCCAGTGATCCTCCTGCTTTGGCCTCCCAGAGCGTTGGGATTACAGGCATGAGCCACTGTGCCCTCCTACATTTCCTACTGATAAATAAGTATTTTTGAGACAGGATTTGGCTATGTCGCCCAGAATGGAGTGCAGTGGTGTGATCAAAGCTCACTGCAGCCTTGACCTACCTCCCCTGGGCTCAAGCAATCCTCTCACTTCGGCCTCCTAAATAGCTGGACTACAGACGCATGCCACTATGCCTGCTAATTTTTGTATTTTTTTGTAGAGACAGAGTCTATGCTGCCAGGCTGGTCTAGAACTCCTGGGCTCAAGCGATCCTCCCACCTCAGGCTCCCAAAGTGCTGGGATTACAGAGGTGAAACCACTGTGCCCAGCCTCTCTCTACCTACCTACCTACCTATCAATCATAAATATATTTCATATGTATGTGAAAATAGGCTTTAAAGGCAGAAATGTGACTGGTTCAGACAAAATCCTGTGGCATAAAAGTGGATTTTTATGTTTGTACCAGTGTCAGAATGGATAGCTGGAAGAACCCTAAACTAAAAAAGGCCCACTCCTGGCACAGAGTGCCCATTACAACAGTCCAGGGCCTGCATGACACAGGTCTCTATGCCAGGGTCATGCTGGAGAATGCAGCTTTCAGAAGAGTCACTTCAGAGTGAGTGCAATACCTACATGAACATCTGGACCAAGAGGGGCGATTACCTGTTTGGTATCTTTCCTGGTATGTCAGTCAGCTCTCCCTGCACCAGCTTCATGTAGTGATTCATTGAGAATTGGGGCCCTACCAAGAAGGCCCCATAGAAGTAGGAGAAACCAGCAACTTCCAGCAGGGAAGGAACACCCCGTATGGCATATTTCTGTTGCTCAGAGGACAAGGAATTCTATGCCAAGAAGAGAATGCATGGTTCAGGATAGCCTTGAATCTCCCCACAAGAGCCAGTTTGAGTGTTCCCCACCCGTGTGCCCCACTGACTGGGGTTCTTCAAATAGCCTTCTCTTTGGGGGATGACAAATAGTTGCTTCTTGTGGAAATGCATACGTGTGTGCATAGCTGGCTGCTGCTGCTTTAGCAAATGCCTTGCTGGCATTGATCTCTGGACTTTGTACAAGAGCTGGATCCTGGGCAAATTAGATTTGTTGATCCTTGCTCAGTGCTATCTGAAAGGGAGATTGCACAGGCTGGGGAATGAGGGAGAGGCTCTGCTCTGGAATTTGGGTTCAGTCTTTGTTAACAACCTTTTTCTTCCCTTTCATTAAGTCTTGAACCTCTCTGCTGATGAATGGGTACTTACCTGATCTTTCCCTCCGTCAAAGTAGTCAACAGCCAAACCTGAGCAGAGAGAGAACGGGTGGGTAGGGTGATGGGAGAGGACACTGAGGATGTGGCCTGTAGACTGAGTGCAGCCAGGAGTGTATGGCGGTGGGGGTGCCGAGGAAGTTTTTAGCGAGATGGGGGAGGGACCTACATGTAAGGAAGGCAGGCAGTGACCATCACTCACCAATCAGCTTCAAAGTCAGAACACAATGTGGCATTGTCCACTTGATATCGTAGTTTCCGGTGGCTGTGTAATAATATCCAGCCAGAAGGTAGGCCTAGGAGAGGCAGAAGTATGTATTCCAGCATCACTACTATTTCTTCTCCCTGCTCTGAAATTCAATGTTCTCTTTCCTTTTTCCTTTCTCCTCATCCCATCATTAAAAGCCTTAATACATTCCTACAAATGGAGGTGCTGAAAACCTATAATGGGAAGAGTGTTGCTCAAGGCTTCTCGGCAAAATGAGGGCTAAACTGAGATGAGAATTTAGATGCTGGGGCCACAGGTGCATGCCACCTCACCTGGCTAATTTTTAATTATTTTTGTTTCACCATGTTGCCCAGGCTGGAGGGCTAATTTTTATGTTTTTTTTTGTAGAGATGGGGTTTCACCATGTTGCCTGGGTTAGTCTCAAACTTCTGGGCTCAAGTAATCTGCCTGCCTTGGTCTCCCAAGGTGCTGGAATTACAGGTGTGAGCCACTGTGCCTGGCCTAGGCTTAGGTTCTTTAACTCATTCTAAGTTGCTTTTCTGTCTTGCCTTGAAGTGACTCTTCTCCTGGATAGTGGGCTAAACCAAAGAGCCTAATGGTACAATATGCAAAGGGTTAGCTGGTAGCCCTTCCTTGAGGCAAGCAAAGAGTTACCATTACACTCTGTGGATGGAACACTTGGGGCCTGTGATAAGCCACATACCTGAAGTCATAGTGCTAAGTGCTGCGAGTGGCGTTAGAAATTAGGTCTGCTAATTTCTTTCTTTCTTTCTTTCTTTTTTTTTTTGAGATGGAGTCTCGCTCTGCCGCCCGGGCTGGAGTGCAGTGGCCGGATCTCAGCTCACTTCAGCTCGCTGCAAGCTCCGCCTCCCGGGTTCACGCCATTCTCCTGCCTCAGCCTCCCGAGTAGCTGGGACTACAGGCGCCCGCCACCACGCCCGGCTAGTTTTTTGTATTTTTTAGTAGAGACGGGGTTTCACCGTGTTAGCCAGGATAGTCTCGATCTCCTGACCTCGTGATCCACCCGTCTCGGCCTCCCAAAGTGCTGGGATTACAGGCTTGAGCCACGGCACCCGGCCAGGTCTGCTAATTTCTATGCCACAGTCTCCTGCCTACCCCTGTCCCCTGAACTGGTGTCAGCTGTAGCCTGAGCTGCTAAGGGAAAGACGTTTACCATCTGGAAGCAAAAGGTAGTGAGGACAGCAGTGATGGTACGGCCCATTAGTCGAAGGATGAGGAACTGAAGCACAATACATAGCAGGGAGTGGTAGAGCTGGTTTCCTGGATGCAAGAAGAGAGAATATAGCCTGGTTTTTACACTCCCACCCGTCCTGAGACTTCCAATCACAACATAATATATAAAGAAAAAACACTGGCATCAGGATCTTTTTTTCAGAATAACCTCATGTTTTGGAGGAGAGGATGGAAATTAGTTGTATAAATAAAAAGGATTATTAGGGTGTTATTGTATTTCTTTTCTTTTTTTGTTTGTTTTTTTAGAGATGAGACTTGCTCTGTTGTCCAGGCTTGAGTGCAGTAGCTCAATCATAGCTCACTGCAGCCTGGAATTCCTGGGCAAGTGCCACCACGCCCAGCTTGTTACTGTATTTTTGAATGTCTGAAGTGAAGAATGAATCTAAGTGGAGATTGCCTGGCTCATTCAGTTACATCCACAGCAGAGAGAAACTGAGGATTCTTTGTTGATGGGGTCTGGCAAGGGTAACCACCCTCAAAATGTTTTTATCTGACAGAGGAATGTACACAAAAGACAAAAAGGAAAAGTTAAGCTGTGTTCCTGTCCATACAACCCTCTTTGCAAGCAGGAGCATTATAACTTCCCTACCTATTAGATTATCTCAAGGAAATTCCATTCAAGTCTGTTCCTTCCAGGTTCCCTCTAATTGCAGTGTCGCTACTAACTTAGTTTACTCACCAAAGTTAAAATACGCAATTGAGAGGCCTGTAAAGGTATGGTAGAGGTGGATGAGGTAGCTCTCCTTGTAGAAAAGGTAATGCCGATAAAACAAAGCAAAGGGGTAACCTAGATGGAGAAAAAGATAAGAAGGGTGTTATTTGTGCCTGGTGCCATCCCAATTTGGTTTGGAAGTTTATCTGGCATGAAACGCAGCCCAGAGGGAGAGAGAGAGAAAAAAAACAAAACCATACATTATATGGATGGCAACAGAGAAGGCAATAACAGTATCCCCAAGAACCAACAGTTTTTTTGTAAACGGAAATTTTGAACTGAAGATATTAATATTTGATTGAGGCAATATAAAGCTGGGTCCTAAGACTAGGTTTCATTTATAGCTTATGAACTATTGCCAGCATTTCCTCTTACTTGAATTTAAAAAAATGATACAAGGAAGCTAGGCATGGTGGCTCCCACGTGTAATCCCAGCACTCTGGGAGGCTGAGGCAAGGGGATTGCTTGAGCCGAGGAGTTGGACACCAGCCTGGGCAACATAGCGAAACCCCGTCTCTATTAAAAAACAAGATACAGAGATTTGAGGGTACCCATCTATGCTCCAGAAACACTCATTTATACTTTGTAATCTCTCTTGCTAGCACAGTATTATCAGATTATGAGGACAAATATAAATTAATATCAGGCTAAATACTGGAATTGCTGACTGCAGTTACAAGATATGTGGAGATACTCCTCACAGTCTGTAATCTGGGCATCAACCAAGTTATAAAATTCATTTAAGTATACTGGAAAAATGTCTTCTAAAGCCATGATTCGGAGTATAGTCCAAAGGCCATGAGTGAACCATAGAGGATCTCCTGATGGGTCATGAACTGACTATACACGGCCAAGGGTTGCTTATTGAATTAAGGGCAGTCAATAACATTTGGTATTCCTAAACTAAAATTAGCATATTCCGTGGCTTTACTGCAGACTCACCTTCAGTGTTCTATCTAGAGGTCTGGCTGCCACGCCTAGCACCATTCCCACTGCACTAGTGCATATGTGGAGGATGGGAATCTCCCAACTGCGTTTTGGAAAGACATTCTGCCTATTCTTTCATTGATTATTCTCTTGAGTTGGTCATGGTTTATACTTTCTGCAATTCTTGCTTTTATTTTTATTTATTTTGAGACAGGGTATTGCTCTGTCAACCAGGCTGGAGTGCAGTGGCACGATCATAGCTCACTGCAGCCTTGACCTCCCGGGCTCAAGTGATCCTCTAACTTCAGCCTCCTGAGTAGCTGGGACCACAGGTGCTTGCCACCATGCCTGGCTATTTTATAATTTTTGTGGACATGAGGTCTCACTATGTTGCCCAGGCTGGCCTTGAACTCCTGGGCTCAAGGAATCCTCCTGCCTTGGTCTCCCAAAGTGTTGGGATTACAGGCATGAGCCACTGTGCCTGATGAATTGCTGCGATTCTTGCTTTAAAATTATGTAAGTGCCATTTTATTATTGGCAATACAGTTTACTAAGAGTTTGGTTAACTCTAAAATGCTTAGAATAGTATCATACAGAAATAAATTGCTCAATTATTTGTTAAATAAGTAAATGCACAATCATATTATATGTTGGTTTCTGTCCTTCTAGTAATTATTCCCCCATACATTAAAGAAAAAAAAGTCTGGGCGTGGTGGCTCATGCCTGTAATCCCAGCACTATGGGAGGGCGAGATGGGCGGATCACGAGGTCAGGAGATCGAGACCATCCAGGTGAAACCCCGTCTCTACTAAAAATACAAAAAAAAAAGCACACACAAAAAACAAAAAAACCCAAAAAATATTAGCCGGGCGTGGTGGTGGGCACTTACAGTCCCAGCTACTTGGGGGGCTGAGGCAGAAGAATGGCGTGAACCCAGGAGGTGGAGCTTGCAGTGAACTGAGATGACGCCACTGCACTCCAGCCTGGGCGACAGAGCGAGACTCTGTCTCAAAACAAACAAACTGTACTGATGTGTGTCCTACTTTTCCCACATAACAGCATATCCACCATTTGATCTTCTTGGTGCCAGGATCAACTGGTTTTTTTTTTTTGAGATGAAGTTTAGCTGTTTTTACCCAGGCTGGAGTGCAATGGCGCGATCTTGGCTCACTACAACCTCCAGCCCCTGGGTTCAAGCGATTCTCCTGCTTCGGCCTCCCAAGTAGCTGGGATTACAGGTGCCCATTACCATGCCCAGCTAATTTTTTGTATTTTTAGTAGAGACGGTGTTTCACTATGTTGGCCAGGCTGGTCTCGAACACCTGACCTCAGGTGATCCACCTGCCTCGGCCTCCCAAAGTGCTAGGATTACGTGCGTGTGCCATCACGCCTGGCTAACTGGTGTTTTTTTTTTAATTGCTGTTCCCAAACTGGTGTTTTTTTTTTTTATTGCTGTTCCCATAATGGGCTAGGCTCTTAATTAAATTTATAGCTTCATGCAAGTATAGTTGACCCTTGATCAACACAATTTTGAACAGCATGGGTCCCCTTAGACTTCCTTCTGCCTCTGCCACTGCTGAGATAGCAACCTTTCCTTTCTCCTCCTCCTTGCCTGCTCAACCTGAAGATCATGAGGAGGAAGACCTTTATGCTGATCCACTTCCACTGAATGAAGAGTAAACATATTTTCCCTTGCTTATGATTTTCTTAATAACATTTTCTTTTCTATAGGTTACTTCGGTAAGAAATACATATATAATACAAATGACATACAACAAAATACATGTTAATCAACTTGTTTATGCTATTAGTAAGTCTTCTATTAGTAGCTAAGTTTTTGGAGAGTCACAAGTTTTACGTGGCCGGGCGTGGTGGCTCATGCCTGTAATCCCAGCACTTTGGGAGGCTGAAGCAGGCGGATCACGAGGTCAGGAGATTGAGACCATCCTGGCTAACACGGTGAAATTCTGTCTCTACTAAAATACAAAAAATTAGCTGGGCATGGTGGTGCGCATCTGTAGTCCCAGCTACTCAGGAGGCTGAGGCAGGGGAATCGCTTCACCCCGGGAGGCGGAGGTTGCAGTGAGCTGAGATTGAGCCACTGCACTCCAGCCTGGTGACAGAGCGAGACTCTGTCTCAAAAAAAAAAAAAAAAAAAAGTTATACGTGTGGGCCGGGTGCGGCAGCTCACACCTGTAATCCCCTACTTTGGGAGGCTGAGGAGGGTGGGTCACCTGAGGTCAGGAGTTTGAGACGAGCCTGGCCAACATGGTGAAGCCCCTGTCTCCAGTAAAAATACAAAAATTAGTCAGGCATGGTGGCAGGCGCCTGTAATGCCAGCTACTTGGGAAGCTGAGGCAGGAGAATTGCTTGAACCTGGGAGGCAGAGGTGGCAGTGAGCTGAGATCACGCCACCGCACTCCAGCTTGGGCAATTTTTTTTTTTCTGTCTCAAAATAAATAAATAAATAAATAAATAAATAAATAAATAAATAAATAAAGTTTTATGAGGATTTTTGACTGTACAAGCGGTGGGCTCCCATAGGCCCTATGGTGTTCAAGGGTCAACTGTAGTTAATTCTACCGATATCGTGTGGATTACCGGCTCATGTATTCATTCACCAAGTGTTTAGTAAATGCCTGCTATATGCCAGGTATTCTGTTTATGGAGCACATAACTGGGAGGAGGTGGCATGTGATGGTTCATTTTCTAGCTGAGTGAGATGATGGGATATAGGATCACTAGCTCAAGGGAGGTGGAGACGTCTATGATCCTTTCAGGCAGATGAATGAGCAAGGAAATAGGATCAAGTCTCATACATTTCACACGGGCAGAAATTTGGCAGAGATAGAACATCAGGTTAGCAGCAAATATTGCTAAGAACTAGAGCCAAGAACTAGACAGTATATAGACTAAAAGTCAATATGTCTTCAATCTTTTGCTTTATTTTTACTTTTTTTTTTTTAAGAAATGGGGTATAAATAAAAATATAAAAGAGTAGATAATTATCTAGAGCACTCATAAGTTCTAGATGTCTAAGTTTATTAAAGATAAGCATGAAAACCCATTTGAAATGCTTGAAATTAAAAAACACTACACATACTACTCTGCCTCTTTAACTTGAATCTAGTTTAACATTTTCTAGGTGTCTGGATCATAGCTATTCCAGAGTAAAGTCATGATCGCTTTATGACGTTCTGAGGTATGTGAAATTGTCTGCCTGACTCTAATAAGGCCTACACTGTCCTGAGTTCTGAGTTCTTGTGTCCACTTCTTATAGCCTGTCTGTCCCTTTCCTTGCTACTCTGGGATTAATAGTCACCTCCTGAGCTTCCGGGGTGCTTGGCAATAGTTCCTCTCCCTACTCCTAATTTACTGCAGGCCTCAGAAATCATAACCTTATTTTAAAGGTGTAAAAAAAGATTTAAGACAAAAGCAGGGGGCTTGGGTGCTTTCCTTATGGACTTAGTGCACAGGCCAGTGCACAGGCCTGGTAACATCTGTTCTGGCCACTTAGAGGTCTTGTGTGCTATTTCTTGCTTTCAGGTGCGTTTTGCGGGAGGGGACGTTGTTGAGTTCCAAACAGGTGAAGTATTGCACACTAGCAAACACATGACAAGAAGGTGGAGGAATTGGGAGAAAAATAAAAAGAATGCAGCAGGCCACATTACCAGGAACATTAAGATGGTGACAGAGAACAGCAAAGCCTGGAAGGAAGCCGCCGTGGAGAAGGAAGAACTGTGCTGGGGTGAGTTGCTGTGACAACCCAGGCTGATTTTGAGTATGTAAACACCAAACCTTACTCTTGGCTGCCGCTCAGCTCAGCAGGCTTTGGAGCCTGGCTGCCCAGCCACCACTTCAGGGATGTGCTGTTTTTAGGGAGGGTGTGACCCTACAAGAGGTTTCTGGGCCTTAATGCTTTTTTTGTGGGAGCCAATGCTTAATATGGTGGCTACAGTTACCTGAAGAATCTATGAAAAATGACCGAAGCCCCTCCTGCTCACCCTCCCACTCATGAGAGTTGGCTTCTGTGGGTCTGAGTGGGAAGGACCTCCACTTTTAACAGCACGACACACGGTTTTGACAGCCCCACTAACATCCGAATGCAGGTCGCAGTACTCAGTTCTGAGGATAAAATTCTCAGCTTGGAGACTGGGGTTGATGCCTTGCCTTTATCAGCACCAGATGGGTTTGTAAAAAACCAGAGGTTTGTAAGAACTTGTTTGGCAGCTCTGTAACTGTTCCTTCTTTTTGATTGTTTGTTTAAAGCAGGGCCTTCAGAAACTTATTAGCAGATGAAGGATGATGATGTTTAGTACACTCCAAACCTGAGGCTCTTCTACTAGAATGGGAGCTCTATAAGCCCTAATGCTAGGGACATTCAAAATGCTGTGGTCTTTCAAGCAGCTGCTGGGATACATTTAATTTGCACAACCCCTCTTCAGGGGTTATAGTCAAGCACAGGGAGTGGATAGAACTGTATTCTTCAGTCTCTGGACTTCACTCAGTTCCAAGTGCTGTTTGTGTCAGGGACCAGATCTATCACAACCTGCATTTCTAGCGGGAACGTTTTCTTATTTCCTGAACAATAGTTGTTGAGATTACTTATTAATCCTAAAGTTGTGAGGTTTCATCTGAAGAAACAGAAATGGACTCTTTCCATTAAGTCTGGTAAATCTGGTTGGGAGTGGTGGCTCACGCCTGTAATCCCAGCGCTTTGGGAGGCTGAGACGGGAGAATCACTTGAACCCAGGAGTTTGAGACCAGCCTGGGCAATATAGCAAGACTCTGTCTCTACAAAAAATAAAAAAAAAAATAGCTGGGTGGGGTGGGTGGCGCATGCCTGTAGTCCCAGCTACTTGAGAGGCTGAGGCAGGAGGATCACCTGAGTCTGGGGAGACAGAAGCGACAATGAGCTATGATGATGCCACTGCACTCCTGCCTGGGCAACAAAGTTGTTTTTTTTTTTGAGACTCTGTCTCAAAAAATAAAAATTAAAATAAATTGAGCACCCCAAACAACTTTTGTTAATGTGGGAACTACATATCAATGTCTACTGTGTTAGAAAATAAGACTAAAGGCCAGGTGTGGTGGCTCACGCCTGTAATCCCAACACTTTGGGAGGCCGAGGTGGGTGGGTCACTTGAGGTCAGGAGTTTGAGACCAGCCTGGCCAACATGGTGAAACCGTCTCTACTAAAAAGATAAAAATCAGCCAGATATGGTGGCAGGCGGCTGTGATCCCAGCTACTTAGGAGACTGAGGCAGAAGAATCGCTTGAACCCAGGAGGTGGGGGTTGCAGTGAGCTGAGATCACACCACTGTGCTCCAGACTAGGCAACACAGCGAGACTCCATATCAAAAAAA
>NW_016810401.1:455740-468396 GCF_001698545.2 Rhinopithecus bieti
TTCTGTCTCAAAATAAATAAATAGATAAATAAATAAATAAATAAATAAATAAATAAAGTTTTATGAGGATTTTGACTGTACAAGCGGTGGGCTCCCATAGGCCCTATGGTGTTCAAGGGTCAACTGTAGTTAATTCTACCGATATCGTGTGGATTACCGGCTCATGTATTCATTCACCAAGTGTTTAGTAAATGCCTGCTATATGCCAGGTATTCTGTTTATGGAGCACATAACTGGGAGGAGGTGGCATGTGATGGTTCATTTTCTAGCTGAGTGAGATGATGGGATATAGGATCACTAGCTCAAGGGAGGTGGAGACGTCTATGATCCTTTCAGGCAGATGAATGAGCAAGGAAATAGGATCAAGTCTCATACATTTCACACGGGCAGAAATTTGGCAGAGATAGAACATCAGGTTAGCAGCAAATATTGCTAAGAACTAGAGCCAAGAACTAGACAGTATATAGACTAAAAGTCAATATGTCTTCAATCTTTTGCTTTATTTTACTTTTTTTTTTTAAGAAATGGGGTATAAATAAAATATAAAAGAGTAGATAATTATCTAGAGCACTCATAAGTTCTAGATGTCTAAGTTTATTAAAGATAAGCATGAAAACCCATTTGAAATGCTTGAAATTAAAAAACACTACACATACTACTCTGCCTCTTTAACTTGAATCTAGTTTAACATTTTCTAGGTGTCTGGATCATAGCTATTCCAGAGTAAAGTCATGATCGCTTTATGACGTTCTGAGGTATGTGAAATTGTCTGCCTGACTCTAATAAGGCCTACACTGTCCTGAGTTCTGAGTTCTTGTGTCCACTTCTTATAGCCTGTCTGTCCCTTTCCTTGCTACTCTGGGATTAATAGTCACCTCCTGAGCTTCCGGGGTGCTTGGCAATAGTTCCTCTCCCTACTCCTAATTTACTGCAGGCCTCAGAAATCATAACCTTATTTTAAAGGTGTAAAAAAAGATTTAAGACAAAAGCAGGGGCTTGGGTGCTTTCCTTATGGACTTAGTGCACAGGCCAGTGCACAGGCCTGGTAACATCTGTTCTGGCCACTTAGAGGTCTTGTGTGCTATTTCTTGCTTTCAGGTGCGTTTTGCGGGAGGGGACGTTGTTGAGTTCCAAACAGGTGAAGTATTGCACACTAGCAAACACATGACAAGAAGGTGGAGGAATTGGGAGAAAATAAAAGAATGCAGCAGGCCACATTACCAGGAACATTAAGATGGTGACAGAGAACAGCAAAGCCTGGAAGGAAGCCGCCGTGGAGAAGGAAGAACTGTGCTGGGGTGAGTTGCTGTGACAACCCAGGCTGATTTTGAGTATGTAAACACCAAACCTTACTCTTGGCTGCCGCTCAGCTCAGCAGGCTTTGGAGCCTGGCTGCCCAGCCACCACTTCAGGGATGTGCTGTTTTAGGGAGGGTGTGACCCTACAAGAGGTTTCTGGGCCTTAATGCTTTTTTTGTGGGAGCCAATGCTTAATATGGTGGCTACAGTTACCTGAAGAATCTATGAAAATGACCGAAGCCCCTCCTGCTCACCCTCCCACTCATGAGAGTTGGCTTCTGTGGGTCTGAGTGGGAAGGACCTCCACTTTTAACAGCACGACACACGGTTTTGACAGCCCCACTAACATCCGAATGCAGGTCGCAGTACTCAGTTCTGAGGATAAAATTCTCAGCTTGGAGACTGGGGTTGATGCCTTGCCTTTATCAGCACCAGATGGGTTTGTAAAAAACCAGAGGTTTGTAAGAACTTGTTTGGCAGCTCTGTAACTGTTCCTTCTTTTGATTGTTTGTTTAAAGCAGGGCCTTCAGAAACTTATTAGCAGATGAAGGATGATGATGTTTAGTACACTCCAAACCTGAGGCTCTTCTACTAGAATGGGAGCTCTATAAGCCCTAATGCTAGGGACATTCAAAATGCTGTGGTCTTTCAAGCAGCTGCTGGGATACATTTAATTTGCACAACCCCTCTTCAGGGGTTATAGTCAAGCACAGGGAGTGGATAGAACTGTATTCTTCAGTCTCTGGACTTCACTCAGTTCCAAGTGCTGTTTGTGTCAGGGACCAGATCTATCACAACCTGCATTTCTAGCGGGAACGTTTTCTTATTTCCTGAACAATAGTTGTTGAGATTACTTATTAATCCTAAAGTTGTGAGGTTTCATCTGAAGAAACAGAAATGGACTCTTTCCATTAAGTCTGGTAAATCTGGTTGGGAGTGGTGGCTCACGCCTGTAATCCCAGCGCTTTGGGAGGCTGAGACGGGAGAATCACTTGAACCCAGGAGTTTGAGACCAGCCTGGGCAATATAGCAAGACTCTGTCTCTACAAAAAATAAAAAAAAAAATAGCTGGGTGGGGTGGGTGGCGCATGCCTGTAGTCCCAGCTACTTGAGAGGCTGAGGCAGGAGGATCACCTGAGTCTGGGGAGACAGAAGCGACAATGAGCTATGATGATGCCACTGCACTCCTGCCTGGGCAACAAAGTTGTTTTTTTTTTTGAGACTCTGTCTCAAAAAATAAAATTAAAATAAATTGAGCACCCCAAACAACTTTTGTTAATGTGGGAACTACATATCAATGTCTACTGTGTTAGAAAATAAGACTAAAGGCCAGGTGTGGTGGCTCACGCCTGTAATCCCAACACTTTGGGAGGCCGAGGTGGGTGGGTCACTTGAGGTCAGGAGTTTGAGACCAGCCTGGCCAACATGGTGAAACCGTCTCTACTAAAAGATAAAATCAGCCAGATATGGTGGCAGGCGGCTGTGATCCCAGCTACTTAGGAGACTGAGGCAGAAGAATCGCTTGAACCCAGGAGGTGGGGGTTGCAGTGAGCTGAGATCACACCACTGTGCTCCAGACTAGGCAACACAGCGAGACTCCATATCAAAAAAAAAAAAAAAAAAAAAAAAAAAAAAAAAAAGAAAATAAAACTAAAAAAAAAGTAAAAGATATGATTAATTCAGTAAAAATATTAACAGTAAAACTACTACACATTAATATAAATAACACACTTTAAATGAAAACCACTATATTTCCCAACACAAAGAAGAAATAAAGCCATCTAATGAGAAGAATGGCATTGTTTTACATTTTCATAAATTTATGGCCTCTGTCTGACTTAATAGAAGATGGCTGGATTCTCAAATCTGCTTCTGCATTTAATCTGTTGTAATACGTTAGTTTGGTTAAAATAATACGAAGAAAATCTGGCTTTACCCAGACAGAGAAAGTATCTGCATTTTCAGATAATTTTGGACATTCTTTAGCACTGCATCAAAACTTGACAAGTAGTAGTTTCTTAACAGTTAGGAACTTTTGTTATAATAAAATCCATTGGCTTTTCTTGCGCTTTGAATGGATATTGTACTATGCATGACTTTGTAACATCACACATGGGTCACTGGAAAATACTGGTTCACTGTTGTTAGGCAGATCTTCTAAATACTGACAGATTTCATTAGAATACATATCAAAAAATCATATTCCTTAAATTTCACCATTGATTTCAGCAGAAAAGTCTGTATATACTGGCAAGTGGTCAAGCTCATGGGAGTGGATACAAGTTTTCCAAAATTCTAATTTTTACTTGAAAGTGTAGATTTTATCACTGGCTACAAATATTGTCATTTGTTTACCTTGAAGTAACAGGCTCACTTCATACAGTTTCAAGAGACTGTCTGCCAGATGCCTAAATCTAAATAAAACCATAGTTTGTCCACCATTCTTTCAAGTAAAAATGGTGGTCAGTGAAAAAAGAAGCTGCTAAATCAATATGCAACTCAAATAATCGCCCAAATGCTTTTCCTTGTGACAACCACTGTACTCTATCAGTGTGCAGCAGAAGTGGTTAATGCGTATTTCCTGTTTCTTCAAACAAGATTAAAAAGATGTACTCAGGACTAGGCATGGTGACCCATGCCTCCCAGCACTTTGGGAGGCCAAGACGGGTGGATCACTTGAGGTCAGGAGTTCCAGACCAGCCTGGCCAACATGGTGAAACCCCGTCTCTACTAAAATACAAAAATTAGCCGGGTGTAGTGGTGTATACCAGTTTAAAAAAAGAAAAAGATTTATTCAAGGACTGACATTTGATAAAATTAACAATATGTAGCCTGGGCAACAGGGTGAAACCCCAACTCTAAAAAAAAAAAAAAAAAAAAAAATTAGCCAGGTGTGGTGGTGCACACCTGTAGCCTCAGCTACTCAGGAGTCTGTGGTAGGATCACCTGAGCCCAGGAAGTTGAGGTGGCAGTGAGCTGTGATGGCCCCACTGCACTCCAGCCTGGGTGAGACCCTGACTCAAAAAAAAAAAAAACAGAAAAAATGTACCACTTCATCAAGGATTCTTAAGTGAAACTGGCTGTTTTGATTGTGAGTGCATGGCAGTAAAGAATGCAGCGATCACCAGTACAGTTTGGTGCCAATGTGATAAGGCGCCAGCAGTTTCACCACCATTTTGCAACATCAGTGCAAGTGTCAACATAGTGAAAAGACAAATACATCTTGGTAGTATCATGAAAATAATTTTTACCCCAAAGAGATTCCTTAAAGAGGTCTCAGAACTTTTAGGAGTAGTCTGTGGACTGCATGCTGATATGGAATGATGTTTTAATATTTTATCTTCTAATACCCAAATCCAGTAGTCTTTCCTTCCTCCCTAGTTTCCTTGATAGCCCTGCTGTGTTTTCATTCTTATTGAAACTTCTCTTTCACTGGTTTCATTAGTTTTGAATACTGTTATCTCTTGGTATCCATGAAGGATTGGTTCTAGCACTCCCAGTGACCGCCACAGATGCTCAAGTCCCTTATATAATATGGTGTAGTATTGCATGTAACCTATGCATATCTTCACACATACTTTACATCATCTCTGGATTACTCATAATACCTAATATAATGTAAATGCTATTGAAAATAGCTGCTATATAGCATATTGTTTTTTATTTATATTTTTATTATTGTATTATTAGTTTAGAATCCATGAATGTGGAACCCACAAATACGGAGGGCTGACTATATACAGTTTCCTGGATTTTTTTCTACTGAGATATAATTTACCATAAAATTCACCCTTCAAAGTGTAAAATGTAATGTTTTTCAGTATATTCAAAAGGTTGTGGCCGGGCGCGGTGGCTCATGCCTATAATCCCAGCACTTTGGGAGCCCGAGGCGGGCAGACCACGAGGTCAGGAGATCAAGACCATCCTGGCCAACATGGTGAAACCCTGTCTCTACTAAAATACAAAAAATTAGTTGGGCGTGGTGGTGCGTGCCTGTAATCCCAGCTACTTCGGAGGGTGAGGCAGGAGAATTGCTTGAACCCAGGAGGCAGAGATTGCAGTGAGCTAAGATTGCGCCTGGCAACAGAGCAAGACTCCGTCTCAAAAGGAAAAAAAAAAAAAAGGTTGTGCAACTATCCCCACTATCTAACTAATTTTAGAATATCTTCATCACCTCAAGTAGAAACCCCATACACATTGGCAGTCATTTCCCATTCTCTCTTAACTCCCAGAGCCTGGCAACCATTAATCTACTTTATGTCTCTATAGATTTGCCTATTCTAGGTGTTTCATATAAATGGAGTCATGCAATATGTAGACTTTTGTGTCTGGCTTATTTCACCTAGCATGTTTTCAAGGTTCATCCATGTTGTAGCATGTATCAGTACTTCATTCCTTTTTTACGGTCGTGAATCATTTTCCTTTGTATGGACACTCTGCAGTTTTTTTTTTTTTTAAACATTAAAACTTTTTTTTTTTTTTTTTTTTTTTTTTTGAGCGGAGTCTGCTCTGTCGCCCAGGCTGGAGGTGCAGTGGCCGGATCTCAGCTCACTGCAACTCCGCCTCCGGGTTTCACGCATTCTCCTGCCTCGGGCCTCCGAGTGTGGGAACTACAGGCGCCCGCCACCTCGCCCGGCTAGTTTTTTGTATTTTTTTGAGTAGAGATGGGGTTTCACCGGTGGTTAGCCAGGATGGTCGTCGATCTTCCTGGACTCGTGATCCGCCCGGTCCGGCCTCCCAATAGTGCTGGGATTACAGGCTTGAGCCCACCGCGTTGGCCGGCCAAAACTTTTTTATAGACAAGGTCTCACTATGTTGCTCAGGCTGGTCTTGAATTCCTGAGCTCAAGTGATCTGTCCACCTCAGCTTCCCAAAGTGCTAGGATTGCAGGCATGAGCCACTGCGCCCAGCCTGGATGCTCTGCATATGATCTACCCATTCATCATCAGTTGACAAACAATTGGGTTGTTTCCACTTTTCCGGCATTATGAAGAATACTGCTACAAACATTCATGCATTTTGCAGAGACAGGGTCTCACTATGTTGCCTAGGCTGGTCTTGAACTCCTGGCCTCAAATGATCCTCCTGCTTTGACCTCCCAGAGTGCTGAAATTACAGGTATGAGCCCATGTACAAGTTTTTGTGTGAACATGTATTTTTACGTTATTAATTCTCTTGGGTATATACCTAGGAATGGATCTCCTGGAATTTTTCTTTTTCTTTCTTTCTTTTTTAAGACAGAGCCTCTCTCTGTTGTCCAGGCGGAAGTACAGTGGCATGATCTTGGCTCACTGCAACCTCCGCTTCCCACGTTCAAGTGATTCTCTTGTCTCAGCCTCCCGAGGAGCTGGGATTACAGGTGTGCACCACCATGCCCAGCTAATTTTTGTATTTTCAGTACAGATGGGGTTTCTCCATGTTGGCCAGGCTAGTCTCAAACTCCTGACCTCAAGTCATCCACCTGCCTTGGCTTCCCAAAGTGCTAGGATTACAGGCGTGAGTCACCGGTCTGTTGCCCACGCTGGAGTGCAGTGGCATGCTCACAGCTCACTGCAGCCTCAACTTTCTAGGTTCAAGCGATCCTCCCACCTGAGCCTCCCTACTAGCTGGGACTACAGGTGTACACAGGACTGGCTAATTTCTTATAGAGCTGGAGTTTCACCATGTTGCCCAGGCTGGTCTCGAACTCCTGAGCTCAAGGAATCTGCCCGCCTTGGCCTCCCAACGCTTTGGGATTACAGGCATCAGTCACTGTGCTTGGCCAACGTTCACCCTTACTTTCTGTGCTTACTTCTGGCATGGGTTGGCTGACTACAATTTGCATAGACCCAACTTTCTGTCTCTTTCACCGAAGGCATTTTTTCTGGCTCCTAGATGTTGCTGAGCTCCAGGATCCAGTCTTGGCCCTTCATTATTCTTGCTATACTGCTTCTTGGAAACTCATCTACTCTCATGTAACTTAATATAATCTTTATGCCAAAGACAGATCCACATCTTTAGTTCTAACTTCTTTCAGTTCCACATTTCCTACTTCCTTGCAGGACAGTTTTAATTTGATATTTCATTATCATCTCAAACTTTGTATAACTAAGGCATAAATTTCTCCCTAAATCAGACTTCTCTGGGTTTTTTTTAAAAAAATTAACAGTGGTACCATTCTCCAGGTCACACAACATTAAAAAATGTGTTTTCCTGCCCAGGCATGGTGGCTCCACGCCTGTAATCCCAGCACTTTGGGAGGCCAAGGCAGGCGGATCACCAGGTCAAGAGATCGAGACCAGCCTGACCAACATGGTGAAACCCCATCTCTACTAAAAATACAAAAATTAGCCGGGCGTGGTGGTGCGCGCCTGTAGTCCCAGCTACTCAGGAGGCTGAGGCAGGAGAATTGCTTGAACCCAGGAGGCGAAGGTTGCAGTGAAACGAGGTCATCCCACTGTACTCCATCCAGCCTGGGCAACAGAGCCAGACTCCATCTCAAAAAAAAAAAAAAAAAGTATTTTCCTTCATATTGGTTCTCTGTATCTAGCCATGAAATAACTCTTAGGGATCTCACCCTTAAATCCTTGCAATGGCCTCCTACCTGATCTTTGCCTGCACCAAGTCTTCACAGCAGTCCTATACTGGGGTCATATTCCTTCAGCTCCTGCTCAGAACCCATCAATAGCTCCCAGCTGACTACTCAACAGAGTCAGCAATCCTGTCTGTTCTACCTTCAAAATAAATCCGAAATCTGATCACTTCTCTCCAGCTCTACTGCTTCCCCTGGTCTGAGTTGCCACTATCTCTGGATTATTATTATTAATACGTCATTATTATATTCAATGTATTATCATTATATAGTTGCCTCCTGATCAATCTCACCCTTTCTGCCTTTGCCTCCCTTCAGTCTAGCCTTAATGAAGCATCTAGAGGGTTCTATTCCACTTAAGTCAGCAGGTCACTCCTCTGCTCAAAGCCCTTTCAAGGCCTCCATTCTCACTCAGATCAAAAGCCTGAGTGCAGCCAGCACCCGCAGGTTCTGTCCCTCTGCCCGGGCCCCACTGTCCTCTGACTCACCTCTCAATCTGGCCTCCACCCTTCTGCTCCAGCCCCAAAGCCCTCCCTTTCTGGAATTTAGGCAGGTCCAGCCTTGGTGGCTTCACATGATAAACTCCTTGCCTGGAAGGCTCTTTCCACAGATAAGCTCAAGTCCTTCCTACACCTCAGGTCCTTTGTAAAATGTCACCATAAGTCCTCACTGATAACAGTGAGGACTTCCCTAACTATCTTATCTAGAACTGTATACAACACTACCCCTCCCCACCCTGTAGCCCTCCCCCATCACACACTTCTTGTTCTTTCCTGCTTTTTCTATTTTTCCTCTCAGTACTTACTACCTTTTGACATACCATATATTTTACTTTTCAGTCTTTTAAAGCAGGGATTGTCATCTACTTTAGTCCCTACCATACCCCAGTGCCTAGTACAGTTCCTGGTACACAATATTTCTCAAAAAGTATTAGCTGAATGGCCAAAAGAATGAGTGAACAAGTGCTCTGTACTCTAGGCAGTCAATACAGTCTTGATTAAGCACCCACTATGTGGTTAGCATTACATTAGGCATTAGGGGGAATAGGATAGAATTTTAAGAGGTGCTTTCTGTTCTTAAGGAACAAAATCAAATGATGATGTTCTATGCTAAGTGCTAACTGTATGGAATAGCCAATGTTGCAGAGGTTAAAGAGAAATCAATCTCGACCACAGTAGTCGGGAGGAGTAGTTCGTGAACAGAGAAGAGATGACGGCATTCCAAGGGAGGATAATGTAGTAAAGACACAGAGGTAGGAAAGAGCATGGGGCATTCACTCCAAGAGACTGGGCTAATTTCAAGAGGGGAAAATATTGTAACAAAATGGATGGGAAAGCGAAAAACCAGGCAGAGTCTGAAATTGATAAATGGGAAAAAAAAATTCAATTGACCAGGTGTAGGATAAGGAAAAGGACAAATTAAAGATGTTTACGCCATTGATATAATGCCTTCATGTCTTCAAACCTTTTTGCTGGCACAGCTCCTAGCAGAATTTTGAAAAACTATATATCCTCCTTTCACATTTTAAAGTTGCCATGTAAACCTTAGGTTTTTATTTCTTTATTTTTTTATTTTCTTAAGACAGTATCTCACTCTGTTGCACAGGCAGGAGTACAGCAGCACAATCACAGCTCACTGCAGTTTCAACTTCCTGGATTCAAGTGATCCTCCTGCCTTAGCCTCCCAAGTAGCTAGGACTACAGGTATGTGCCACCATGCCCCCAAAACGACAGCAAATTATATGTGTGTGTGTGTGTGTTTCAAGACACAGTTTCACTCTGTTGCCCAGGCTGGAGTGCAGTGGTGCAATCTTGGCTCACTGCACTCTGCCTCCCAGGTTCAAGTGATTCTCCTGCCTCAGCCTCCCAAGTAGATGGGATTACAACTGTGTGTCACCACGCATGGCTGATTTTTTTTTTTTTTTTTTTTGAGACGGAGTTTAGCTCTTGTTGCCCAGGCTGGAGTGCAATGGCGTGATCTCGGCTCACCACAACCTCTGCCTCCTGGGTTCAAGCGATTCTCCTGCCTTAGCCTCCCAAGTAGCTGGGATTACAGGCATATGCCACCACGCCTGGCTAATTTTGTATTTTTATTAGAGACAGGGTTTCACCGTGTTGGTTAGGCTGGTCTCGAACTCCCGACCGCAGGTGATCCTCCTGCCTCAGCTTCCCAAAGTGCTGGGATTACAGGCAAGAGCCACCGTGCCTGGCCACATGGCGGATTTTTGTATTTTTAGTAGAATAGGGTTTCACCATGTTGGCCAGGCTGGTCTTGAACTCCTGACCTCAAGTGATCCACCTGCCTCAGCCTCCTAAAGTGCTGGGCATGAGCACCGTGCCTAGTCAGCGTGTGTGTTTTCAGGCAGGGTCTTGCTCTGTCACACAGGCTGCAGTGCAATGGTGCAGTCATGGCTCAATGCAGCCTTGACCTCCTGGGTTCAAGTCATCTTCCCATCTCAGACCCCTGAGTAGCTGAGACCACAGGAGCGTGCCACCATGTCCAGATAATTTTTAAATTTTTGGTAGAGATGGCGTCTTGCTATATTGCCCAGGCTGGTCTTGAACTCCTGGGCTCAAGCAATCCTCCCACCTCAGCCTTGAAAAGTGTTGGGATTACAGGTGTGAGCTACTGTGTTTGGCCGTGTGTGTGCTTTTTAATGTCTACTGAAGGTGTGTTTTAAGTGCTTATGGCAGATGTCTGCCATGCAATCTAAATGGCAAACCAATCAGCTGGATCAGTCTTATAGCACACCTGGCCTGTCCCTCAACTTTTCTATTCTTTCACCAAAATGGAAGTTCCTTATGTTAGAGAACTTACAGAGAAAAGGAAGACAAAGAAAAATAGGAAGGAGAGTTAAGCTCTGCCTGACACTGTCTACTTAAGTGATGGGTAACTGATTAGGCTCAGTGCTTAGAACTTCATATAATGAGATACAAAATCTCATTACTGACGCACTCTGCCAGCTGGAAGAGCACTTGTAGATCATGGACATTGAGGTGGGGATATAGCCACCTTTGATCCTTTCTGTTCACTAGATTAAGCCTTGTTGCTAGTAAGGGCAGGAGCCAACATACCTTCCACATTCCAGCAATCCTGTACACCTTGGGCTGAGTCATATGCTAAACAGTTATCCATGAATACAGATTCTTAGAACTGAAGACTCACCTGCTCCAAACCCTTCATTAGGTAGATAAGAAACTAAGGCCGGAAGGGGATAACTGGCATGCCCAAGGTTAACAGAGCAGAGCTCAAATTAGAATCCACATCACCTGATTTCCATTCCACTGCTCTTGCCACATGCCTTGGCACTTGGCAGTGACCTGGGAGTGAATCATTAATAACAAGCTGTGTGCTCTTTTAAAGTTACAGCTCTATTATTCTTTGATTTCCAGATAACAATCTATGCTCCAGCATCTGTTTATAGACATAAGCACACCCATTTTTATGTTTGCTTATCTTCCTATTGAAAAATATTCTAGAAGTTCATTTTAATGCTAAATTTAGGTGTACTTTCTTTGTTAATCTAATTCTCGAGCACTCCGTCCCCTTCAGCAGTTCATTTCTGAAAGTTATCTCCACCTGAACAGCTCAAGCGTTTTGACAGCTGTGATACAGGACACATGGAAACTGGGACAAGTGATCAAAAATGTCTGGTGGAGGAACAATAGAGGGGACATTTTAAAGGCAAGCTATTGGATGGTTGTTACTTGTGAGCAAGAAAGAAAAAGGGTTAAGAAATGTTAGTTTTACTCTCTCAACCCAACCAAACAACCTAAACTTGAACTGTCCCAAAGACCTTTAATTTCTCCATTTAAGCTGAGTGCTCTTAATAAGCAAGACTTCTGATGTATAGTGCTAGCTATTGATGTTATACACACCTGTTGGCTGACTGGTGAAACCTGCTGCAAAAACTAAAAATTATTCTATAAAAATGTATAGACAGAAAGCATGTTAAAGCTAAAAGAGGCCGTTGACTCATTTCTTTGTTTTAGTAGAGCAGGTGCAACAGATTGACGTTCAGGTACTTTAAGACATACTAAAGTAATCTTTAAGACTATCTTTACTAGCAAAGATAAAAATCACACTCCAGGTGCCTGTACTCAGGGCATTTTATCGCATTCTAATTCTTTGTAAATTAGTAAATCCCCTGGTGGCAACTTCTAGCCAGGTAATCTGGGCTTTGGAATCAGAATGATCTAGTTTAAAATTCAGCTCTGCAGCTTGGGCAAATTACTTACATCCTTTTTTTTTTTTTTTTTTTGAGACAGAGTCTCGCTCTGTTCCTCAGGCTGGAGTGCAGTGACGTAGTCTTGGCTCACTGAAACCTCTGCCTCTCAGGTTCAAGCGATTCTCCTGCCTTGGCCTCCCAAGTAGCTGGGACTACAGGTGTGTACCACCATGCCTGACTAATTTTTGTATTTTTGGTAGAGATGGGGTTTCACCATGTTGGCCAGGCTGGTCTTGAACTCCTGACCTCAGGTGATCTGCCCGCCTCAGTCTCCCAAAGTGCTGGGATTATAGGTGTGAGCCACCACGCCCAGCCTACTTACATTCATTAAACCTCAATTTCTTCATCTGTGAAACAGGGAAAATACCAGCCATCTTGCAGGGCTGCTGTGCAACTTAAAAGTGAAAATATTTGGCCAGGCGCGGTGGCTCATGCCTGTAATCCCAGCACTTTGGGAGGCCGAGGCAGGCAGATCGCAAAGTCAGGAGATTGAGACCATCCTGGCTAACACAGTGAAACCCTGTCTCTAATAAAAATCCAAAAAAAAAAAAAAAAAAAA
>NW_016810401.1:470590-512772 GCF_001698545.2 Rhinopithecus bieti
TTTTAGAGGCAATGTAGTACAAAAGGTCTTCCTTCTCTCTGAAGAATTTATTGAGTGCTTTGGGAGTAGGGTGGGGTTTTTTTTTTTTTTTTTAACATGTTTGATTCAATTAAGCAAAAATATTGTTTCATGTCTCACTGAACTGAATACATTCTACTATCCATTGGTTCTTGATGTTCACTTATTTATTTTATTTTATTTTAGTAGAGACTGGGTCTCACTATGTTGTCCAGGTTGGGTTTTCAATTTTTATGTCACTACAGTGTGCTAAATACAACTGAGTTTCACAAGCCATTTTTCCCACTTCTGTACATTGCACTGGTCTCAACCTGTATCATGCATAAGAATTACCTAGGATGCTTATTAAAAATGCAGATTCCCAATTCCTGAAGGGAGGTCATGCCTTGGCATATGACTTAGAGAATCAGTGCTGTACAGAAAGTATGAGACTGGTTCATATCAAAGAATATTGTCAAACTCTATATTTGTTAACATACAGAGAACCCATTTTATGGCTAAAAATCATCATTTTACTACTACTAAGCTTCATTATTAGTAGATGGAGTTTTTTTTAAAGGGTCATTTTTCACAAAGAAAAATTTGTTTTGTCTTTTAACACTTCAGGATTGTTACTTCATAGGTTATTCGGGGCAGAGAACAATAGCGGGCTACTCTCAAACCCGCTCTGGAGTTTCAGACTAGCAGCTGACATTTTCGGGGACCTTTCTTTAAGCTTGACATTGTAAACACTTTGTATGTATTAACTCACTTAATCCTCAAAACAACCTTGATGAGTAGGTATCCTTATCTTACAGAAGAGGAAGCTGAAGCACAGACAGGGTTAGTGACTTACCTAAGGTCACAATGCTGGAAGGTGGCCGAGCTGGAATTTGAACCCAGACAGCATGTGGGTTCAGAGTGTTTTTGTTTTTGACTACTCTGCTATATGACCTCTCTAGTTTTCAGTACTCATATTAGCACCTCAGCCTACCCTAGATGGCTACGAATCCCATACATACGTGTATACACACATACCCAGGGTCCTTCATGAAATCTGAAACTTTGGGTGTTCAATTTGACTTTATAGAACCTTCTACCTCTCCTGGCTGATAGAATCTCTTACTCATTTCACAAATTAAACTTCCTATAACACTACCTTAAACATGTCACCCCTGCTCAAAATACTCTGGTGGCTTCCTGTCTACAAGATGAAAGCCAACTTCTTTAGCTTGCCATTCAAGGTCCTTCACAATCTGTCTTTCCAGTCTTACCGTTTCTTCTATCCCTACTTGCACCCAAAGCATTTTTTTTCTTTGATCATGCAGAGTCCTTCTTTCTTCTTTTTTTAAGCGTACAATTCAGTGGATTTTAGTATATTCAGTGTTATGCAACCATTTCCACTATCTAACGCCAGAATATTTTCATCTCTGCTATCTAATGCCAGAACATTAGAAACCCTGTACCGCATAGTGGTCATTCCCAATTCACCCTTCCTCTTATCCCCTAGCAACCACCAATCTATTTTCTGTCTTTATGAATTAGCTTATTCTGGGTATTTCATATAAATGGAATCAGACAATATGTGGCCATTTGTGTCTGGCTTGTTCCATGTAGTGAGTTTTCAAGGTTCATCTGTGTCGCAGCATGTTGTCAGGATTTCATTGTTTTCTTATGGCTGAATTAACATTCCACTGTATGCATATAACATTTTGTTTATTCATTCAATTTGTCCCAACTGGTGGACAACTTGGTTGTTTCCACTTTTGGCTGTTATAATAAAGCTATGAACATTTGCGTACAAGTTTTTGTGTGAATGTATGCTTTCAGTTCCCTTGGGTATAACCCTAGGAGTGGAATTGCTGGGTCATATGGTAGCTGTGAACTTTTTGAGGAACTGCCAAATGATTTTCCACAAGTGGTTGCACCGTTTTACATTCCCACCAGCAATGCATGAGGGTTCCAATTTTTCCGTATCTTCACCAACACCTGTTGGTGTGTGTTTTTTTGATTTTTGCCATCCTAGTAGGTGTGAAGTGATATTTCACTGTGGTTTTGATTTGCATTTCCCTAATGACTAAAGATATTGAACAGCTTTTCACAAGCTTATTAGCCATGTATATGTCTTTTTTAGAGAACTGTCTATTCATATCCATTTTGTAAATTGGGTTATATTTTTATTGTTGAGTTCTAAGAGTTCTTTAAACATATGAATACTAGACTCATGATTTACAAATATTTTCTCCTATTCTGTGGGATAGCTTTTTACCTTTTCGATAGTATCCGTTGATGCACAAAAGCTTTTAATTTTGATGAAGTCCAATTTATCACTGATCATACCAGCTGGAAATCTACTTTTTTCTATATCAGCATCTCAATATTACTTGATGATTTGGGGAGAATTTTTGAAATATAAAAATAATACACATAAAATTTTGATATAAAACAAGAGGGCCAAGACTTGAAGAAATCTGGAGCTTCTGGTGAGACGATGACCTGGGTCCCAATGATTACTATTAGGATCTTAATGTACTTAGTGGAAAGGTTGAGAGGCACTGGCCTATGGCAGGCACTCCTACAGTGAACCTAAACTGACGTTGGTCAGTATACTTGGGAAGGTGACCATATGTGTTTTTTGTTTGTTTTCTCCCAGGCTATAGTACAGTGGCGTGATTGTGGCTCCTTGCACCTTCTGTCTTCCAGGTTCAAGCAACTCTCCTGCCTCAGCCTCCTGAGTAGCTGGGATTACAGGTGTGTGCTACCACGACCAGTTAGTTTTTGTATTTTTAGTAGAGATGGGGTTTCACCATGTTGCCCAGGGTGGTCTCCAACTCCTGACCTCAAATGATCCGCCCACCTTGGCCTCCCAAAGTGTTGGGATTACAGGCGTGAGCCATGGCGCCTGGCCGATGGTACACATTTTAAAAATAAATGTATGCTATCTAGGAGTTCCCATGTTTTGCTATTATTTCCTATTCTTTCAGAACACCAATGGTCAATGAAGAATTAAAAGTGAAGTCAGATTATCCTTTAGCTAAAGAATGGGGATTTCTAGTAGTATGGTTCAGGATTTTGGTCAGGGCCCCATATGTTTGTACTCCAACTTTAATCAATCTTTTCCACTTCTGTCTGAGGGATATGCTGAGGAACTTTATGGCCTCTTTATGGCCTTCAGTTGGCCTCTGCTGGCTTATAAACAGTAGTTGATATTTAGGGACAGTAATCCAGAGTAGTGTCCAAGTCCATCTTAATTTAGAATTGCTACCACAGCAGAAATTGGAAACCTTGAGAATTATAAGCCATTTACCACATCTACATGGATGCCACTTCTCCTTAAAGCATATACAGATATATAGAGATCAGAACTTTAACCTTCTGGGATCTAATATCTTCCTAAGATTTGCAAACAGTATGTACACATGGATCTGCTATTACAGCAAATTCTTTTTTTTTTTGAGACGGAGTTTTTGCTCTTGTTTCCCAGGTTGGAGTGTAATGGTGCGATCTCGGCTCACTGCAACCTCCACCTCCTGGGTTCAAGTGATTCTCCTGCCTTAGCCTCCCAAGTTGCTGGGATTACAGGCGCCCGCCACCACGCCTGGCTAATTTTTTGGATTTTTTTTTTTTTTTTAGTGGAGACGGGGTTTTGCCATGTTGGCCAGGCTAGTCTGAAACTCCTGACCTCAGGTGATCCACCCACTTTGGCCTTCCAAAGTGCTGGGATTACAGGTATAAGCCACCATGCCTGGCCAGCAAATTCTTAATTGCCTGAAAAATTACCATCTCACTATATATTATTTTAGGTAGCAGATATGACCATGTACAGTTTTCTTATAAAAATGCCATAGCAACATGAATACTCAGTACTGAAAAGCATCTTTAATTGACAAAAGCTTTTTTGTTTTTTTTTTTTTGAGACGGAGTCTCTGTCCCCCAGGCTGGAATGCAATGGTGCAATCTTGGCTCACTGCAACCTTCGCCTCCCAGGTTCAAGCAATTCTCCTGCCTCAGCCTCCTGAGTAGCTGAGATTATAGGCATGTGGCCACCATGCCCGGCTAATTTTTGTATTTTTAGTAGAGACGGGGTTTCACCATGTTGGTCAGGCCAGTCTTGAATTTCTGACCTCAGGTGATCTGCCCACCTCAGCCTCCCAAAGTGCTGGAATTACAGGCATGAGCCACCGTGCCCGGCCATGACAAAAGCTTTTTATTTTTAATTTAATCTCAGCCTATGGTTAAAGCAAAGCATTTAAATAGCCTACTTGATAACTTCATGTGAGCCAAGAACAAAACTTGGGTCTGATAATCTTCTACCTAGTCTCTGACAAATTGTCCCTACAATTATAATGCAGTGACATTTCTATGAGAAGCCTCTATTACTAACAATTATTATACACTTGGTGTATAATAATACAGAATACCTCATTCAAGATGTCCAGAGCTTCACGTATCTCACTATCTTCAAAGCTTCTGCTTGAAAAGGGAGGAACTTACAGAACCAGTCCATTTGAGGCCAAAAGGAAATTCTTTCCCAGAAACTAATTACTTATCCTTTTTTTAGTGTGTTACTCTCCACACCCCCTTCCTGTTTTGAAAGCAGGGAGAAATAATGATATATACAATATCGTTTCAACTATACAAATTATAGACAGGTTTTAAAGGTCTCTAGGAAGCTATTACTGTTTCACCATAAGAACTCCAAGTGGGCCCTAAATCTCCTGGTCCTTAACTTCAGCAACTGCTAGGAAAATGTCAATACACACACACTCCTACCTTAAAAACTCTGCTTGAGAAGAAGGATAGTTTGCTTTGATATTAGACCAGCTTTCCCTGGCAGCTGCAACTAGGGCACCTAATTTTTGTTAAATCTACAAGTCACAATTTATCACTTATATTAAGAAATGTAAGGAGATCAATCAGGAGACTGCTATATTGCTCAAGGTGGCTGATGTAACACAAAAAAGATGGAGCTAGCCGGGCGTGGTGGTTCAAGCCTGTAATCCCAGCACTTTGGGAGGCTGAGGCCGGCGGATCATGAGGTCAGGAGATCGAGACCATCCTGGCTAACACGGTGAAACCTCGTCTCTACTAAAATACAAAAAACTAGCCGGGCGAGGTGGCGGGCGCCTGTAGTCCCAGCTACTCCGGAGGCTGAGGCAGGAGAATGGCGGGAACCCGGGAGGCGGAGCTTGCAGTGAGCTGAGATCCGGCCACTGCACTCCAGCCCAGGCGACAGAGTGAGACTCTGTCTCAAAAAAAAAAAAAAAAAAAAGATGGAGCTGTTAGTCTAATAACCTTATTAAAAACTCCTCCGCTGGGTGTGGTGGCTCATACCTGTAATCCCAGCACTTTCGGAGGCCGATCACCTGATGTCAGGAGTTCGAGACTAGCCTGGCCAATGTGGTGAAACCCCATCTCTACTAAAAATACAAAAATTAGCCAGGTGTGGTGGTGCATGCCTCAGCTACTCTGGAGGCTGAGGCAGGAGAATTGCTTGAACCCTGGAGGCAGAGTTGCACCTCCATACCGCAATGGAGTGAGATTGCACCACTGTACTCCAGCCTGGGCTACAAAGTGAGACTCCGTCTCAAAAACAAACAAACAAACAAAAAAAAACCCAACCTCCTCTGTATCTAACCTTCTCATCAAAAGTGTGAAACAGATGGTGTATGTAATGATCATGATAATGAACATAATAACAATGTGAACATAATAACAACAACATCTTGTTATTCTTCAAATAACATCCAGAGCAGGAACTCTGGAGTCAGGCAGAACTGAGTGTGACTTTAAGCAAGTTACTCAATCTTTGTAGGCCCAACTTTCCTATCTGTCGGGCCTACAAATGGGAAAAACTAAATCATAAGGAATCTAAGAGTTTTGTTTATTCCAAAGAGTACAGGATACAATGACCTTTCTTTTTTTTTCTGTCGCCCACGCTGGAGTGCAATGGCGTAATCTCGGCTCACGACAACCTCTGCCTCCTGGGTTCCAGTGATTCTCCTGTCTCAGCTTCCCAAGTAGCTGGGATTACAGACATGTGCCACCATGCCCAGCTAATTTTTGTATTTTTAGTAGAAATGGGTTTCACCACATTGGCCAGGCTAGTCTCGAACTCCTGACCTCAGGTGATCTGCCTGCCTCAGCCTCCCAAAGTGCTGAGATTACAGGCGTGAGCCACTGTGCCCGGCCAATGACACTTCAAAAAGGTACTATCAGGACATCAAGTACAACAAGATAGGCACCGGAAGAAATATACTAAATTAGTAATCCTCAAACTCTAGAGTAATAAGTATAACCTGGCTTGCTGAAACAGATTACTGGGCCCTGTCCTCTGAGTTTCTCAATTAGTAGTTTTGGAGTAGACCAAAGAATTTGCATTTCTAACAGGCTCCCATGAGATACAGATGCTGTTGGTCACAAGACCATACTTTGTGTCTCCTTGGAAAGGGAGAAAATAAATATTTATTGGCAGGGAGGGGAAGAACAATTATTTAAGGCATGGTTAAGTGTTTACATAGTTTATCTTATTTAGTCCTCACAACATCCCAGTGAGCAACAGTTCTCAAACTTTTCCAGATCAAAGGAGAATGAACACATCACAAAAGAGTATACCTAAGCAGTCTTCCAGAAATAGAAAATTTCTCTGATGACTGTATTACTTTAAAAATTCATATACATTTTGTATTGTTTCAAAATACTGCTGCTAGTTAGGAATGAAATATAAATCTAAGAATTATTTATCAGATAAATTGCTTAACTCTTAATTGCAGTTCTTTAGTAAAATTGGCCTGTGGCAATACGAAGAAATGGGTAGCTGAAGTTTAGTAATGAGCTTATGGTGACACAGCTAGTACGTATTTATTTGATCTAGCATTTGAACCCAGGCCAGAAGGTCTCTAAAGACAATGCACATATTACTACCTTACTTTGTCATTGACCCCCACCTACCTAAAAGGCCTATCATGTTTTTCTCTACTGCTCTTTTATGATCTTCTATTGTTCTAGCTACAGAGGACTACTTGCTCTTCCTCAGATTTTCTCAAAATTTTTTTTCTTTTCCTTAGATTCAGGGACAGACAGGATCTTACTCTTCCTGACCTCCAGATTACTCTTTGCAGCTCGAAAGCTCCTCCTCTTTCATCTCTACCTGACTAGAATCTTACCATCCCCTTTAAGGCCCAGCTAAAATGCCACTTTCAGGAGACCAAATACCATTATTGACTGACTGACTGACTGAGACAAGGCCTTAGTCCTGTTGCCCAGGCTGGTGCAGTGGTGCAATCATGGCTCACTGCAGCCTTGACTTCTGGGGCTCTGGTGTATCCTCTCACCTCAGTCTCCTGAGTAGCTGGGACTACAGACACATGCTACCATGCCCAGCTAATGTAAATATTTTTAAAAGGCGACTGAACTGGATGCCTCATATGAGCTCCCATGGCTGCCCAGACATGCTTTCATGTCAGTGATTATGTAATTTTTTTTGTAAATTAGCTTATGCAAATAATCTTGTGGACCCTAACTTACACGTGCTTCTGCAAATAAACATGTTTAACAATAAAGTTTTATTGGAATTCAAAACATAATGCTTTATGAAATCTAAGACATTGGCGTATAGATACAAAATGGTTGGAAAAATATGTATATTTATTTTTAGAGATGAGGTCTTCTTCTGTCATCTAGGTTGGGATGCAGTGACATCATCATAGCTCACTGCAGTCTCAAATTCCTGGGCTCAAATGATCCTCCCACCTTGGTCTCCTGAGTAGCTGGGACTACAGGTGCATGCCATCATGCCTGGATAATTTTAACAATTTTATTTATTTATTTATTCATTATTTATTTTTGAAGCAGAATCTTGCTCTGTTGCCCATGCCGGAGTGTAGAGGTATGATCTTGGCTCAATGCAGCCTCAACGTCCTGAGTTGAGGGGAGGACTCCAGGCTCCAGTGATCCTTCCACCTCAGCCTCCCAAGCAGCAGGGACTACAGGCACATGCCACCAAGCCCAGTCAATTTTGTTCACTTTTTGTAGGGATGAGGTATCACTATGTTGCCCAGGCTGGTCTTGAACTCCTGGACTCAAGTGATCCTCTTGCTTTGGCCTCCCAAAGTGCTGAGGTTACAGGCATGAGCCACCATGCCTGACCTGGAAAATTGTATGTAAAAGAAATTCTTGGCCAGGGGCAGCGGTTTATGCCTGTAATCTCAGCACTTTGGGAGGCTGATGCGGGTGGACTGATTGAGCTCGAGTTAGAGACCATCCTGGGCAACATGGTGAAACCCTGTTTCTACAAAAAATACACACACACACAAAATTTAGCCGGTCATGGTGGCTCACGCCTGTAGTTCCAGCTACTCAGGAGGCTGAGGCTAGAGAATTGCTTGATCTGGGAAGCAGAGGTTGCAATGAGCTGAGACTGCACCACTGCACTCCAGCCTGAGCGACAGAGTGAGACCCTGTCTCAAAAAAAAAAAAAAAAAATCCCAAACAGGCAGGTTTAGATTATGATGAAATTTGTGGCTATGAACTAGAATAGAGTCTGAAAATATAGAAGTAACATACCTAGACTTTTAAAACTGGAAGGGTCCTTGAAAGTTATTTAGGACAATCTCCCTATTTTATAGTAGTAGAATTTTTGGACCCTGCTTTGTGTTATGGTCAGAAGTCTCTTTGTTTCATTAATGCTGCTTAATTTTCATCTAGCTTACCTTTGGTCTCTTTATATTGTGATTCCAGTGATACCTGAAGAAAGCTTTTTGCACTGAATAATGGATTTTTTTTCTGAAGGGCCAGACCTGACTTTGGTCCAAAGGGAACTAAACTGCAGGACTTCCTTTGATTTTAAAGGTCGCTAACTTCAGTGATGCTAATTCTGAACCTCTGAGGAATGAATTCTTACCCCAGCTGCAATTTTGATCAGTCTAACAGCCAAGCCACCATCATGGCCAAGACTAGGGAACACTCACACTAAGCAGGGTGGCCATCTGCTCCATTTGGCCAGCTCTAGCTTTGGACGCTGAGAGGTGGCTCATATGCTCACTGCATCTTGGTTTAACCACTGAGAGTGAAAAGAGAAAAGGACACCAAGGGCATTTATCTTTTCTACCCCCTCATGCTCCTCCCAGTCTCAGTGGTAAAGAGCAGGAACTTGAGTCAGGCAGAACTGAGGATGACTTTAAGCAAGTTACTCAATCTTTGTACGGCTGACTTTCCTGTCTGTACCAGGAGATCTTAACAGTACTATAATTACTTCACGGGTAACTGGTAGGTTTGGGTGGGGAACTGCCTGTTGACCATTTAGGACAATGTCTGGTACACAGAAAATCCTTAATAAATGCCAGCTATTACTATTATCAAGGGGTAGCAATATTAACATACCCAATGAACGTGAATAAGATCCTCTTCTCTGTATAAGCTTTTCCGTGGCATTTCATTCCCTCCCTGAGTCAGTTATGATACCAATACTGTCTCCTAAAACTCTGTCTTTAGCTCATCCAGCTACTCAGGCAGGAGGATGGAGTCTTTTTAAAATTACAACTTTATCCTCCAACTAATAAGTTGCCAAGTCATTCATTCATACATTCACCTATTCGACAAGCATTTATCGAGCCTTTTCTACAAGCCAAGTACTGTGTTAAACTCTGGGTACACTGTGGTAAACAAAACTGCCATGGTTTCTGCCCTCATCTACAAATACATAATTACAAAGTGTAATATACACTTGGAAGGAAATTCCAGTCAGTATGAGAAAGTGTAACAGGCGACATAATATTAACATAAGAGTCAGGAAAGAACTCTCAGAGGAAGACGAAAAGGAGTTTGTCAGGTGACTGAAGGGCACTCCAGGCAGCAGGTGAGCGTGTGCAAAGGTTCTGAGGTAGGGAAGGCTTCATGCCTTTCCTGAGGAACTGAACAAAGGTCATGTGGCTAAAAGGTTATCAGCTTGCCTGGGACGAGGCAGGGGCTTACCAGCCAGGTATGGAAGCCCCTGAAGGGTTCTGAGCAGGAGAGGCACAGGATCGGATCTCTCTGGCTGCTTTTGGAGAGTGGACTGAGGGGGCAAGAACAGAATTAGAGACCAGTCAGGAGGCTACTCGGGTGGTGCTGGTGACAGATGGCTGGTGGCTGCGGTGATGGAGAATAGATGAATCTGAGACACAATCTAAAGGTTGTATTGATAGGACTGGGTGACTGGGATGCAGGGAGTGAGTAAAGAAAGGCAACAAAGCTGATTCTTGGGTTTCAGGCATGAGCAGCTGTGTGGATGACAATGTCTACAGAATCTACCTTTCAAAAGGTTCTGGTATTCCTACAATATGTCACAGGAGATCCTTACTTTCTCCTCTCAGCGCAGTCAGCCTGCCTCCAAGCCATTATAACTTCCTCTCTAGATCACTTCCTTCTCCTTAGTTTGCCTACTACTTGTCTATGCTGACTTCAAATCACCCCAGACTGTATTATCTTTTTAAATACAGCTCCAGTCATATTATTCCCCATTCAAAAATCTCCAGTGTTCCCTATCACTTATGTGAGTACAAACTCTTTACTTTGGCTTTAAAGGCTCTTTAACCTACAGTTCCAGCTTGATTTTCCATCACTTCTCTGAAGTCCTGTTTTAATCAAACTAGACTACTTGTTCCTTGGCTGTGTTGCCACAGTCACACCTCAGTGCCTCTGCTCATGCTATTCCTTAAGTCTTACCATCTCATTATGCTGAAACTTTACTCATCTTTAAATGAAATGTTCCATCTTTAAATCTCATAAAGCTCTGTACCTCTCTTATGGCACTTAAAATTTACTGGGGTCATTAGTGTACTTATGCCCATTTCTTGTACCCTAACAGGCCATAATACCTTTGAGTGCAGGGCTCCATGACTCATACTACACCCACAGCTCTTGCCCTTGCAAGGTTAAGAATACTGCTTTACCGTAGTAGGTGCATGTTATTAAATGTATTTTAATAATTCATGGTATTAGTTACATTAAGGAGTGATGAGATCCAAGTTGTTGAAGGGGAGATGTTTTCTGGTAGTATTTGCCAGCACCAGGGCTCATGGCAAAATTCCTCTTCAGGATCCTTCCATCAAACTCCTTGCGATCATACACACAACACAAACATAAACACACTCCGTTTATAGTCTTCTGACTGCCCAAAATACTTCAGTGCAGCAGTCCACATAAACTGACTTTTTCTTTGAAGTATTGAATATTAAAAATTGGATCTTCGGCTGGGCGCGGTGGCTCACGCCTGTAATTCTAGCACTTTGGGAGGCAGGTGGATCACGAGGTCAGGAGATCGAGACCATCCTAGATCCTGAGCCAACATGGGAAACCGCCGCCTCTACTAAAAATACAAAAATTGGTCCCTGGGCCGGCGGCGGTGGCCAAGGCCTGTTAAATCCCAGCACATTTGGGAGGCCGAGACGGGCGAATCACGAGGTAGAGATCGAGTCCATCCTGGCTAAACACGGTGTGAATACCCCGTCTCTACTAAAAAATACAAAAACTAGCCCGGGCGAGTGATGGCCCTGTAGTCCCAGCTACTCGGGAGGCTGGAGGCAGGAGAAGGCGTGAACCCAGGAGCGGAGCTTGCAGTAAGCTGAGATCCGCCACTGCACTCCCAGCCTGGGCTGCAGAGCGAGACCTTCCGTCTAAAAATAATAAATAAATAAATAAATAAAAAAAATAAATAAATAAAATATAAAAGTAAATAAAAAAAGCAATACAAAATTAGCCGGGTGTGGTGGCGTGCGCGTGTAGTCCCAGCTACTTGTGAGGCTGAGGCAGGAGAATCACTTGAACCTGGGAGGTGGAGACTGCAGTGAGCCGAGATCACGCCACAGCACTCCAGTGTGGGTGACAGAGCGAGACTCCGTCTCAAAAAAAAAAAATTTGCAGCCTTTAACTCAATATTTTTCAAACTGTTGTAACTCATTAATAAGCCATGAAATCAACTTAGTGAGTTATTATTGAGGGAAAGTATTCTTTCCTGAAACTTGTTTCAAATACGTATATATATATACATGTCTGTGTGTTCTGGGTCACAATGCAAAACATATTTCTTACAATGGGTCTTAGTCAAAAGGTTTGAAAGCTAGTGCTTTAATGCTCTGCATTTCACCCTAAGATCAGCACACAGAACTGAAGTAGCAAAAGAAAGATGTCAGGAAAATAGTAATTAGACTATCTGATTAAAACGTGTATTTTAAAATGTGAATGATATACCTAACTCTTCCCTTGGGGTATTTGCATTTAGGGAGGTGTTTTTAACCTGAATTCATCTAATCGGTGGAAAGTGAATGGGAAATCATTTTGAACTACAGGCTTTCTTGGTACCTCCAGCAAGGATTTCCTCCAGTATCCCAGTTCCCTGGGAGAGCTGGGTTCAAGAACCAGGAACTCCTCTGCTGAAAATCTACTGGTTTCTAGGTTACAATACACAGAAGTGGTAATAACCTTTTGTAAGGGAAACATATTTACAACCACAACGCACTCCTACCACGCACACAGCAAGCTTAATCAATTTATATTTACATGTATGTAACCTATGCCTACTAGGAATACAATCCTACCTGTCCACATGAATGAGCTATACCTGATAGGAGGCAAGCTGAAGCCCCAAGTTGATCTAAAAATGAGAAATACTATGAGTTACTGAAGGCAACAGTGTATGTGAGATAGGAAGGGAGGGTGTGGGAAATGGTAGAATGAGCAAGGGGGCTCTGGAGTGTGGTAGATGCATTACACCAAGTGCTTATTACTTTGATGATTGGTGGTAATGAGAGAAGATGAGAGAAGGAGTGGGATATGGAGAAAACAATTTCCTAGTCAGCTGTATGCCCCATGACAGTACACAGCAATAGCTCAGCAGGAGTGCACAGGCAGGTTATGTCAACACACAAAAGTTGAATTCCAAGTCCTAATTCTAGCACTAACTCCATTTAACAGATTGCCCCTTATAACTGGTTGCTACTTGTGTTACACATTCTCAATTTATTGTTGAGAACCAACAGTTTCCAAACTAATTACTAATAGTAAGACTATTTTTTTTTGAGACAGGGTCTTGCTCTATCCTTCAGGCTGGAGTGCAGTGGTGCCACGGCTCACTGTAGCCTCAAACTCCCAGGCCCAAGTGATCCTCCCACCTCAGCCTCGGGAATAGCTAGGACCACAGGCATGGCACGAGCCACCATGCCTACCTGATTTTTTTTTTTTTTTTTTTTTTTGAGACGTAGTCTGGCTCTGTTGCCCAGGCTGGATGCAGTGGCACGATCTCAGCTCACTGCAAGCTCCTCCTCCCGCGTTCACGCCATTCTCCTGCCTCAGCCTCCCGAGCAGCTGGGACTACAGGTGCCTGCCACCACGCCCGGCTAATTTTTTGTATTTTTAGTAGAGACGGGGTTTCACCGTGTTAGCCAGGAGGGTCTCAATCTCCTGACCTCCTGATCCGTCCGCCTCAGCCTCCCAAAGTGCTGGGATTACAGGTGTGAGCCACTGCGCCCAGCCGCCTACCTCATTTTTTTATTTTTTATTTTTTTTGAGACAGAGTCTCGCTGTGTCACGCAGGCTGGGGTGCAGTGGTGCTAACTTGGCTCACTGCAACCTCCACCTCCTGGCTTCAAGTGATTCTCCTGCCTCAGCCTCCCAAGTAACTGGGATTACAGGTGCTCACCACCATGCCCAGCTAATTTTTGTATTTTTAGTAGAGACGGGGTTTCACCATGTTGGCCAGGCTGGTCTCGAACTCTTGACCTCAAGCGATCTGCCTGCCTTGGCCTCCCAAAATGCCGGGATTATAGGCATGAGCCCCTGCACCTGGCCTAATTTTTTAAAATTTTTTTTGCAGAGACAAATAAAATGTTGCCCAGGCTGGCCTCAAGTGACCCTCCCACCTCGGCCTCCCAAAGTGTTGGGATTATAAGCATAAGCCACTGCGTCCTGTCAAATGTAAACACTAGTCGCCAATTACAATGTCAACAAATAACTGGGTCAGAAACAAGGATGAAAGAGTAGGAAGTTCAAAGCTGGTGTAGTGCAAATAACCCTAGACTGGGGTGCTGATAAATTTGGGTGATGTCTGGGTGACACTGAGCAAATTGCACAACCCCAGTTCCATTCCATCTTTAAAATCTTACAATTCTACAGAGGAAGAAAAAGGTGATCTTTATTTGAAAGAAAGGAAGATCTTGGTTTGATATGTAATAGGCAAATAACAATGCTATTAGGCTAGGTTGTTTAAATATGAATTAATGCCTATCCCATTATCTAGATTGGGTTAACACCCTCTGGTGATATTATATGTCAGTGCTTCTACTGGATAAATGCCAAACACTTCTCTGGCATTTAAGGCTTTTCCTGCCCAACTTTATCTCAAACTTCTCATGGTTCAGACCTCTAACCCTCTGCTCTGGCCCCAGTCCTGTTTCCTTATCACCACTTATAGCTTTTGCTTAATCCTTCCCACCCACCCTCTCCTAAAGTTCCATAACCTTCATAAAACGTTCCAACTGCTTAAATTTTATGTATATATATGTACAGGTACTTCCCAATCTTGGCCTTTCTACAGGACTTTATAGCAATCCTATGTGGTAAGCACTGTTGTCCTCATTTCATAGATAAGGAAATTAGGCCCCAGAGGGTTTTGTGGCCTGCCTAGGGTCCTTCAGTTTGTGAGCAGCAACAAGGCTGGGTGTGATTTGTTTGCCTTCAAAGCCCATACTTTTTCCATTGTACTATGCTGCCTCCATGTATTAAACCATGGAGTGAGGATGCGGTAAAAAAGCCTATAAACCAGTTGTAATACAGCTTGTTGTGGCATAAATTCAGATACACCACATCCTTTGAACCACACGTGTAATAAACGCTTGGAATAGTATGGATCGATTTTAAGGAGGTTGTTAGTCCTGTTTCCCAAGTCCAGCATTAAAATGATATTCCAAGGTAAATGACAGGTAGGTGGCTTGGAAAATAAAAAAAAGCAACATGGCATAAGAACAAAATAGTAGGAAAAGGACAGAAAAGAGACGAAAGTATAATATAAACTGGCAATAAACAAAACAGACATCAAGAATATGAAATATGGAATATGGGGCTGAAAAGGACGAAAGGGCTAAAATTCCTAAGTTAGGGGCCCTATGCCTACAGATAAGATGCGCGCGTGTGCGGGGTGGTTATTAATGACAGAGCAGGACACATGGCCAGACAGTGGAACTCAACAGAGCGACAAATAAAGACAGGTCGTGGGAGCACGGGTAGAGCCTGGCAAGAGGGTGGGGGCCCGACTGAGGGGCCAGAGGGCATTGCAGGGATTGAAGAGAAAGGTGAAGAGGTTCAGAGGGCACAGCTCCCCAGACTCGAGACAGGACTTCTGTCTTCCCTCAGTAGCTGTTGGTGTGCTTCAGGATTCACACCCGCACCCGGCACTGCCCTCCCGGGTGGCTCCGGGAAGAGAGAGCGGTCCTGTCCCCATTCCTCCCCTACTCCCCGGGGACTCCGCGAGGGGCGGAGGGAGGCAGGAGGGTCCTTACCCAGGAAGATGGAGATGATCAGCCGCAGCGCCTGTTCTGACGCGCCCAGGGACGTCGCCAACTTGTTAAGGCTCAGCTCCTGGAAACCCGACTGCAGAACCCCCGCCAGCGCCACCACAGTCTCCTCGTCCCCCTCGGCTGAGGACGCCATCTTAACTCCGGGCGCCCCACAGGGACCCCCCAGCTCCGCGCGCCCCGAATGCAGGCAAAACGCTATCGCTTCACCCCTAATTCCGGCTCGGGGCCCGCCCACGGCGTGCGCATTGGCTAGAGGCCCGCCCCGCCGCGCCAGCTCACCCCGTTATTGGCCGACCCGCTCAGAGGGCGGGGCCTAGAGCGGCAAGGTAGGAAGAGGGCGGGTCTGAAGGTTTGTAAGGCAAAGGTGACTCCTGCCGAGAATGCACACGGAGGAGGCCTAGGGCTGGGCGGGGCTTGGCGTCGGGACCCAGAGCTGCCATTGGAAAGGTCTGAGCCCGTGGCCCGGCGACCGTTCAACTCCGTTCGAAGTGCTCCCGGGAGGAGTCCTCCCGGGCGAGCAACCGGCCGGCCCGTTCGCTGCCTTCCCATTGGCTGAGGCGGGAGCAGGCGAGAGTCTGGGCGCGGGGGGACAGCCCGCGCGCGAGGTTACTCCCGGTCGCCGGCGCTGAGGTTACTGGGGCATGTAACGGGGAGGCGGGAACGCCCGCGCCGCCTCGCGCGCGCCCCCTAACGGCCCCTCCCGGCCGTTCTTAAATTCTTAGGCTGTTAAACTCGTCGCCGTCACTCCCCGAGGTTCAGTGGAAAGCCCAGTGCCCCAGGAGCAGTCATTGCTCCTTTTATTTCATGTATCCCTTTTCCATGCAATTTCGTGTAGTAAAACGTGATCTTCCCCCGAGAGGCGATGAAATTAAGATATGCATATTTAACACTTATTATTTTAATTAAAAATTCAATTAGTGGCCGGGCGCTGTGGCCCAAGCCTGTAATCCCAGCACTTTGGGAGGCCGAGACGGGCGGATCACAAGGTCAGGAGATCGAGACCATCCTGGCTAACACGGTGAAACCTCGTCTCTACTAAAATACAAAACTAGCCGGGCGTGGTGGCCGGCGCCTGTAGTCCCAGCTACTCGGGAGGCTGAGGCAGGAGAATGGCGTAAATCCGGGAGGCGGAGCTTGCAGTGAGCTGAGATCCGGCCCCTGCACTCCAGCCCGGGCGACAGAGCGAGACTGCCTCAAAAGAAAAAAAAAAAAATTCAAATAGTTTTGCACTAATACATGTTTATGTTAAAAGTTCTAACAGTATAGTAATGTAAAACAGCAAAGTCCTATCTCCAGGTCCTGCTTTCCATTCTCACTTCCTACAGGTAATCCTGTTAAGATTACGCCCAAGGGTGGGGGCGGTGACTCACGCCTGTTATCCCAGCACTTTGGGAGGCAGAGGGGGGCGGATCACGAGGTCAGGAGATCGAGACCATCCTGGCTAACACGGTGAAACCCCGTCTTTACTAAAATACAAAAAATTAGCCGGGCGAGGTGGCGGGCGCCTGTAGTCCCAGCTACTCGGGAGGCTGAGGCAGGAGAATGGCGTGAATCCGGGAGGCAGAGCTTGTAGTGAGCCGAGATCACGCCACTGCACTCCAGCCTGGGCGACAGAGCGAGACTCTGTCTCAAAATAAATAAATAAATAAATAAATAAATAAATAAATAAATAAAAAATCTGTCGAGCACTTACCATGTGCCAGGGACTGTGCTGGGCTTGGGAATAGAATCAGGAGCCCAGAACCAAGGAGTGGGAGGATGCACAAATAATAGCATCAATGAACATGTTATTGCAAGTGAAGGTAAGTGCTCTGAAGGAAAAGGTCAAGCAAGCTTCTTTGACAGTATGTAACAAAGGAATACTAAGAGTTTCTTGCAATAACTCTTAGTTACAATAATTTGTGGCGCATTCTTATAAAATTACAGCTTATACTTTTACAGCATTTGCACTTTATAAAGCACTTTTATCCGTATTATTTCACTTGCTTTGACTGTGCAATAGAATATTTATTATGATGATGTCCTCTTACAGAGGCTTGGAAAAATTAAGAAACCGGGTAAGTTCCTTTACAAGTAAGCGGCAGACAGAATTTAAACAAAGGTCTGTCAAATTCCCTACTCCTACTCCCTTCTTGGGCAAAATTTTAAAAAACAAAATATTTCATTCACACAGTAAAGTAGAGGATAATATAACTTCCCCAGGTTAAGAAAAAAAATCACCTATGCATTTGAAAAGCTGGTATATCCCTTCCTGAGGGCATTTCCCTCCTTCCTTTCTCAGAGGTCACCACTTTGCTGACTTTGGTATTTATCAATCCCATGCCTATTTTAATACTTTACATACAGCACATATCCAGAAAGGAAAATTAGTATAGTTTTGCATGCCTTATATTGGCTGGGCACAGTGGTTCATGCCTGTAATCCTAGCACTTAGGGAGGTTGAGGCAGGAAGATTGCTTGAGCCCAGGAGTTGGAGACCAGCCTGGCCAACATAGACAGACCCTGTCTCTACAAAAAAAAAAAAAAATTTTAGATGGGCATGGTGGCAAGTGCCTGTAGTCCCAGCTACTAAGGAAGCTAAGGTAGGAGGATCACTTTGAGCCTGGGAGGTTGAGGCTGTAGTGAGCCGTGATCATGACACTTCACTCCAACCTGAGAGACAGAGCGAGACTCTGTCTTGCAAAGAAACCAAAAATTATCTATATAGGCCAGGCGCAGTGGCTCATGCCTGTAATCCCAGCACTTTGGGAGGCCGAGGTGGGTGGATCACCTGAGGTCAGGAGTTAGAGACCAGCTTGGCCAACATGGTGAAACCCTGTCTCTACTAAAAATACAAAAAAATTAGCCAGGCGTGGTGTTGGGTGCCTGTAATCCCAGCTACTTGGGAGGCTGAGGCACGAGAATCACTTGAACCCGGGAGGTGGAGGTTGTAGTGAGCCGAGACTGTGCCATTGCACTCCAGCCTGGGCAACAAGAACAAAATTGTGTCTCAGAAAAAAAAGAAAAAAAGCTGGGCACGGTGGCTCACCCCTGTAATCCCAGCATTTTGGGAGGCTGAGGCAGGCGGATCACCTGAGATCAGGAGTTTGAAACCAGCCTGGCCAACATGATGAAACCCCGACTCTACTAAAAATACAAAAATTAGCCAAGCGCAGTGATGGGTGCCTGTAATCCCAGCTACTTGGGAGGCTGAGGCAGGAGAACTGCTTAAACCCGGGAGGTGGAGGTTGCAGTGAGCTGAGATCGTGCCATTGGCAGCCTGTGTGACAGATCAAGACTCCGTCTCAAAAAAAAAAAAAAAGAAAGAAAATTATATATGTATTTGTAACTTCAGTAAAGCCTAAACATATAGTGTTTATAGAGTCCAATTAAACTGCCTTTACAAAATTATGACAGTAAGAGAAATCTGATATAGTTGACTTCATCTTCCTTTTTTTGAGACAGTCTTGCTATGTCACCCAGGCTGGAGTGCAGGAGCATGGTCTTAGCTCACTGCAACCTCTGCCTCCCAGGTTCAAGCAATTCTTGTGCCTCAGCCTCCCAAGTAGCTGGTTTTACAGGCATGCACCACCATGCCCAGCTAATTTTTGTATTTTTAGTAGAGATGGGGTTTTGCCATGTTGGTCAGGCTAGTCTTGAACTTCTGGCCTCAAGTGATCTGCCTGCCTGAGCCTCCCCAAGTGCTGCGATTAACACGTGTGAGCACTATGCCCAAACTCCCTCATGCTTTTAACCTCCAAGCTATCTTTGGTCATTCCTGGGCATAAACCAAACTGACTTTGGGAGAAATGTAGTTTATAGTTAACCTTAAAGCAGGGATAATAGCCCTTCCCCGAACTAAGGCCACCTTTGTAAAACTAGTGAAAGACCACAAGGTTAAGCTTACGAAACGGGGCCTGAATTCTGCTGAAACGTAGGCACAATTAAGTGATTACCAGCCATTTTTCAGGAGGTCGTCAGATCTGTAACTTCCCCAATTACGCATCTAGATAACATTCATGTTGTAGAATTTAAGGTTGACCTTTTAGGATGTCTTTTCAGATTTTGGCATTTCTGCAAACGCCAGCTGGACTCACGACTCAACCAATCCTACGGACCCCATCCAGAGGTGGAGTCAGGGCATGAGGATCATTTGCCATACCGCTCTGATTGCATCCCCAACAAACCAGCAGCACTTGTACTGTAGGCCCCTGCCCACCAAACTGTCTTTGAAAAATCCTGGCCTCCAAATTTTCAGGGAGATTGATTTGAGTAATAGCTTCATGTACCGTGTGGCATGGTCAGCCTTGCATCAATTAAACTCTTCCTCTAATGCAATGCCATGGTCTCAGTGAACTGATTTTGTCTGTGCAGCGGGCAGGAAAAGGCCCACTGGGCAATCACACAGGGTAGTGTATGGCAGTGTCCTAGGCTTTTACATGCATTCTCAGACTCTTCACACTCACGACTCACCCAGAACAACTGCGAGTCCTGCAAGCTCCATTCAGGTAAATGGCCTATACAGGTGTACCATTTTTAAATTTTATTTTATTTTATTTTTTATTTTTATTGAGACGGAGTTTTGCTCTTGTTGCCCAGGCTGGAGTGCAATGGCACGATCTTGGCTCACTGCAACGTCCGCCTCCTGGGTTCAAGTGATTCTCCTGCCTCAGCCTCCCGAGTAGCTGGGATTACAGGCATGCGCCACCACGCCCGGCTAATTTTATTTTTCGTAGAGATGGTTTCTCCATGTTGTTCAGGCTTGTCTCGAACTCCCGACCTCAGGTGATCCGCCCGCCTCCCGAAGTGCTGGGATTACAGGCGTGAGCCACTGCGCCCGGCCTTTTTAATCGTTTATACCATATTTTTACTGTACCTTTTCTATGTTTAGATGTGTTTAGATACACACAAATAGTTATCATTACAATTGTATTATAATTGTAATACACAATATTCATTATAATAACATGCTGTGCAAGTTTTTAGCCAAGGAGCAATAGGCTATACCCTTGTAAACTAAAGTAAAATTCGAAGCCCCCACTAACTGACCGAATGGACCGCCTCCTGGCAAAGCGGACCCCAGAGTAACCTTGAAAACTGAGTTCTTTGGTCATGATGGGATGAGGCCAGGCATGCCTCCTTATGCTCACCCCTCCCTCCCTAACCTGTTTAGGTTTTCTAACCTAAGGGCTAAACAGAAACTAGCTCTTTCAAAAGACTCTACCAGTGATATCAACCAACTGTCTCATATTGTCCCCTCCTTTTATGCCTGATAAGAGAGCCTTGAATACAAAGTGGTTCTGACCAGTCTACAGAGAGTGCAGTGAGGATTTTCATGTTCTCTGCTTCACCTTTTGATGCCAGAGGGCCAAAAACTCTGCCCTTAGATCATCCTAATGCCACATTTTTGAACATGGGGCCCGTGGAGAAGCATGAAGCTCAATTGCACATGAGTATGTTTATCCTTTCGTAAAACTCATCACTCCTATAACGTACTAAATACGTACATTTGGCCACCCCACTCAGCATAAATTTCTCTTCCCTTTGGCCCTCCCTTGAAGTGTCTGTTTCTGGCTTCTGGCTGGAGGCTATGCTTCTTGGCCTATCAGAATGGCCACCCTGTAGGCTTACAACCCTTTATGATAAATAAAGCCCTCTTTTTTATATTTATGAACCTCATCACCCTGATGAAGCTGGGGACATGGAGCCCCTAAATTCTGATGGATCTTCTTTGCCAGTGAAAGAGGTTTCCCCATCCCTGGTGGAAGCATCCCATCTGAGAGGACTAACCCTGCATTGCCTAAGAAACTGTAATGGTTTCCATGCACTTGCCATGCAGGACAAAGCTGATGCTCCTCAGGACCCTTCCCCACCTACCCTCTTTGCTTCTAGACCTGTAACTAGACTCAAATCCCAGCAGGCCCCTAAGGGCCATCCATGGATGACAAAAAGTTTTAGGGCAGCCATCGTCAAAGACACATTGACAAGGAAATTTGTTACTTCTGTGGTACACAACAATTTTTTTTTTTGAGACGGAGTCTCGCTCTGTTGCCCGGGCTGGAGTGCAGTGGCCGGATCTCAGCTCACTGCAAGCTCTGCCTCCCGGGTTTGCACCATTCTCCTGCCTCAGCCTCCCAAGTAGCTGGGACTACAGGCACCCGCCACCTTGCCCGGCTAGTTTTTTGTATTTTTTAGTAGAGACGGGGTTTCACCGTGTTAGCCAGGATGGACTCGATCTCCTGACCTGGTGATCCGCCCGTCTCGGCCTCCCAAAGTGCTGGGATTACAGGCTTGAGCCACCGTGCCCGGCATAAACAACAATTTTAACATAACAATTTTGATTATTACTGATAATGTACACTAAGTCATATCAGAATTACAGGGGTTTCCCATAACTTTGGAACACATACTGACATCATATTTATATAAATACAGTCCAAAGAAAACCAAACACCATTTTATATTTGACAATGCTTCTTGTATAATTTTTGTAACAAATAAGCCAGATTATGTCATTTTTAGAATTTAGGAAACCTAATATCTTAAAGGAATAATTAGGTCAGAAAAAGACATAATTTATAATCTGATTTTGGAAAGTTTGTCAAGTATCAAAGGTTTCAACACTTGATATCCCAAAATAGGATCACAGGTCATTGTAAAATAAGTCATTCATTTAACCAAAGTGATAACTGAAAGATTTCAGAAAAAAAGGTAAAAATCTTCATTCTTTGAGAGGGGAGACAATTTTCCAAACAACGAGCCTTAATAAAAACAGCATGAAGCCAATTACATTTGTTTTTCAAAATTTTATAATCTATAAAATTTTAATCTTGACCATAAAATATAAGTTCCGTAAGCCTTTTATAACCTTCATAAGCTTTATTGATGAGTCAGTTACTGCTTCAAGAAAACCTTGGTTATCTGACACAGGGGCCAATATGCTGGTCTTGCATCAGTGTGCCTTTGACATTAATGATTAATTTATAGAGAAACTGAACTTATTTTATCTTTCAAAATCAGCCCTTGCCGGGCGCGGTGGCTCAAGCCTGTAATCCCAGCACTTTGGGAGGCCGAGACGGGCGGATCACGAGGTCAGGAGATCGAGACTATCCTGGCTAACACGGTGAAACCCCATCTCTACTAAAATACAAAAAAATAGCCGGGCGAGGTGGCAGGCGCCTGTAGTCCCAGCTACTCGGGAGGCTGAGGCAGGAGAATGGCGTAAACCCGGGAGGCGGAGCTTGCAGTGAGCTGAGATCCGGCCACCGCACTCCAGCCTGGGCGACAGAGCAAGACTCTGTCTCAAAAAACAAAACAAAACAAAAAAAAAACAAAATCAGCCCTTACCATCTCATGTGCCCACCTCTTCTGCAGTAGCCTCTGGGCCTTGAGGAGTTGAATAGCTTTAATTCCTGGACTCGGTGTTTTTTTTTTTTTTGAGATGGAGTTTCTCTCTTGTTGCCCAGAATGGAGTGCAATGGCGCGATCTCAGCTCACTGTAACCTCTGCCTCACAGGTTCAAGCGATTTTCTTACCTCAGCCTCCTGAGTAGCTGGGATTACAGGCATGCGCCACCATGCCCGGCTAATTTTGTATTTTTAGTAGAGACGGGGTTCCTCCATGTTGGTCAGGCTGGTCTCAAACTCCCGACCTCAGGTGATCTGCTCGCCTCGGCCTCCCAAAGTGCTGGGATTACAGGTGTGAACCACCATGCCTGGCTGTTTTTTTTCTTGATATCTGTTAGCAAAAATTACCGGAAGCAGTTTGATTTCAGCCAGCAAAGCCAGAAATAAACCTTCACTGTCCTACCTTAGAGGTATATCAACTTTCCAGCTCGCTTTTGTTTTGTTTTGTTTTGTTTTTGTTTTTGAGACAGGGTCTTGCTCTGTCACCCAGGCTGGAGTACAATCACGGTTCTCCGTGATTGGAGTGATACAATCATGGTTCACTGTAGTCTTGACCTCCTGGGCTTAAGTGATCATCCCACCTCAGCCTCTTGAGTAACTGGGACTATAGGCACACACTACCATGCACCACCATGCCTGGCTATTTTTTATTTTTGTAGAGATGGGGGTCTCATTATATTGCCCAGTCTGGTCTTGAACTCCTGGGCTCAAGTGATCCTCCTGGCTCAGACTCCCAAAGTGCTAGGATTATAGGCATAAGCCACCATGCCTGTCTAGCTCCCCAGCTCTATGTCATAATTTAGTTTTCTGGGATCTTGATTGCCTTTCCCTTCCACAAGATATCACATTGATTGGCAATTGCAATCAGTTACACTGATGACATTATGCTGATCAGACCTAGTGAACAAGAAGTGGCAACTATTCTAGACTTTTTTTTTTTGAGACAGAGTCTCGCTTTGTCACCCAGGCTGGAGTGCAATGGTACGATCTTGGCTCACTGCAACCTCCGCCTCCCGGGTTTAAGCGATTCTTCTGCCTCAGCCTGCTGAGTAACTGGGACTACAGGCATGCACCATGACACCTGGCTAATTTTTGTATTTTTAGTAGATATGGGGTTTCACCATATTGGCCAGGCTGATCTTGAACTCCTGACCTTGTGATCCACCCTCCTCGGCCTCCCAAAGTGCTGGGATTACAGGCGTGAGCCACCGTGCCCAGCCTATTTTAGACTTATTCATAAGAAATTTGTGTATCAGAAAGTGGGAAATAAATCTGACAAAAATTTAAGGATCTCCACTTTAGTGAAATTTGTAGGGGTCCAATGGTGTGGGTCATGTTGAGATATCCCTTCTATAGTGAAGGATAAGTTGTTGCATCTGGCCCCTTCTACAACCAACAACACCTAGTGATCTTCTTTGGATCTTGGAGGTAACGTATTCCTCATTTGAGTGTGTTATTCCAGCGCATTTACTGACCCAAGAAGCTACTAGCTTTTAGAGGGGCCAGAACAAGAGAAGGCTTTGCAACAGGTCCAGGCTGCTGTGCAAGCTGCTCTATCACTTGGACATATGATCTAGCAGACCCAGTGATGCTTGAAGTGTCAGTGGAGAAAGGGGTATTGTTTGGAGCTTTGTTCCTCAGGATTTGGAGCAAAGCCCTGCCAGCCGTGGTGGATAATTACTATGCTTTTTTTTTTTTTTTTTTGATACAGAGTCTCACTCTGTCATCCAGGCTACAGTGCAGTGGCACGATCAGGGTTCACTGCAGCCTCGACCTCTCAAAGTATAGGTGATCCTCCTGCCTCAGCCCCCAACCAAGGAGCTAGGACTACAGGCATGCACTATCATGCTCGGTTAATGTTTTTTTTTTTTTTTTTTTTTTTGAGACGGAGTCTCGCTCTGTTGCTCAGGCTGGAGCGCAGTGGCGCGATCTCAGCTCACTGCAAGCTCCGCCTCCTGGGTTCATGCCATTCTCCTGCCTCAGCCTCCCAAGTAGCTGGGACTGCAGGTGCCCACCACCAAGCCCGGCTAGTTTTTTTTTCTTTTTGTAGTTTTAGTAGAGATGGGGTTTCACCGTGTTAGCCAGGATGGTCTTGATCTCCTGACCTCATGATCCGCCCACCTCAGCCTCCCAAAGTGCTGGGATTACAGGCGTGAGCCACTGTAACCGGCCTCTTATTGAATTTAAACTGCAGGAAAAGAAAAGAAAAGAAACAGCTCTTAGCCTGATACTGAGTCTCCCTAGAGACCGAACACTTAATCATGGGCTGCCAAGTTACTATGCAACCTGAGCTGGCCATCATGAGCTGAGTATTATCTGACCCACCAAGCCATAAAGTTGGGCATACGCAGCAGAACTGCATCATCAAATGGAAGTGGTATATACTTCAGTTGGGCTGAGCAGGCTATGAAGGCACGAGTAAGTTACATGAAGAAGCGGCAGCCTGGGCGCAGTGGCTCACGCCTGTAATCCCAGCATTTTGGGAGGCTGAGGTGGGTGGATCACCTGATGTTGGGAGTTAGAGACCAGCCTGACCAACATGGAGAAACCCCATCTCTACTAAAAATACAAAATTAGCCGGGCATGGTGGCGCATGCCTGTAATCCCAGCTATTCGGGAGACTGAGGCAGGAGAATCGCTTGAACCCAGGAGGCGGAGTTTGTGGTGAGCAGAGATTGCACCATTGCACTTCAGCCTGGGGAACAAGAGTGAAACTCTGTCTCAAAAAAAAAAAAAAAGAAGAAGTGGCCCAAATGTCCACTGTCCTGACTCCTGTTGTCACAGCATCCTTGGGGTGTCACTTTGCCCACTGGAAAGCTCTGTGGCCGGTGGTGCCTTCTGCCCGAGTATTGTTCATGCCCACTGGGCTTGTTCTGCCCACTTGGCCTGGCAGGCTATGGTCAGCTCACACTACTGGCCCGGATCCCACACCTGCCAAGGGTGAGCCAGGTGCAGAGTGGCAAGGGGTGTGTGAGTGAGTGAGTGTGGGGTCTAGCCACTGCACACAGTCAGGCATGCAGGTTGCTGTGGCGGGGCAGGCGGCAGCTTCAGGTGCTGGCACAGGTGCCGGCTCCATGCAAGGCTGCAGCTGGACCAGCTATACCACATGTGTCTGGACAAGGGGAACCTGGTGGTGCCTAGTTTGGAGACACCAGGAACCGTAGAGCCCCAGAGAGGGTGTCACAGCCCTGGTTCACAGAGTCCCTAGGTCTGGGCTCCCTGGAGGGCCCCACAGCTCTTCTCTCCCTCTTGTCACCCACAGTGTGGCAAGCAGGGGACCATGTTTCAGGCCTATTTGTGTTACAGCCCTTTCAGTCCCACCATTCAGCAGGTCCTGAGTTCTTGTCCTGCATCCAGGAAGAATGAGGTATGCAGAAAACTGGAGGGTGAGCAAGGTGGAGAGGAGTTTCATTGAGTGATAGAACAGCTCTCAGGAGACCTGTAGTGGGTAGCTCCTTTCCACAGGTGGGTCATCCTGATGAGAGTGTCCAGTTCTCAGTGGAGAGGAGACCTGTAGTGGGTAGCTCCTTTCTGCAGGTAGGTTGACCCAACGGCTGTCCAGCTCTCAGCAGAGAGGAGACCTGTAGTGGGTAGCCCCTTTCTGCAGCTGGTAGTTCCAACACCTGTTCACATCTGGCTGAGTCCAGGGTTTTTATGGGCTCAGAAGGGAGGAAATATGTGCTGATTTGTCCATGGGTGGCTATGGGTGGGCCTGGAAAAAGCACCATAAGTTTTTACTCCAGGCCATGGACTCCACCGAAAACTGGCAGCCTGGCCCCTCGGCTTCAGGACATCCCTGGCCTGAGGGTGGGGTTTCAACAGAGACCCACCCCTTTTCACCCAGGAGCCTGTCTGCCTCCTGCCACCATAAACATGCCACCCATGGCACCCAGGCTGTTTGTACCAAAGGGTGCCTGGAGGCCTGTGCCAAGCTTCCCTTGGCGCCCCCCATCCTTGGTCTCCCTCCTGTGCTCACTGGTGCCCAAAGTCTGGAGAGAACTGAGACAGCAGGGGGCTGGCATGTTGGTGGTGCCCTGAGCATGTGCACACCCGCTGGGTTGTGACAGCACCGGGCTCAGCTTCAACTTTGCTCCAAAATCGGAGTGTGTGCTGGGAGAGGGGAGAGGCCAGAGAGCAAGAGCAGACACTTCTGAGCCTGCAGGAGCAGGGTGGCCTCCTGGCCCCCTGAGAGCACAGGGATGCCCTGGTCCAGAGCCATGGCTGGGTGGCTGTAGCTGCACCCAAGAGTCCAGGGCTCCTGCCCTGCCAACTCAGTAGGGGATGGGGCCCCTGCCTGTTCCTAGCCCCCACTGGCCCCACAGAGTGCACAGCCCTGGACTCACCTTTCCCACTGCAGCTAGCATTCCCACAGTGGCTGCTCCAGATGGGCCAATGCCACCATCATTGCTACACTACGTTTGTCTCCCAGATTGCCCCTATGACTTTGTGGGGAGTTGCCTCTGATCAATTGACAGAAAGGGAGACTTAGGCCTACTTCTGCATGAATGTTTGCACCACCCAAGAGTGCTGCAGCTCTACAGCCCTTTCTGTGACATCCCTGAAGGACAGTGATGAAGGAAAGTACTCTCAGTGGACATAATTTATATTTTTAAATTGTTTAAGTGACAAGGTCTCCAGTCTCTTTGGTCTAGTCTGCAGAAGTGAGATGATGAAGGGAATGCCATTGTTTTGAAAGCATTGTGATAAGGCGCACATGTTGTGCCACTGGTGTGGCTCTAAGGCCTATCACCTTCAGAAGTCTACCTGTGACAAATATGACTGCCCTGCCAAGTGCAAGAGAAAGTATAACTGGAGTGCAAAGGCTGAAAGACAAAATACCATCGGGACTGATTGAATGAAACTCCTAAAAACTGTACACCACAGATTCAAGCATGAATTCTGTGGAGGAACATCATCTAAACCCCAGAGAGCAGCTATGGCAGCAAACAGTTTATCTTAGGAATTTCAATGATTTTTCACTATTATTGTCACTATTATTATTTGTCAGTAAATGCTATGGTTTAACAAAATCTATAAAAGAAATAAAAGCAGATAGGATCTCACTTTGTTACATGACCAACAGGTTCATATGCCTCCTGCACAGTAATAGACCAATTACACTGAGACAGCAGGGATGCAAAAGAGAAAACATGTAATTATCATGGGCAACCAGATGTGGAGCTGGGAGGAGATCCTCAAATTCATCTCCCGTAGGAGTTCTGAGCTGGGGTTTTTAAGGGGATTGTGGAGGATGAGAGGCTGGAGAATTGGGATTGTTGATTGGGCAGCACAAGAGAGAGAAAATAATCAGGAGATGGAAACTGCATTCTTTGGTGGGCCAGCTCCTCGTGGGGTTCTTCAGACCAGCTGGTGTCAGTGGAATCCTTCAGATCAGCTGGCATCATGGGGTTCTTCAGATCAGTTGAGTCAATGGGGTCCTTCAGATCAGCTAAGTCAGTGGGGTTCTTCAGATCGGTTGAGTCAATGGGGTCCTTCAGATCAGCTGGTGTCAGTGGGATCTTTCAGATCAGTTGGTATCAGTGGGGTCCTTCAGATCCACTGGGGCCAGTGGGTCCTTTAGACCAGCTGAATGAATGGCATTTTTCAGACCAGTTGAGTCAGTGGGGTCCTTCAGACCAGGTTAGTCAGTGGAATCTTTCAGATCAGCTGGTGTCCATGTGGTTCTCAGCTGAGCAGTTTCTTCAGAATGCAGGACCTGAAGGACTATCTCAAAGGGAATTTTTTTTTTTAGAGACAAGGTCTTACTGTATTGCTCAGGTTGGTCTCAAAGTCCTGGGCTCAAGCAGTCCTTCCACTTCAGCCTCCCAAAGTGCTAAGATGACAGGCACAAGCCGCTTCACCCAGCTCAAAGGGAAATCTTAATGTTTCATAATGTTTAGGTATTATCTATAGGATAGTTTAGGGGAATAATTTAAGGTCTACATGATTTTAGAACAATAGGCACCAAACAACGGTGAAGAAGCAGGTCAGGGAGCAGGCTGACCTAGTGATTAATGCTGAGTGTGCTGCAAGCTGGGTTAATTTTCATTTATCCCCCATCTTCTTCTTTGCTTACTTTCATAAAATTTATAGGGGCAGTGTCAGCAATGTTTCTAGGGTGGTCTTGAGCTCCTGGGCTCAAGCCATCCTCTGCCTTACCATTCTGAGTTGCTGAGATTACAGGCATGCACCATACGTATGGCCCAGTGTGCAGAAGTTTAAGCAGTTTAAGCTAGTTCACTGTTCTTGAAAGGATAGACGCCAGATGTGCAAGTATATTCTGATTCATGTTCTGTGGTCAATGGTTTGGATGGATGGTCAGGGACTTAGAAGGAACATGATTGGATAATTGGTGACAAGGAAATTTGGGGAAGAGGTATGTGGATAGACCTCTTGAATGGGAAAATAATGAAGATATTTGTGTCCCATGTGCATGCTTACCAGAGGGTGATCTCAGAAGTTATTTATTAAAATAACAAATTGATTGGCTAACCCAGTCTGTAGATACCGGTTAACCTCATTCTCTAGGAACCCCTACCATTGCCCAGTGGGCTCATGAATAAAGTGGCCATGGTGGCCAGGATGGACATTATGCATGGGCTTAGTAACATGGACTTCCACTCACCAAGGCTGACCTGGCTACAGCCACTGCTGAATGCCCAATCTGTCAGCAGCAGAGACCAACACAGAGTCCCTGATATGGCCTCATTCCCCAGCATGATCAGCCAGCTACCTGATGGCAGATTGATTACATTAGACTATTTTCAGTTTGGAAGAAGGAGTATTTTGTTCTCACTGGAACAGAAATTTACTCTGGATAACAATTTTCCATCCTTACACACTGCTTCTGCCAAAATTACCATTTGTGGACTTATAGAATGCTTTATCCATTGTCATGATATTCCACTTAGCATTACTTCTGATTTAGGAACTCACTTCTCAGCAAAAGAAGTGTAGCAGTGAGACCACCCTCATGGAATTCACTGGTCTTACCATGTCTTATGAACCAATGGATGTGATAAGATGATAGGATTATTTGAAGATGCAGTTACAGCACCAGCTAGATGGCAATGTATTGCAGAGCTGCAGCAATATGTTCTCTGGGGGCTAAATGTGCTCTGAATCAGCATCCATCATATGGTGCTGTTTCTCCCATAGCCAAGATTCACTGGTCCGGGAATCAAGGGGTAGAAAAGGGAGTGGCACCACTCACTGTTATCCCTAGTGACCCACTAGCAAAAATTTTTGCTTCCAGTTTCTGAAACCTTATGCTACACTGGTCTACTGGTCTTAGTTCCAACAGGAACAATTCTCCCACCAAGAGACAGCAATGATTCAATTGAACTGGATCTTAAGACTGCCACCCAGTCACTTCAGACTCCTTATACCTCTGAATCAACAGGCAAAGAAGGGAATTACTGTGCTGGTTGGTGATTGATCCTGTCTACCAAGGGGAAATTGGACTGCTACTTCACCATGAAGGTAAGGAGGAATATGCCTGGAATACAGGAGTCCCCTGAGAGCATCTCTGAGTATTGTCATGCCTGTGATTAATGTCGATGGAAAACTACAACAGCCCAATCCATGGAGGACTACTAATGGCCCAGTCCCTGCAGGAATGAAGGTTTGGTTCACTCTACCAGATAAAGAACCACAACCAGCTGAGTGAGGTGCTTGCTGAAGGCAAAGGACATACAGAATGGGTAGTGGAAAAAGGTAGTTATAAATATCAGCTATGATCACATGATCACTTACAGAAATGAAGACTGTAATTATAAGTACTTCTCCTTTTTTAAAATTTATTTTTTATTTTTAAATTAATTATTATTAATAGAAATGGGGTATCACCATTTTGCCCAGGCTGGTCTCAGATATACTCTCCTTGTTTTGTAATGAATATGTATAAAATATCCTTGTTTTCTTTCCTCTCTTATTTCCTGTCTTGTAACATAAAATGTATTGACTCTATATCATAGTATTTAACTATTTTACATTTTACGTCATAGTGTTTAAGTTATGAGATATTGAGAAGAACAAACATCATTTAAGGACTTTGCCTTCTCTTCTGGGGAAGAGGTAGTGCATTTTCAGTTGTATGTGGAATAATTGTATCATGTCGGGTGGAATTATGCCCTTGTCACTGTTTTTATCTGGAGAATAAGAATGGTTTCAGAAGATACATGTGGGTGCCAAGTTGACAAGGGGTGGACTTGTGACAATTAATTTTATGGGCTAGCTTGACTGGGCCATGGAATGCCAAAATATTTGGTTAAATATTATTCTGGATATACCTGTGAAGGTGTTTCTGGATGAGATTAGCCTTTTAATTGGTAAACTAAGTAATGCAGATTGTCCTCCCTCGGGTGAGTGGGGCTCATCCAATCCTATGAAGGGCTGACTAGAGTAAAAGGCCAAGTAAACAGAAATTTACACTCTCTGTCTTTGAGCTAAGACGTCATTCTTCTGGTTTTGGACTCAGAATCAGAATGAAACTTATACCATTGGATCGCCTGGTTCTAAGGCTTTCAGACTCAGGCTAGAGTCCGATATATACGAGAGGGTCTTAAAAAGTTTATGAAAAAATGCATATTATGAAAAAAACTATGCATGGATTAAAAAAATGTTGGCCCCAAAATAAATTCTTACTAACTTTATTATAACATGTCTGAACAGGATCTAGTTTGAGACACTAAGAAGGGTAAGAAATCAGTTTGAAAAGAGTCCCTTGCTCTGTGGCTGAGGAGTGCTGGAGGTTAGCTTCCTCTAAGCCACTGAGCTATCAGGTCACTGCAGACAGCCTTATCTGTGGAGACTTCCCATGCCAAGCAGGCCAGCCCCGTCACAGAGAAAGGCAGAAAGCTCGTGTGTGTCCTGAGGAGATGGTCAGAGGGAGCCACCTTCCAGCTGAACCCCAATAAGTACTCGTAGCTCATGGTATAAATGCCCTCCAGAGGTTGCAGCTGTCTACCCAAGGGTCTCGGCCAGCCCCTGTGCAGACTCCTTTGGAGGGGCTGAGGGAGGACACAGATGGGGGCGTAGGAGGTGTGTGGCCCTGACTCAGCTTCCTGGTTACATCCTAGTCTAGTATTGATGTTTGAAGTCACGTGGACGTGGCCTCCCCTTTGAGGCTGGTGAGGGCATTTGAGGGCAGTTGTGTGCTCCTGGCCTAGGGCTGTGCCTTGTGGCCGTGTGCGCCTTGTGTGTGTGTGTGTGTGTGTGTGTGCGTGTGTTGGCAGGGGAGGGAGGGAGGTGCCCTAGTTGTGCACTATGCTCTGCAGCCCAGCGCTCTGTGGAGGCTTCTGCGGTGCAGCAGCGTGTCTTACACAGAGGGAACTGCCCTTCCCCTGCCACGTTCAGGCAGGTGGGCAGGCTTTCTTGGTTATTCTGAGTGGCGGTGGGGAAGGGCAGCTGCACCCCACCCAGGGATCCAGAGCTGCTGGTCAAGAGCTGGAGAGGGGCCCAGCTGACCTGGGTCTGTTTGCATTTGGGCTTCCTCTGAGGGGGGAGTGGTGGGAAAGGCTGGCGTTCCCTGGCGTTCCCCTTGGAGATGCACCTTCCCTAGTGATTGTGTTTGCAGGGTGAGCCTGATCCTGTGTGCCACAATGATCAAGGACAAGGAATATTTTACAATTAACTTCCTAGTTCTTGTGAGTGTGGCTTATGACCTTTGTGGCCTGTTGATTATAAGGCACACCCTGACATTAGAAATGATAAGATGAGAGAGTGCGCCTTAGCATCAGTGAGATAGAGTGTCACCATCTGACGCTCTGGGACTGGGCAGAGCCCAAGTCCTCTTCCCTGGAGCGCTTGGCCACCACCTTGCCGTGCAGGGGGCTCCCTGCCTCCCTTCCCTGCACTCTCACCGTTCTTTCTTTGCAAATTCCATCCGCACAGCTTCCAACCTCAACCTTTTCCACCTTCTGCAGAAGCAGATGTTCCCACAAGGAACACGGGAGGTGCCCAGGATGGGTCTCCAGCATAAGGCCGAGCCTTCTGGCCTCGGGTTGACTCTGGATGGCACTGTCAGCTGGAGGCCATGAGAGCTGCCTTGGACGTGCGGGGCAGGTGTGCAGCGGCCACTCACTCATGGAGCACTGCTGCAGCCGGCAAGTCTGCCACTGCTCATCCTCTCAGTCTTGCTCCCAGCTGCGCCTTGTCGCTATATGTTCTAGATGTACGGCTTTTGTATGTGTGTGGTTTGTAAATATTTTGTCCCAGTCCATAGCTTATCTTTTACATCCTCTTAAGGAGTGTTTTGCAGAGAAAAGGTTTTTTTTCTTTTTAATTTTGGTGAAGTCTGATCTATCAATTTTTTTTCTTTTTAAGGATCTGCTTTTGTTGTCATGGTTAAGAATTCCTCAATGACTCCCAGTCCCAAAGATTTTCTTCTTTTTCTTTTCTTTTCTCTTTTCTTTTCTTTTCTTTTCTTTCTTTCCTTCCTCCCTCCCTCCCTCCCTTCTTCCCTTCTTTTCTCTTTTCTTTCTTTTTCTTCCTTCCTTCTTTCTTTTCTCTCTTTTCTTTCTTTTTTATTTTTAGATGGAGTTTCGCTCTTGTTGCCCAGGCTGGAGTGCAATGGCACGATCTCAGCTCCCTGCAACCTCTCCCTCCTGGGTTCAAGCAATTCTCCTGCCTCAGCCTCCCGATTAATTGGGATTACAGGTGTGTGCCACCACACCTGGCTAATTTTGTATTTTTTAGTAGAGACAGGGTTTCTCCCCCATGTTGGTCAGGCTAGTCTCAAACTCCCAACCTCAGGTGATCTGTCTGCCTCGGCCTCCCAAAGTGCTGGGATTACAGGCGTCAGCCACCATGCCTGGCCTTCTCCTACATTTTCTTATGATTGTAGCTCACTGTAGCCTCAAACTCCCTGGCTCAAGCGATCTTCACCCCTCAGCCTCCTGAGTAGCTGGGAGTACAGATGTGTGGCACCATGCTCGGCTAATTTTTAAAGTTTTTGCAGAGATGGGGGTCTCACTATGTTGCCCAGGCTGGTCTCAAACTCCTGGCCTCAGGCAATCCTCCCACCTCAGCCTCCCAAGCAGTTGAGAATACAGGTGTGTGCCACCATACCCAGCCTGTTTTTTTTTTTTATCGACTTTATTTTTTAGAGCAGTATTAGGTTCACAGCAAAATTGAGCAGATGATAGAGTTCCCACACCCCCCCACACACCCCACAATACACATGCACAGCCTCCCCCATTATTAACACACTCCACCCCTAGTAGTGCATTTGTTATAATAATGACCCTACATGGCCACATCATGATCACCCAAAGTCCGCAGTTTACATGGGGGTCCCTCTTGGTGTGGCACGCTCTGTGGTTTTTTTTTATTTTTTGAGGTGGGGTCTCACTCTGTCACCCAGGCTGGAGTGCAGTGGTGCAATCTTGGCTCACTGCAACCTCTGCCTCCCGGGTTCAAGCGATTCTCCCGCCTCAGCCTCCTAACTGGGATTGAAGGTGCCTGCCACCACACCTGGCTAATTTTTCTATTTTTAGTAGAGACAGGGTTTCGCCATGTTGGCCAGGCTGGTCTTGAACTCCTGACCTCCGGTGATCCGCATGCCTTGGCCTCCCAAAGTGCTGCTATTATAGGCGTGAGTCACCGTGCCCGCCTGCGGGTTTTGATAAATGAATATCCACTGTGCATCCACTGTTATAGCATCACACACAGCAGTTTCACTGCCCCAAGAGGGCCCTGTGCTCCAGTCATTCATCCCTTCCTTCTGATCACCACTGATCCTTTTCCCGTCTTCTTGGTGCTGCCTGTGCCAGAATGTGGTGCAGTGGGAATCCTACAGTATGCAGCCTTTTCAATTGACTTCTTTCACTTAGCAGCATGTTGTTACTTTCTCACGTCTTTTCATAGCATGGCAGTGCATTTCTGTTTAGTGCTGAGTGGATGGACTGTCTAGATGGACTATGGTTATCCACTCACCTACTGAAGGGCATTTTGGTTGCTTCCAATCTGTGGCAGTTACAAATAAAGCTGCTTTAAATTAAAAAAAGAAAAAAAGAAAAAAGAAAGACAAAAAAAAAAGGGTCTCTTTCAGAGCAACATGAATTCTGCTAAAAGTGAAGAAAGAACAAAGATCAAATTCATGGTGAAGCTTGGGTGGAAGAATGGTGAAATCACTGATGCTTTATAAAAAGTTTATGGGAGCAATACCCCAAAGAAATCAGAAGTTTACAAATGGAAAACTCATTTTAAGATGGGACAAGATGATGTTGAAGATGAAGCCTCTGGCAGCAAACCATCCACTTCAATTTTTGAGGACAAAATTCATCTTGTTCACGCCCTAATTGAAGAGAACCAATATGCACAATAGCCAATACCACAGACATCTCAATTGATTCAGCTTTCACAATTCTGACTGACAAATGGAAGGTGAGCAAACTTTCCACTCAATGGGTGCCAAATTGTTGCACCCAGATCAGCTGCAGACAACAGCAGAACTGTCAATGGAAATTTTAAACAAGGGCAATCAATATCCTGAAGCATTTCTTTGAAGAATTGCAACAAGAGATGAAACATGGCTTTACCAGTAAAATCCTGAACACAAAGCACAATAAAAGCAATGTCTTTACTTATAATACCTAATCCAAAAAAAAAAAGAGCAATGTCTACCAAGTAGTGGAAGTAGTTCAGTCAATGCAAAAGTGAACTGGTTAAGAGCAAACGTCATGGCAACAGTTTTTGGGATGCTCAAGGCATTTTGCTTGTTGACTCTCTGGAGGGTGAAAGAATGATAACATCTGCTTATGAGAGTGTTTTGAGAAAATTAGCCAAAACTTTAGCAGAAAAATGCCTGGGAAAGCTTCGCCAGGGAGTCTTTCTCCACCACAATGCTCCTGCTCTTTCTTCCCATCAATCAAGGGCAATTTTGGAAGAGTTTTGATGAGAATCATTAGGCATCCACCTTACAGTCCTGATTTGACTGCTTCTGACTGCTTTTTGCTTCCTAATCTTAAAACATCTGTAATGGGCACCTATTTTTCTTCAGTTAATAATGTAAAAGACTGCATTGACATGGTTAGATTTCCAGGACGCTTTGTACTTTAGAAATGAACTAAATGGCTGGTATAATTACTTACAAAAGTGTCTTGACCTTCATGAAACTTATATTGAGAAACACGGTTTATGTTTTTTATTTTATGTTTTAATTCCTTTTTTAAAACAAACTTGTTGAAGTTCCCTTGTATAGCATCTCTTATTGGTTCTGTTTCTCTGGAGAACCCAGAAACTTTAGCATGTTCTTTAAAGACATAAAGCTAACTACTAGAATAGTTATTTTTTCTTTTCTTTTCTTTTTCTTTTTTTGAGATGGTAGTTCTCACTCTGTCACCCAGGCTGGAGTGCAGTGGTGCAATCTCGGCTCACTGCAATCTCCGCCTCCCAGATTCAAGTGATTCTCCTGTCTCAGCCTCCTGAGTAGCTGTGACTACAGGCGCCCGCCACCACACCCAGCAAAATTTTGTATTTTTAATAGAGATGGGGTTTCACCATGTTGGCCAGGCTGGTCTCAAACTCCTGATCTAAGGTGATCCACCTGCCTAAGCCTCCCAAAGTGCTAGGATTACAGGTGTGAGCCACCATGCCCAGCTCTTATTTCTTTTCATGGCAGAAGCACTGAGCACTATTAGAATAATTAATCACATAAAATACTCTTTTTTTTGAGATGGAGTTTTGCTCTGTTGCCTAGGCTGGAGTGCAGTGGCACCATCTCAGCTCACTGCAATCTCTGCCTCCCAGGTTCATGCCATTTTCCTGCCTTGTAGCAGGAAGAGCCACAGACAAAACCCCTCAGACACCAAGTTAAAGAAGGAAGGAGTTTATGTGGCCGGGAGCATCGGCAAGAGTCCTGTCTCAAGAGCTGAGCTCCCTGAGTGAGCAATTTCTGTCCCTTTTAAGGGCTCACAACTCTAAGGGGGTCCACGTGAGAGGGTCGTGATCCATTGAGCAAGCAGCGGGTACGTGACTGGGGGCTGCATATACTGGTAATTAGAAAGGAACTGAACAGGACAGGGATCTTCACAGTGCCTTTTTTATGCAAATAAGCTATTAGGTCAGGGGTCATTCTTTAACTACCAGGCCCAGGGTGTGGTGCCAGGCTCTCTGACTGTGGATTTCATTTCTGCCTTTTAGTTTTTACTTATTCTTTCTTTGGAGGCAGAAACTGGGCATAAGACAATATGAGGGGGTGGTCTCCTCCCTTAACCTCAGCCTTGCAAGTAGCTGGGACTACAGGTGCCCACCACCACACCCGGCTAATTTTTTGTATTTTTAGTAGAGACGGGGTTTCACCGTGTTAGCCAGGATGGTCTCGATCTCCTGACCTTGTGATCTGCCCACCTTGGCCTCCCAAAGTGTAATTCCTCCCAAAGGAATTACAGGTATGAGCCACCATGCCCGGCTCCACATAAAATACTCTTTAAAGCAGACCACGTATACAAATATTTTTTAAATAAAGAAGGAAACTTCTAATAAAAATGGCAGATTGACTTACATCTTGTGCTAAAGATCCCACTAAAATACTAAAGGGTGGGTATGGAAAGTATGACTCTACTGGGGCAAAGGGAATGCGTTGGGAGAAAAGCTGAGTGTTAGGAGAGAAGCCGAGGCAGGGCTTGCATGTCTGACATAATGTAAAAGAGTCTTGGAACATGTCCATGCTTCCACTCAAATGGAGTAGGCACGTTCCCAAGACCAGTCCTGTCAAGCAATTCAAACCAAGTCAAAACCAGGTCCAGGGTCTAAAACACCTTGTGGCCTTTGGAACACCAAGCTCTGTGCTAAAGGGTGGAAAGCTACCCTGATGCACTATAATCTAAGCCCAGGGCATAAAACCTCTCGTGGCTTGGATAGAATCCAGGGCTAGTGGCTCTGGAATGTGTCCAGACTTTCTGGCTCCTTGCTTCTTGCTCTCCCAGGATTGGTTGTGTCTTGAGTTAAAAGAACCTGCTCTCCACTATCTCAAGTAGCAGAGCAGATTCTAAACCATCACAGCTGTAAATCATATGCTTAATGCAACACTTCCTTTCAACCCCCACATTCTCACCACTTGTTTCTTTGTTTGATCACCAATAAATAGTCTGGGCTTCCAGAGTTCAGGGACTTCATTCTTAGCGATGGCCCCCTGGACCCACTTTCTCTCTCAAACTGTCTTTTCTCATTCCTTTGACTCTGCTAGACTTCGTCACCCCCATGACCTGGTGTTGGGTCCGATCATCTCAACAGAATGGAAGAAGAGATGCCAGCAGATGAATCACTTCAACACATTTTAGGAAAATGGAGAGGCAGTGAGGGAGTCATGATGATACAGTGAAGGGGAATTGTTTAATTATGAAGTAAGTGAGTGAGGAACCTCAGGTAGGATGCCTCCACTGGGGATGGGGAGGCCTCTTTCACTGGCAAAGAAGATCCACCAGAATGTAGGGGTTCAGTGTTCCCAGCTTCATCAGGATCTTCCCACATGTCCCCATTCCAAAGAACAGAGTCTCATTCTTTCCCAATCAATGCCCTCACTTTAACAGCAGACCCTATGAGGATAAGACTTAAAATTGTTTTGTAATTCAGCCATTCCCTGAGCTCATCATTTAACCACTTTGGTGACAATAGGAGCAACCAGCCAACCTCTTTGTGGAGGCTAAAGTAACTCCATCATGGATGCTAATCTACCATGTCGACTTCTGATTAACCCCAGTTCCAGGAATGCCGCTATGATTTTGATTTTATCTATACTTTTTTTTCCTTTTTTTTTTTTTTTGATGGAGTCTCGCTTTGTCACCCAGGCTGGAGTGCAGTGGCATGATCTTGGCTCACTGCAACCTCTGCCTCCCAGGTTCAAGTGATTCTCCTACCTCAGCCTCTGAAGCAACTGGGATCGCAGGCATGCACCACCATGCCCAGCTAAGTTTTTGTATTTTTTTTTTTTTTTATTAGAGACGGGGTTTAACCATGTTGGCCAGGCTGGTCTTGAACTCCTGATCTCAGGTGATCTGCCCGCCTTGGCTTCCCAAAGTGCTAGGATTACAGGCATGAGCCACCTTGCCCAGCCTACTTTATCTATACTGTTACTGTAAAGTCTATTTTCAGATCAAAACAACCCTGACCATAAGTCTTGCCCTTAAGCAGACTCATATAGCATTCTTGCCTTTCCCTGAGGGGTGAACTTCAATTGTCCTACACATTCCTTCCCTATGGTTTACAAGCCCTGGGGCTTGGAAGCAATGGCACAGAAATCCACGGAAGCCACCTGAGACTATGCTTCTGTTCAGATGTCCCTTTTAAATGTTTCTCTCTGAGAAACTGGATTTGTCAATCTCTCTCTCTCTCTTCTTTTTTTTTTTGGCTTCTCAGCTTTCTTCTTGGTCTTTGATGGTAGGTTTGCATAGACCTGCTCACCATGGGACATTCATTATATTAGTCAGTTTTCCAAAAATGTTTGAAAGTATCATGTGCACAGTCACTCAGCTCCTTGTTTCTTGTAAGTGGTTAATGAGGAGTTACTTTGATAGAGATATTTTGCTTACCCCTATTGCCAGAGCACACCATGGATTATCAGTGTTCTCTTTACCATGGAAAATTGAGTTATTAGCATCTTTAAATCTAATCAGATTAGAGATCCAATTCCAGAAAACTCAGAATCATCCAGAAAATTTGTCCTGATGGGCACAGTGGCTCATGTCTATAACCCCAGCACTTTGAGAGGCTGAGGAAGGAAGCTCTCTTGAGGCCAGAAGTTTGAAACCAGCCTGTGCGACATAGTGAGACCCTTGTCTCTACCAAAAATAGAAAATTAGCCAGGGCACATATTTGTAGTCCCAGCTACTTGGGAGGCTGAGGTGGGAGGATAGCTTGAGCCCAAGAGTTTGACGCTGCAGTGAACTATGATCACGCCACCACTCCAGCTTGGGTGACAGAGCAAGGCTGTGTCTCTTAAAAAAGGAAGAAAGAAAGAAAGAAAATTCATTCTTAACATTTTGTTAATCCAGAAGCACTTTTGGTACCAAAAGCCTCTCTTAGCTTGAGTTCTTTTTTTTTTTTTGAGACGGAGTCGCTCTGTCGCCCAGGCTGGAGTGCAGTGGCCGGATCTCAGCTCACTGCAAGCTCCGCCTCCCGGGTTCACACCATTCTCCTGCCTCAGCCTCCCGAGTAGCTGAGACTACAGGCGCCTGCCACCACGCCCGGCTAGTTTTTTGTATTTTTTAGTAGAGACGGGGTTTCACCGTGTTAGCCAGGATGGTCTCGATCTCCTGACCTCATGATCTGCCCGTCTCGGCCTCCCAAAGTGCTGGGATTACAGGCTTGAGCCACCGTGCCCGGCCTTAGCTTGAGTTCTTTAGAGAAACAGAACCAGTATGAGATATCTATATATCTATATATCTATATATATATATGTATAGTCATACCTTATTTAATGACAGATATATGTTCTGAGAAATGCATTGTTGGAGAAATTCATTGTGCAAACATCATAGAGTGCCCTTATACAAACCTAGATGGCATAGCCTACTATACTCCTAATATGAAGAGTATAGCCTATTGCACCTAGGCTACAAACATTTACAGCATTTTGTCAACTGAAAAATGAGGAGTTCATAAATCTGAAAAGTAGAGCTTTACTTCTCATAAAGGGCTACAGACTGCAGGATGACCATTCTGACGCTGGGAAGCATAGCCTCCAAACAGAATCCAGAAACAGACACCTCGAGGGACGGACAAAGGGAACAGAAATTTATGCTGAGTAGGGTGGCCAAATATATTACTCAATAAGCTATAGGAAGAGTGATGAATAGTTATAAAAGGTGAAACATGTGCATGTGCAATTGAGCTTCATGCTTTTCCATGGGACCCACGTTAAAAAAAAATGGCAGGGTTACTATAATCCAAGGGTGGAGTTTTCAACCCTCTCACATCAAAAGATGAAGCAGAGGACATGAAAACCCTCACTGTGCATTCTCCATAGAATGTCCAGAGCCACTTTCTGGTCAGCGGTCTTGTATCAGGCAAAGAAGCAAGGGAAGCATCAGGTCATTTGTTGACATGTGTCTGATCCATCCTTCCTTCCTTCCTTCCTTCCTTCCTTCCTTCCTTCCTTCCTTCCTTCCTTCCTCCCTCCCTCCCTCCCTCCCTCCCTCCCTCCTTTCCTTCCTTCCTCTCCTTCTTCATCTTTCTTCTTTCTTCTTCTTTTCTTTTTTCTTTTTGAGACAGAGTCTGGCTCTGTCACACAGTCTGGAGTGCAGTGGTGTGCTCATAGCTCACTACAGCCTCAAACTCTTAGGCTTAAGTGGTCCTATGACTTCAGTTTCCTGAGTAGTTGGAACTACAGGTGTGTGCCACCATGCATGGCTAATTAAAAAAAAATTTTTTTTGTGGGAGTAGATGCTAGGTCTTGCTATGTTGCCTACGCTGGTCTCGAACTTGTGGCCCCAAGTGATCCTCCCACCTCAGCCTCCCAAACTACTGGGATTACAGGCATGAACCATAGTGCCTGGCCCTGAGAACTCAGTTTTCCAGGCTACTTTGGGGTCCCCTTGGCCAAGAGATGGTCCCTTCAGTCATTTGGAGGGCTTATAATTTTATTTTAATTTGCAATGTTTTTGTACTGAATACTGTAGGCACTTGTAACACAATTGTAATGGTAAGTATGTGTGTATCTAAACATAGAAAAGGTACAGTAAAAATACAGTATGAAAGATAAAACACAGCTGGTTGAGGTGGCTTACTCCTGTCATCCCAGGCCTTCAGGAGGCTGAGGTGGGTGAACAGCTTGAGGCCAGGAGTTTGAGACCAGCCTGGGCAACATAAGGAGACCCCATCTCTACAAAAAGTAATAATACTAAAAAATGGTAAAAAGTGCTACATCTGTATAGGACACTTACCCTGAATGGAGCTTGCAGGAGTGGAAGTTGCTTTGGGTGAGTCAGTAAGTGGCAAGTGAACGTCAAGGCCTAGGACACAACTGAATAGTACAGTAAACTTTATAAACACTGTACACTTAGGCTACACAAAATTTATAAAAAGTATTTTTCTTTATATAATAATAAATTAGCATACATAGGCTACTGTAACTTTTTTATTTTATGCACTTCTAATTTTTTTCAACTTTTTGACTCTTCTGTAATAATAGCTTAAAACACAAACATTGTATAGCTGTACAAAAATATGTTCTTTCTTTATATCCTTGTCCTATTCTTTTTTAACTTTTAGATTTTTTTTCTTTTTAAGCTTTTTTTTTTTTTTTTTTAAA
>NW_016810401.1:513000-516019 GCF_001698545.2 Rhinopithecus bieti
TTTTTTTTTTCTTTTAAGCTTTTTTTTTTTTTTTTTTAAATCTAAGATACAAACACATTAGCCTAGGGTCAAGATCATCAATATCACTGTCTTCTACCACCACGTCTTATCCCACTCAGGTGCAATAACATGTATAGAGCTGTCATCTCCTATGATAACAATGCCTTCTTCTGAAATACCTCCTGAAGGACCTGCCTAAGGCTGTTTTACAGTTAACTTAAAAAAATATATAACTAAAAGGAGTATACTTTAAAACAACAATAAAAGTCTGGGCGAGGTGGCTCACGCCTGTAAATCCCAGCACTTTGGGAGGCCGAGGCAGGCGGATCACCTGAGGTCAGGAGTTCGAGACCAGCCTGACCAGCATGGTGAAACCCTGTCTCTACTAAAAACACAAAAGTTAGTCGGGCGTGGTGGCGGGCGCCTATAGTTGCAGCTACTCAGGAGGCTGAGGCACCAGAATTGCTTGAACCCAGGAGGCGAAGGTTGTGCTTAGGGAGGCTGAGACAGGAGGATTGCTTGAGACTGGGAGTGTAGGACCAGCCTGGGCAAGGCAGTGAGAACTTGTCTCTAAGAAAAAAAAAAAAAAAGAAACTAGCCAGGTCTGGTGGTGCGTACCTGTAGTTCAGCTACTTGGGAGGCTGAGCGGCAGCCGAATCACTTGAGTCCAGGAGCTTGAAGTTACAATGAGTCATTGCACTCTAGCTTGGGCAACAGAGTGAGATCCTGTCTCTAAAAAAAAGTAAAAAAGAAAAAAAATGAAATTGGTTCACACAATCTTGTAATTATGAGGGCCGAGAGGTTCCAAGATTTGCAGTCAGAAAACTAGAGAACAGGGAAAGCTGATGGTGTAAGTTCTAGTTCAAGTCCAAGTCCAAAGGCAGGAGAATACTGATGTTCCAGCATGAACATCAGAGAGTAAATTCTCCTTCATTTAACCTTTTGTTTGATTCATGTCTTCGGTGGATTGGATGAGCCTCACCCACATTGGAGAGGGCAATCTGCTTTACTCAGTCTACTGATTCAAATGTGAATCTCACCCAGAAACAATCTCATGGACCCACTGAGAATAGTGTTTAATCAATAACTGCGCACCCCATGGCCCAGTCACGTTCACAGATAAAGTTAACCATTATAGTTTGTTTTTCCTGATTTGCCAACTTTGCAAACTAACAGTTAACATTTCCAGAGGAAGATGAGGAAATTAGCTCTCTCTTTTTTTTGTTGAGACAGAGTCTTGCTCTGTCGCCCAGGCTGGAGTGCAATGTCATGATCTCAGCTCGCTGCAACCTCTGCCTCCCTGGTTCAAGTCATTCTCCTGCCTCAGCCTCCCGAGTAGCTGGGACTACAGGCGCCCACCACCACTCCCAGCTAATTTTTTGTGTTTTTAGTAGAGACAGGATTTCGCCATGTTGGCCAGGCTGGTCTCAAACTCCTGGCCTCAAGTGATCCACCCACCTTGACCTCCCAAAGTGCTGGGATTACAGGCGTGAACCACCGTGCCTGGCCTCTCTGCTTGGTTTTCTATGGCATTCTTCTTCTTCTTTTTTTTTTTTTTTTGTAGAGACAGTGTCTCATTATGTTGCTCAGGTTGGTCTTGAACTCCTGGTCTCAAGCCATCCTCCTGTCTCAGCCTCCCAAAGTGCTGGGATTACAGGCGTGAGCCAGCGTTCTTTTTTTTTTCTTCTTTAACTGTTGAACACTCTGTAATTATTAGGTAAAATTAATAGTACTTTACCATTACATATATCACTTTACAGTTTACAAAGTTATTAAGTAGACATTTGTTTTGATGCCCCAAAATAAAATTTAACTTCTTTGTCCTCCCTTCTCCCCTCCATCAAAGAAAGACTAAGGAACATTTAATCAGAAAAGGTGATAAAAGTGCATCAATCTGTACAGAACTACAAAGAATAAAGGGGAGGAGGGTAGGACCCTGAAGAGGGCCACAGGGACTTCAGGAAGGAGAAAACCAGAGTGTTAAACATGAGGAAAGCCCAGGGGTCACAGGGAGTTAGCCATCATAAGGGGAGGGGCACACAGCATATGTTTCACATTCTAAAACAATATGACAAGATCATAACTGAAGAGCTGAAGTTGAATTTTGTGGTTTCTCAGAACACAAGTAGAAGATGACCAACCATGGTTTCTGAATAAACTGGGTTCAAAGTGCATCTGGTTGTAGCAGAGGGCTTCCTTGGACTCTGATACTAGAAATTTAACAAAGGTAATTCGAGGAGCTGCGATTTTGCATAATAGTGGCATCCTAGGGGGCATCTATTGCATCAGTCAAGTTTAATATCTCACAATCGTGGAAAAGGAGTTTATGAGCAGGTAATACTTGGGCCATCTCTTGCAGATTCTTGCTGTAAGGACTGCAAGTTTCTCCAGAGAAAGCACTTGCCTGGGTATGACTCAGGGCCAGGCAAAAATTCACACTATGAATCTGGTGGAGGGAAGGTGGAGAAGTATGCCCGGTCGGACCACATTCCCATAATTCTCTAACCTCACATCTCTGTAGGGGTCCCTCTGAACAGGGTCCAGGTATCCCCATTCCTCTGAGTAAGGTGCACAGCCACATCCTCAAATGTCACAAACTGCTGGTACCTGACTGTCAGGAGCACAGCTGCCTGGTCTCCTGGGCTTTCCTCATGGGGAAGAGCAGGCACCTGGGGAACAGGTGGAGCCCTAGTGAGTCCCTGTTCCATATCGGTGGCCTGCACAAAGTGAGGCTCTGGAGTCAGACTCTTAAACTGGGTCTCCAAAAACTGAAATTGGACCCTTGCTGATCCTGCTGCTTCCTGGGCTGGTATTTTCTCCATCCCTGTTCTGGAGGACAATGACCATCGCAGCTTGCATCAGGACATGGCCACTGGGTCCTGATGGCGAGGCCCGCCCTCGGTCCGTGGGGTGAAATGGAGCTGAAGAGAAATAGGCCCTCGTACCCAAGCCTCGGCACACTCTTGGGAAGGAAACCACTGTCCCATGTTCTTTTTTTTTTTTTTTTTTTTTTTTTTTT
>NW_016810401.1:519870-524228 GCF_001698545.2 Rhinopithecus bieti
TTTTTTGAGACGGCGTCTCGCTCTGTCGCCTAGGCTGGAGTGCAGTGGCACGATCTCTGCTAACGGCAAGCTCTGCCTCCTGGGTTCATGCCATTCTCCTGCCTCAGCCTCCCGAGTAGCTGGGACTATAGGTGCCCGCCACCATGCCTGGCTAATTTTTTTGTATTTTTTTTTTAGTAGGGATGGGGTTTCACCGAAGCCAGGATGGTCTCGATCTCCTGACCTCGTGATCCACATGCCTTGGCCTCCCAAAGTGCTGGGATTACAGGTATGAGACACCATGCCCGGCCAGGAATATTCTTTATTTCCATAAAGATATAGGTTTTCTCCAACCTTTTTTTTTTTTTTTTAGATGGAGTCTCACTCTGTCACCCAGGCTGGAGTGCAGTGGTGCAATCTTGGCTCACTGCAATCTCTGCCTCCCGGGTTCAAGTGGTTTTCTTGCCTCAGCCTCCCGAGTAGCTGGGACTACAGGCACGTGCCACCACACCCGGCTAATTTTTTGTATTTTTAGTAGAGACGGGGTTTCACAGTGTTAGCCAAGATGGTCTCCATCTCTTGACCTCGTGATCCTCCCGCCTCAGCCTCCCAAAGTGCTGGGATTACAGGCGTGAGCCACCGCGCCCGACAGGTTCTCTCCAACTTTTAATCTTGCTTTTGGTTTTTCACTTTTGACAGATGCAGGCCATAAACATAATTCTCTTTACTCTTTTGCTACAGTGATAAATAATAACTGTTGACCTCAGAGTCAGGGACAATAGGGAGTGGTGGAGAGTATGGAAAACCTTACAGAGTATGTTCCATGTAGAACTGCACACTAGATACTCTGTTTTCTTCAAAAGAAAATGGAAATATGGAGGGGTATGTGCGTGTATAACTTTCCATTTTTAATGTTTTGGCAACTAATTATACTGTGTAGCAACAGTAAAGATGTGGAATCAACCTAGGTGCCCATCAACAGTGAATTGGATGAAGAAAATGTGGTACATGTGCACCATAGAATACTATGCAGTCATAGAAAAGACTGAAACCGTGTCCTTTGCAGTAATGTGGATGCAGCTGGAGGCCATTTATCCTAAGTGATGAGCACAGAAACTGAAACCAAATATCACATGTTCTCACTTATAAGTGGGAGGTAAGCATTGGGTAAACATGGATATAAAGATGGCAACAATAGACAGTGGGATGTGTTAGGCCATTCTTTTTCTTTTCTTTTTTTTTTGAGACGGAGTGTCACTCTGTCATCCAGGCTGGAATGCAGTGGCATGATCTCGGCTCACTGCAACCTTTGCCTCCCGGGTTCAAGCGATTCTTCTGCCTCAGCCTCCCGAGTAGCTGGGATTACAGGTGCCCACCACCACGCCTGGCTAATTTTTGTATTTTTAGTAGAGATGGGATTTCACCATGTTGGCCAGGCTGGTCTCAAACTCCTGACCTTGGGTGATCCATCTGCCTCGGCTTCCCAAAGTGCTGGGATTACAGGCATGAACCACCGCACCTGGCCATGTTAAGCTACTCTTGCGTTGCTATGAAGTAATACCTGACACTGAAAAATTTATAATGAAAAGAGGTTTAATTGGCTCATGGCTCTACAGGCAGTACAGGCATGGTGCTGGTATTTGCCCAGCTTCTGGGGAGGCCTTAGGGAGCTTTTACTCATGGCAGAAGGTGAAGCAGGAGCAGGCATGTCACTTGACCAGAGCAGGAGCCAGAGAGTTAGAGTGGGAGGTGCCACACACATTTAAAACACCAGATCTTGCAAGAGCTCACTCATCACCAAAGCGATGGCGCTAAGACATTCATGAGGGATTCGCCGTCATGATCCAAACACCTCCCACCAGGCCCCACTTCCAATATTGGAGATTATAATTCAACATGAGATTTGGTGGGGACATATATTCAGACTACATCAGGGGTCTACTAGAGAGGGGAGGGAGGCAGACAAGGGTTGAAAAACTACCTTTTGGGTACTGTGGTCACTACCTCAATGATGGGATCAGTTGTCCCCAAACCTCAGCATCATTCAGTATACCTATGTAACGAACCTGCGTGTTTACCCCCTGAATCTAAAATAAAAATTGAAATTATTAACAAAAAGATAATTGTAAGCCACTTTAAAAAATGCTGCGTAGGTCAATACTACATAAGGCAAACCAAATAGATTTGCTGGCCGCGTTTGGCCATAGGCCACACATTTAGAGCCTCTGGTTTGATGTGTTTTACCTCAGTGGCCTTCCTTTCTGATGGCTTCACCTATGTGGTTGGAGGCTGAGGGTGGCGACTTGGGATTTGTATATCTCTGCTCTCCCTTGTGAAGGGGTGAGGTGGGATTATGAGTAATCTATTTGCACCAGGAGCCTCTTGGGAAAGAACTCACCCAAAGAGAAGAAGGCACTTGGCATGATACGCTCAACTCAGTAACAGAAATCTCAGGGTCAGAGTTGACATATGGCTGTCCTGCACTGCACTGTAACTCTGGGAGGGCCAGGATTGTGTCCATTTTGTTTATACTATATAGGGTAAGCACAGAGGCTGGCCCAACTCTAGATACTCAATGAGTATTGGCTGACTGATTGAAATCATATTACTGCCCTGTGCATGTCCCCTGATTTGATGTTCACCTCAACCCTGATGAATTCATGTTTGGATGCTGCAGACCATATGAAAAAAATGCAGGAATCGTGTCACTGAAAACTCAGAAAGGCATTGGGAGCACTTTCACACTGCCTTGGTTCTCCCCAAAAAGAGTAACCAAAAAATTAAAGGAAGTGTTTTCCTCCTCTCCATTCCTTTCCTCTTGCTACATTGCTGTGCAGTTTTAGTACTTGTGGGCTTCTCTGTAATGGCAGGGGTGTCCCACCAGGGGATGGCATTGCTGGGGTGTTCTGGTTGTCACCATATGGTGTGGAAGGTGCTGGGTGCTCACAGACAGATGTGTTTATGAACATGGGGCTGGAGAGTCTAAGTGGGTGGAAGAAGAGAGCCAGAGAAACGTTAATAGGATCCCAGGTGCACCCACAGGCTGGAAAGATATGCATTATACTTGGAGTTTGTGGAAGAGGCCACTAACTGCTCACCAAATCCTAATTCTCTCATGTTTCTGTGCACACACCCTGTGGTTAGGTGTGGCCTGTGGTTGGGTTCCAGCCAAGAGAATATGAGTAGAAGTTATGGGTGCCACATGTAGGCCTGGCCCATACAAACCTCCCACTGTGTGACTGTCAATGTTCTTTTCTCACCGTGACCCTGGGAGGAATGTGCTGAGGATCGCAGGGCCTTTGCTGTCCTCCTGGGTCTGTAAGGGGTGAACCCCACTGACCATCCGGAACCATTTTGGACACTTTATGTGGGAACCATACACTTCCACGGCAGGCGCAGTGGCTCATGCCTGTAATCCCAGCACTTTGGGAAGCGGAAGCAGGGACATTGCTGGAGCCCAGGAGATGGACACCAGCCTGGGCAACATAGCAAGACCCTGTCTGTATTAAGAAAAAAACCAAAAACCAAAAAACAACAAACACTTCCGTTATATTTGAGCCAAAATAGTTTTTAGATGTATTTGTTATTGAAGTGAGCTTGCCTGACTATTCCAGGGACTCAGCACCTGCTACTGGGTACATCTGCAACATGGGCGTTCAGGAATGGAAGCGGAGGCTCAGAGGCCACTGAAGATTTTGAGAATACTAGTCAGCTATGGCAAGGCATAAGGTGAAGAGATGCCCTGAGCCAGCGTAGTGTGCTCGGAAGGATTTTCAAAAGGGAAGGAAATAAGAATGCAGCTTGTAGAGCTTTCTAGGAATAGCAGCAGGAAATGCAGCTTCCTGTAAAGTGATCTTTAAGCCCTCTAACTTGGACACTGAATTCATAAAAGACTGAAGCTCTTCCCAGAGAAAGAGTTGCAAAGTGTGTGACAAAGAAGCGGTCCAATCTATTTCTGAATAATGAAACTGCCCTACAATTTGGTGCTTAAAACAAAAACATTCATTTTGAAGAATTATCTCTCACGGTTCTGGGTGCTCACAAGGCTGAGAGATGGTTCTCACTTAGAGCATCTTCTGCAGCTGCAGTCAGAAGGGGCTGGAGTCATCTTGAAAAGGTCTTCACTCAGATATCTGGTGCTGAATTAATGCTGATTGACAGCTGCAACCTCAGTGGGGGCTCAACCAGAACCCCAGGACATGGTCTGGGCTTCTCCACTGCATGGCTTCTGGGTTCTAAGAGTGAACGTCCCAAGAGGACTGGACAGATGCAGGACTGCCTACTTGCTTTCTCTTCCTTCCTTCCTTCCTTCCTTCCTTCCTTCCTTCCTTCCTTCCTTCCTTCCTTCCTTCCTTCCTTCTTTCTTTTCTTTCTTTCTT
>NW_016810401.1:524639-528286 GCF_001698545.2 Rhinopithecus bieti
AATATATATATATATTAAAATATATATATATATTTTGGTGGCAGGGACAGAGTCTCATTCTGTCGCTCAGGCTGGAGTGCAGTGGCATGATCTTGGCTCACTGCAACTTCTGCCTCTCAGGTTCAAGCAATTCTCCTCTCTCAACCTCTGGAGTAGCTGGGATTACAGGTATGCACCACCACACCTGGCTAATTTTGTATTTTAGTAGAGATGGGATTTCACCATGTTGGCCAGGCTGATCTTGAACTCCTGACCTCAGGTGATCTGCCTGCTTTGGTCTCCCAAAGAGCTGGGATTACAGGCGTGAGCCACCGTACGCATACTCAACCATATCTTTGAATACTTTCCCATTCTAGTTGTTATATTCTTTTTTCTTTTTTCTTTTTTTTTTTTTTGAGACGGAGTCTCGCTCTGTCTCCCAGGCTGGAGTGCAGTGGCGCGATCTCAGCTCACTGCAAGCTCCGCCTCCCGGGTTCACGCCATTCTCCTGGCTCAGCCTCCCAAGTAGCTGGGACTACAGGCGCCCGCCACCTCGCCTGGCTAGTTTTTTTTGTATTTTTTAGTAGAGACGGGGTTTCACCATGTCAGCCAGGATGGTCTCGATCTCCTGACCTCGTGATCTGCCCATCTCGGCCTCCCAAAGTGCTAGGATTACAGGCTTGAGCCACCGCGCCCGGCCTATATTCTTTTTTCAAAACACCAGTCATGTATCTGTTGTATCTCCTTGATCCATTTTCATCAGCGTCTCTGCAATCACTTTTATCCCTTTGCATTTTTCCATTTTGTTTTGGGTGATTTTTTTCAAGACTGGCCTCCATATCTATGTTTTCATAGTATGTATTTGACTTCTTGCTGTTTCTATAATGAATTTTTCATTTTTATGGTGGCTTTCCTGTTATTTCCAATTTCTCAGTTAAGTTCTACCACATCATTTTTTCTCTCTTTTTAAAAATATGCATGTGTTATTTTCCCTTGTATCTTTTTTTGAAAAAGTCCATGCTTTCTTTAACTTTTGCAAGTATAGAAAAAATATGTCTGACAATTTCTTTTGCTTGCTGGAATAACTTTCTAAAATAGACTTTATTTTTATAGGACAGTTTTAGATTTACAGAAAAATTGAGCATATAGTACAGAGAATTCCCATACAGTTCCTACACAGTTTCCCCATTATTAATGTCTACATTAGGATGGAACATTTGTTACAATCATGGAAGTGATGTTGATACATTACTATTGACTAAAGTCCATAATTTATTTAGATTTCCTTAGTTTTTACCTAATGTCATTTTCCTGTTCCAGGGCCTCCTCCAGAATACCACATTACCTTTAGTTTTCATGTCTGCTAGGCTCCTCTTGGCTGTTACAGTTTCTCAGACTTTCCTCGATTTTGATGACCTTGAAGTTTTGAGGAGTACTGGTAAGAGTATTATAGGACGCCCCCTACTGGAATTTGTCAGATGTTTTTCTCATGATTATACAGGGATTATGGCTTTTGGGAAGGAAGATCTCAGAGGTGAGTGCCATTCTCGTCACATTGTATTACCATGATTTTTTTTTTTAGTTTTTATTTTTTGAAATGGAGTCTTACCCTGTCGCCCAGGCTGGAGTGCAATGGCGCCATCTTGGCTCATTGCAGCCCCCGTCTCCCGGGTTCAAATGATTCTCCTGCGTAGCTGGGATTACAGGTGCCTGCCACCACACCCAGCTAATTTTTTTTGTATTTTTTTTTTTAAGTAGAGACAGGGTTTCACCATGTTAGCCAGGCTGGTATCCAACCCCTGAACTCATGATCCGCCCTCCTCAGCCTCCCAAAGTGCTGGGATTACAGGTGTGAGCCCCCACAGCTGGCCATATTAGCATGATTTATGACTGTTGATGCTGACTTTGATCACCTGCCCAACGTAGTGTTTATTAGATTTCCTTGCTACAAATTTGCTCGCTGTCCCTTCCATACTGCACCCTTAGGAAGGAAGTCACTATAAGCAGTCCATGCTTAAGGAGTGGGGAGTTCTGTTCCCCGTCCTTTATGATGGGACAGCTACATAATTTATTTGGAATTCTACAGAGAATGCTGGGGTAACTTTTTCTGAAGTGTTTTTTGATCATCTGTCTTTTGTTTGCTATTATTTTCCCTTTTCATTGGGGAGTGGTTTTGTTCATATGTATTAATTCAGATTTATTTGCTTATTCTGCAACTTAGCTTTCAAAAAAAAAAATAGCTCTCAAATAAAGAGGGAATTTTTTAGAGGGAATTGGCAGTTCTGACTCAATCATGTTGTAGCTAACCAAGAACCAAGCTGACATTTCCTCTGCTCAATTACTTCTCTCTCCCTCTTTTTTGCATCCCCCTTCCTCCACGTCACTTTTGGAAAAGCACCTCAGCTCCCTGTGGCTGTCAGGGCTTATAGGTAGATTTCATTTAGGTATTTGCTGTTTAATTATCTGTATTCAACAGACTCAGCAGCGGTAAAATTGGTTGTGGGGGCCCACCCTCCTCTCTTTGCGTCTCTCCATGCCATTTTCTCCAGTCTGGAAGGGGGAAAATAAAGGAGGCATCCACACTGGCCTGTCATCAGCCCTGCCTCCCTGCTGCTGTGCACACTGGGTTGTTGCTGAGGCGTGTTCTCTACTTCTTCCATGACCCCCACCCCCAAGCCCCTAGATTTCACTGTGCTAGTAAAGGATTCTTAATTCCTTTACTAGGTCACCTGGAGCAGAGCAGGGATCTGCTCCAGGTGACCTCCCTTGTTTTGGTTCCAATTTTTATTACACTTGGCAGATATTTCTTATGGTCAATGATCTGGGCTGTAGCCATTTTCTATTTTCATTGCAGATAAAATCTTCTTTTCTACTACTAATTTTACTGTGAATTTTGGTGTATTCAGGAGAGGAATGAGTAAACATGCCTTTACTGTACCATCTTTTGTGGGAACTGCTTATCCTTAATCTCTGTCTTCTTCAGCTTTGCTGGTATGACTTGCTCTTGATATTTCTCTTATTGCTGTGCTGTTTCTCAGGCTCCTTTTCCAGCTCCTCCAGCTGCCTGTAAATTCTGATATTCCCCAGGAGTCTCTCACTGGCCCCTCTTCCCACCCACCCCACCCCTATTCTATATCAAGCCCCCACTCTACTTTGGAGCCTACAGAGGCCAGGCAGATAATGTGATTAAGTGAAGTGAAATATCATTTATTTTTTCTTCTCACTATTGACCTTGGAAGAGTCATTTATTTTTTCATGTGGTGTCTTCGATAGAAGCTTTTTTCATAACAATCTTGTAGGAATATTCTTTTTTTTTTTTTTTGAGACGGCGTCTCGCTCTGTCGCCTAGGCTGGAGTGCAGTGGCACGATCTCTGCTAACGGCAAGCTCTGCCTCCTGGGTTCATGCCATTCTCCTGCCTCAGCCTCCCGAGTAGCTGGGACTATAGGTGCCCGCCACCATGCCTGGCTAATTTTTTTGTATTTTTTTTTTAGTAGGGATGGGGTTTCACCGAAGCCAGGATGGTCTCGATCTCCTGACCTCGTGATCCACATGCCTTGGCCTCCCAAAGTGCTGGGATTACAGGTATGAGACACCATGCCCGGCCAGGAATATTCTTTATTTCCATAAAGATATAGGTTTTCTCCAACCTTTTTTTTTTTTTTTTTA
>NW_016810401.1:531230-543066 GCF_001698545.2 Rhinopithecus bieti
CCTTCCTTCCTTCCTTCCTTCCTTCCTTCCTTCCTTCCTTCCTTCCTTCCTTCCTTCTTTCTTTTCTTTCTTTCTTTTCTTTCTCTCTTTCTTTCTTCCTTTCTCTTTTCCTTTTTTTCTTTTCCTTGCTTTTCTTTTCTTTGCTTTGATTTCTTTCTTCCTTCCTTCCTTCCTTCCTCCCTCCCTCTCTCTGTCTTTCTCTCTTTCTTGACAGAGTCTCGCTCTGTCTCCCAGGCTGAAGTGCAGCTGTGTGATCTCGGCTCACTACACCCTCTGCCTCCTGGTTTCAAGCCATTCTCCTACCTCCGCCTACCAAGTAGCTGGGATTTCAGGCACACACCACCACGCCCAGCTAATTTTTTATATTTTTAGTAGAGACAGGGTTTCACCATGTTGGCCAGGCTGGTCTTGAACTCCTGACCTCAGGTGATCCACCTGCCTCGGTCTCTCAAAGTGCTGGGATTACAGGCATGAACCACTGTGCCTGCCCAGGATTGCCTTTTCTTTTTTTCCTTTCCTTTTCTTTTCCTTTTTTCTTTCCTTCTCCTCTCTTCTCTTCTCTTCTGTTCCTTTTCTCTTCTCTTTTTACCTATCACGCTAGGAAGTCTAAGGATTGCCTTTTCTAATCTAACTTTGGAAGTCAAACAGACTCCACTGTATTCTGTATTGGTTGTAGCAATCACAAATTCCCAAGCCACATTCAAGGGAAGAGGTGAGGTAGACCGAACCTCTCACTGGGAGGAGGGTCAAAGAATTTTGGGACATGTTTATTTTTTAAAAAACTTTTAGTTTAGGTTCAAGGGTACATGTGCAGGTTTGTTATATAGGTAAACTTGTGTCACGGGGGTTTGTTGTACAGATTATTTCATCACCGAGGTACTAGGCCTAGTACCCAATAATTATTTTTTCTGCTGCTCTCCCTCCTCCCACCTCCACCCTCAAGTAGGCCCCAGTGTCTGTTGTTTCCCTCTTGGAGTCCATGTGTTTTCTTCATTTAGCTCCCACTTATATGTGGTATTTGATTTTCTGATCCTGTGTTAGTTTGCTAAGGATAATGGTCTCTAGTGCTATCCATGTTCCTGCAAAGGACATGATCTCATTCTTTTTTATGGCTACATCAATTTAGGTTGATTCCATGTCTTTGCTATTGTGAACAGTGCTGCAGTGAACATATGTGTGCTTGTCTCTTTATGGTAGAACTATTTCTATTCCTCTGGGTATATATCCAGTAATGATTCCTGGGTTGAATGGTAGTTCTCTTTTATTTAAGCCAGAGTTTCCCTTTGTTGCCCAGGCTGGAGTGCAGTGGTAGGATCTTGGCTCACTGCAACTCCTGCCTCCCAGATTCTAAGAGATTCTCCTGCCTTAGCCTCTGGAGTAGCTGGGATTACAGGTGCGCATCACCACACCCGACTAATTTTGTATTTTTAGTAGAGATGGGGTTTTGACATGTTGGCCAGGCTGGTCTCGAACTCCTGACCTCAGGTGATCCACCCGCCTCGGCCTCCCAAAGTGCTGGGATTACAGGCGTGAGCCACTGCACCCGGCTGGTAGTTCTTGTTTTACCTCTTTGAAGAATTGCCACACTGCTTTCCACAACTAATTTACACTCCTACCAATAGTGTATAAGTCTTCCCTTTTTTCTGCAAACTTGCCAGCATCTGTTATTTTTTTGCCTTTTTTTTTTTTTGAGACAGAGTCTTGCTCTGTTGCCCCGGCTGGAGTGCAGTGGCGCAATCTCGGCTCACTGCAACCTCTGCCTCGTGGGTTCAAGTGACTCTCTTGCCTCAGCCTCCCGAGTAGCTGGGATTATAGGCCTTGCCACCACACCTGGCAATTTTTTTGTTTTTGTTTTAGTAGAGATGGGGTTTCACCATGTGGACCAGGCTGATCTTAAACTCCTGACCTCAAGTGATCCGCCTGCCTTGACCTCCCAAAGTGCTGGGATTACAGATATGAGCCACTGTGCCTGGCATACTTTTTAATAATAGCCATTCTGACTGGTGTGAGATGGTATCTCATTGTGGTTTTGATTTGCATTTCTCTAAAGATCAGTGATTTTGAGCTTTTTTTCATGTTCTTTGGCTGTGTGTATGTCTTCTTTTGAAAAGTGTCTGTTCATGTCCCTTTGACCACTTTTTAATGGGGTTGAGTTTATTGCTTGTAAATTTAAGTTCCTTATAGATGTTGGATATTAGAACTTTGTCAGATGCATGGTTTGCAAAATTTTTTCTCCCGTTCTTTATATTATGTGTTTACTCTAGTGATATTGTCTTTTGCTGTATAGAAGCTCTTAAGTTTAATTAGATCCCATTTGTCAATTTTTGCTTTTGTTGTGATTGCTTTTGGCATCTTTGTCATGAAATTTTTGCCAGTTCATGTGTCCAGAATGGTATTGCCTAGGTTGTCTTCCAGGGTTTGTATAGTTTTGGGTTTTACATTTAAGTCTTTAATCCATCTTGCATTGATTTTCATAAATGGTGTGAGGAAGGGGTCCAGTTTTAATCTTCATATGGCTAGCTAGTTATCCCAGCATCATTTATTGAATAGGGAGTTATTTTCCCATTCTTGTGTTTGTCAGCTTTGTCCAAGATCAGACGGTTGTAGGTTTGTGGCCTTTTTTCTAGACTCTCTATTCTGTTCCATTGGTGTGTGTATCTGTTTTTGTACCAGTACCATGCTGTTTTGGTTACTGTAGCCCTGTGTAGTATAATTTGAAGCTGGGTAATATGGTGCCTCCAGCTTTGTTCTTTTTGCTTAGGATTGCCTTGGCTATTTGGACTTGTTTTTGGGTCCATATGAATTTTAAAATAGTTTGTTCTAATTCTGTGAAGAATGTCATTGGTAGTTTGGTAGGAATAGCATTGAATCTGTAAATTGGTTTGGGCAGTATGGCCATTTTAACAATATTGATTCTTTCTATCCATAAGAATTGAATGATTTCCAATTTGTTTGTGTCATCTCTGATTTTTTTAGAGCAGTGTTTTATAATTCTCATTGAAGAGATCTGTCACCTTCCTGGTTAGTTGTATATATTCCTAGGTATTATGTTCTTTTTGTGGCAATTATGAATGGGATTGCATTCCTGATTTGGTTCTCAGCTGGGCTGTTGTTTTTGTGTAGGAATACTGGTGATTTTTGTATGTTGATTTTGTATCCTGAAACTTTGCTGAAGTTATTTACAAGCTTGAGGGGTTTTGGACCAAGACTAAGGGGTTTTCTAGATATAGAATCATATCATCTGCAAACAGGGACAGTTTGACTTCCTCTCTTCCTATTTGGATGGCCTTTATTTCTTTCTCTTCCCTGATTGCTCTGGCCAGGACTTCCAATACTATGTTGAATAGGAGTGGTGAGAGAGGTCATCCTTGTCTTGCATTGGTTTTTAAGGGGAATGCTTCCAACTTTTGCCCACTCAGTATGATGTTGGTTGTAGGTTTGTCATAGATGACTAATTATTTTGAGTTATGTTCCTTCAATACCTAGTTTACCGAGAGATTTTTTTAAACAAGAGGTGATGTTGAATTTTATCAAAAGCCTTTTCTACATCTTTTGAGGTAATCATGTGGTTTTTGTCTTTAGCTCTATTTATGTGATGAATCACATTTATTGATTTGTGTATGTTGAACCAACCTTGCATCCCGGGGATAAAGTCCACTTAATCATGGTGGATAAGCTTTTTGATGTGCTGCTGGATTCAGTTTGCAAGTATTTTGTTGAGGATTTTGCATTGATGTTCATCAAGGCTATTGGCCTGAAGTTTTTCTTTTTTTCTTGTGTCTCTGTCAGGTTTTGGTATCAGGATGATGCTGATTGCATAGAATGAGTTAGGGAGGAGTCCCTCCTCCTCAGTTTTTTGGGTTAGTTTCAGTAGGAATGGTGCTAGCTTTTCTTCATACATCTGGTATAATTTGGCTATAAATCCATCTGGACCTGAGGTTTTTTGTAGTTGGTAGGCTATTTATTACTGATTCAATTTTGGAGCTCATTATTGGCCTGTTTAGGCAATCAGTTTCTTCCTGGTTTAGTCTTGGGAGGGTGTATGTGTCCAGGAATTTATTAATCTCTTCTAGGTTTTCCAGTTTGTGTGTATAGAGACGTTTGCAGTAGTTTTTTGCTGGTTGTTTGTATTTCTGTGGTGTCAGTGGTAACATCCTCTTTGTTATTTCTAATTGTGTTTACTTGAATCTTCTCTCTTTTCTTCTTTATTAGTAGCCTATCTATCTTATTCAACTTTAAAAAAAAAAAAAAAAAGACAAAAAAAAAAAAAAAAAGCAAAAAAAAACCCTGGCTGATTCATTGATCTTTGATGGTTTTTTGTATCTCAATTTCTTCAATTAAGCTCGCTGATTTTGGTTATTTCTTGTTCTCTGCTAGGCTTTGGGGTTGGTTTGGCTCTTGCTTCTTCTAGTTCTTTTAGTCTGTGATGTTGGTTTTTTTTTTTTCTTTTAGTTTTGAGACGGAGTCTCACTCTGTTGCGCCCCAGGCTGGAGTGCAGTGGCTGGATCCTCAGCTCACTGCAAGCTCGCGCCTCCCAGGGTTCACGCATTCTCGCTGCCTGCAACTCCTGAGTAGGCTGGGAGCTGACAGGCGGCCGCCACCTCGCCGGACTAGTTTCTTTGTATTTTTTTTTTTAGTAGATGACGGGGTGTTCACCATGTTAGCCAGGATGGTCTCAATCTCCTGATGTTGTGTCCGCCATCTCCGGCTCGACCAAAGTGTTACAGGCTTGAGCCACCGCGCCCGGCCAATGCTAGGTTGTTAATTTGAGATCTTTCTAACTTTCTGTTGTGGGCATTTAGTGTTATAAGTTTCCCTCTTAACACTGCCTTACCTGTGTCCCAGAGATTCTAGTATGTGGCATCTTTGTTCTCATTTGTTTTAAAGAACTTCTTAATATCTCCCTTAATTTTATTATTTATTTACCCAAAAGTCATTCAGGAGCAGGTTGTTTAATTCCATGGTTTTGAGTGATTTTTTAAAGTCTTCGTTTCTATTTTTATTGCACTGTGGTCTGAGAGTGAGTTTGTTATGATTTCAGTTTTTTTGCCATTTGCTGACAATTGTTTTGTGTCTGATTGTGTGGTCAATTTTAGAGTATGTGCTATGTGGTAATGAGAAGAATGTATAGTCTGTTGTTTTTGGGTGGATAGTTCTGTAAGGCTCTATCACATCCATTTGGTCCAATGCTGAGTTCAGGTCCTGAATATCTTTGTTAATTTCCTGCCTTGATGATCTGTCTAATACTGTCAGTGGAGTGTTGAAGCCTCCAACTATTATTGTGAGGGAGTCTGAGTCTCTTTGTAGGTCTCTAAGAACTTTATGAATCTGAGTGCTCCTGTGTTGGGTGCACTTATATTTAGGATAGTTATGTCTTCTGGTTGAATTTAACACTTCACCATTATGTAATGCCCTGGTCTTTTTTGATTGTTGTTGGTTTAAAGTATATTTTTTCTGAAATTATTATTGCAACTGCTGATTTTTTTTTCTGATTTCCATTAGCTTGATAGATTTTTCTCCATCCCTTTATTTCAAGCCTATAGGTGTCATTGTGTGTGAGATGGATCTTTTGAAGACAGCATAGGATCTTGCTTTTTCATCCAGCTTGTCAGTTTTTGCCTTTTAAATGGGGGTATTTAGCCCATTTACATTTAAGGTTAGTATTGATATGTGTGGATTTGATCCTGTGTTGTTAGCTGGTTATTGTGCTGGTTTATTTGTATGGTTGCTTTATAGTGTCTGTATACTTAAGTGTGTTTTTGTATTGGCTGGTAATGACCTTTCCTTTGCATATTTAGTGCTCCCTTCAGGACCTCTTGTAAGACAGGTCTGGTGGTAACAAACTCAGCATTTGCTGATCTGAAAAGGATCTTATTTCTCCTTTGCTTAGGAAGCTTAGTTTGGCTGGATATGAAATTGTTGGTTGAAGACAAAAAAATCTTAAAGAAAAACTTTAAGAATGTTGAATATAGGCCTCCAATCTCTTCTGGCTTGTAGGGTTTTTGCTGAGAGATCTGCTATTAGCTTGATGGGGCTCCCTCTGTAGGTGACCTGCCCTTTCTCTCCAGCTTCCTTTAACATTCTTTCATTTTGACCTTGGAAAATCTGATGATTATATGTCTTGGGGCTGATCTTCTTGTGCAGAATATTGCAGGGGTTCCCTGTATTTCCTGAATTTGACTGTTGCCCTCTCTTGTGAGGTTGGGAAAGTTTTCATGGATGATATCCTGAAATATGTTTTCCAAGTTGTTTGCTTTCTCCCCATCCCTTTCTGGGATGCCAGTGATTTGTAGATTTTGTCTCTTTACATAATCCCATAATTCCCAGGAGTTTTGTCATTCCTTTTCATTCTTTTTTCTTTATTTTTGTCTGGCTATCTAATTTCAGAGTGCTAATTTTCAAGTTCTGTGATTCTTTCCTCAGCTTGGTCTATTCTGCTGTTAATACTTGGCATTGCATTGTGAAATTCTTTTATTTTTTATTTTATTTTATTTTTGAGATAAAGTCTCACTCTGTTGCCCAGACTGGAGTGCAATGGCATGATCTTGGCTCACTGCAGCCTCTACCTCCCAGGGTCAAATGATTGTCACGTCTCAGCCACTTGAGTAGCTCGGATTATAGGTATATGCTACCATGCCCAGCTAATTTTTGCATTTTTAGTAGAAAAAGGGTTTCACTATTTGGCCAGGCTGATCTTGAACTTCTGGCCTCAAGTGATCTACCTGCGTCAGCCTCCCAACGTGCTGAGATTACAGGCATGAGCCACTGTGCCCGGCTGCATTGTACAATTCTTGTAGTGTGTTTTTCAGCTCTATCAGATCAGTTAGGTTCTCTTTTATACTGGTTATTTCATCTGTCAGGTCCTGCATCATTTTATTGTGATTCTTAGTTTCCTTGGACTGGGTTTTGCCATTCTCCTGAATCTCAACCATCTTCATTCCTCTCTGTATCCTGAATTCTATTTCTGTCATTTCAGCCAACTCAGCCTCATTAAGAACCCTTGTTAGAGAACTAGTGAGGTTGTTTGGAGGACGTAGGACAGTCTGGCCATTTGAGTAGCTAGAGTTCTTGCATTGGTTCTTTCTCTTCTCTGTGTGTAGATGCTCCTTTAACTATCGGGCTGCCTCTGATCGAAGGGGCCAGGTAAGGGCAGGGTGGTTGCGCTGGAATCCCAGGTCAGACAGCCCTTCCCAGTGAGCAGAAGTGAGGACCTCAACTTGTGTGGAGAAGAATCTGGCCACCTTTCTGTGAAATGGGTGCTCTCTGCTGGAGGTCTGGACCAGCCCCTGGTCCTCTTGGACTCTCTACAGCTGGAGACAGCAAGGGCGAGGGCTGCAAGACAGCAAAAATGGCAACCTGCTCCTCACACTGGGGGCTCTGTCCCAGGGAGTTGCAGAGCTGCTACTGGCTCCATAGCCCCGGTTGGGGGTGGCTGGAGACCCAGACTGGGAAGACCCAACCAGTGAGGAGATACAGAGATTGGGGGCCCACATAACAAACAGTTTGACCACCTTTCCGTAGGGCCGCTGCAGTATGCTGGGGATCTGCTTCAGTCCCTAGTCACCTCGGATTTTCCAGCTCCTGAAGCATCAACACTGAAGGCTGCAAAACAGCAAAGATGGTGGCCTGCCCTTCCCTCTGGGAGCTCCATCCCAGGAAGGTGAGGACCTGTTGTTGACCTGAACACCCCATTCGGGATATCCCACTCAGTGAGGAGGAATGGGGTTGGGGAACTGCATAGAAAAGCAGTCTGGCCACTTTTCCATAGGCAGCTGTGCTTTGTGTACTCTCTAAAGCCTTAAGGCAACAATGGCTAAGGCTGCTAAACAGCAAAGATAGTAGCCTGCCTCCCTCTGGGAGCTTCGTCCCAGGGAGGTTTGGAACTGCTGCTAGCCAGAAAATACCTGTGGGGGTGGCTGGCTACCTCGGTTGGTTGGGCGGTCCTGCCCAGTGAGGAGGAATGGGATCTGGGACCCACGTGAAAAAGTAGTCTGGTCACTTCTCTGTAGAGCTGCTGCACTGTGTCAGGGGACTGCTCCAGTCTCTAGTTGCCTCCTGCTCCCTAGAGCTCAAAGGCAACAACAGCAGAGATGGCGGCCTGTCCCTCCCGCTGGGAGCTCCATCCCGGAAAGGCTCAGACCACTGCCAGCTGGAAAATACTGGTGAGGCTGGCTGATGACCCCGGTTGGGAGGTCCCACCCAGTGAGGGGAAGCAGGTCAGGGACCTGCATAAAAAAGCAGTCTGGCCACTTTTTTGTAGAATGGCAGCACTGAAGGCAACAATGGCTAAGGCTGCAAAACAGCAAAGATGGCGGCAGGCCCACTCCTCCCCCTGGGCACTCCATCTCCGGGAGGGGTAACTCTGCTATTGGTGGCTGGCTGGTGTTCCAAGCCAGTGGGTCTTACCCTGCGAGGAGCTGTAGAAGCGGGGCTTGTAGACCATTGCTGCTCAGCCCCGTGGATTCAATCCCTTTTTTAGGAGTATGCACGGGGTCTAACCTCACACTTTGCTGGAGTTACAGCTGCGTTTGCCAGGAAGCCCAAGTATCTAAAACTCCTGGGGCTCTATGTGTGTCTGGGTTGCTGCTCTGCCAAGACTCCACAGAGCTCTGCGTGTCAGACTGCAGGCCCTGTGGAGTGGGTTCATGAGGGGATCTCCTAACCTGAGGGCTGCAAAAAATCTGTGGAAGAAGCATGGGTCCCCAGGCTTGCTCACTCACTCACTGCTTCCCTCGGCAGGGAAGACTCCCCTGGCTCCGTGTCGCTCCCGGGTGGGTGGTCATCTTGCCTTGTTTTCTCTGTTATCTGTGGGTTGAGTTGTTTTCTTACTGAATCCCAATGCATTTACCTAAATGTTTCCGTTGAAGGTGCTGTATTTACTTGCCCCTTCTATTTCTCTCAATGAGAGCGGCACACAAAAGCTGCTTCTAGTCTGCCATCTTGGCTAGCTTCCTCGAGTCATGTGTAAAAACCACTGCACCTGCTATCCTTGGACTTCCACACTGTTTTTTTGTTTGTTTGTTTGTTTTGTTTTTTTTGCCTTTCTTCCCTATTAGAAAGTAAGTTCCTTGAGGGCACTGGGGATTCTGGTTTGTGTTTGAATTTCCCCTACACAGTGAGCATTCAATACATGTTTGTTGGGTAAATGAATGAATTAGCATAAGAATATTGGAAGTTTCAATAAGCTGTCATTAGAGAACAGATGCTCTGTTTGGAAGTAGTAAAATATCTGGAGGAACTACCTTTTGTAATCTAATTTTGAAGACAAAAGGAGCCACTAGGTTTTAAAACTGCACTTAGAGTTGTCGTTAGGAAAGATTAAGTTTTCAGTTTGTGTAGGTTAGGACTGGGGACCTGAGAAAGGAGGAAAGAGGGTATACTTCGAAGGCATCTATTCAGATGAGATGAAATGAGGATCTGACTTAGAGTAGGGCAGAGGATGTGAAAGACATGGAAAAGATAGAAGCAGCAGGTCTCGGCAAGGATTTGGGGGCAGAGGAGAGGGAGGATTAAAGACAACTAAACTTTGAACCTGGATGGCTGGGAAATTGGTAGAGTCATTAACAGAAAAAGGGAGGCCGGGCGCAGTGGCTCACTCCTGTAATCCCAGCACTTTGGGAGGCCGAGACGGGCGGATCACGAGGTCAGGAGATCGAGACCATCCTGGCTAACACGGTGAAACCCCGTCTCTACTAAAAAAAAAAATACAAAAAACTAGCCGGGCGAGGTGGCGGGCGTCTGAAGTCCCAGCTACTCAGGAGGCTGAGGCAGGAGAATGGCGTAGACCCGGGAGGCGGAGCTTGCAGTGAGCCGAGATCGCGCCACTGCACTCCAGCCTGGGCGACACAGCGAGACTCCGTCTCAAAAACAAATAAACGAAAAACAGAAAAAGGGAAGGGGAAGGGTAAGGTCCCCATTGAAATGCCAGCCATTCACGTCCCATTTGAAATCTCAACGCATCCATGGTGCCTTTTCTTTCTGATTTCTCCTTAACCGGATGCAGTATCTTTTTCCTTTTAGCTCTGAAGTCCTTTGTCACACTTCTTTCATATTGCTTACCTTCCTCTACCTAGCGTTGTGACCCTGACCCTATCATCTTTGTAAGCTATGAGGCACTTAATACAGTCTTCTTGTGCTTTGTAACACAAAAGCGCAAGTGGAGGGTGGAGAAGAGCAGCTCCCCTACCTTGGCTTTACCTTGTTCCTGCTCCTTTTCCATACTTATTTTCTTTTATTTTCCCCTGCATTTACTTTATTTATTTTAATAGATCCTTGTTTTCGTTTGTATAATTTTTGTAGGTTAAAAAAGTGTGTCCATCAACTATTTCTTTTTCGTTTTATTGATACTAAATGCTTTGATACTTTGGCAAACATTGTTTATGTCTACAGCTCTTGACAATAGTCCAGATTCCCTGTATGTCGTAGGGTGGTATTCTCTTCCTTACTCATAATGTTTACTTGTAGAAATGCCTTCTGCAAGGAAGCGGAGTTCTGTTTGTGCTCTAGAGCACTAGGAAGATTCTAGCTTTAATTTGTGAGTGCCCTGCTTAGGTAGGGAATACTAGATTGGCAAATTCCATTTTACGTTCAGGACTGAGGAAGAAATTGTGGAAAGACTGACCTTGAACTTGGGTGGCTTGTTTACAGACTTGAGAATGGAAAATTCCCCCCAAATTACTGTGTGGATATATTAGTCCATTCTCACACTGCTATGAAGATACTACCTGAGACTGGGTAATTTATAAAAGAAAAACGTTAAATTGACTCACAGTTCCACATGGCTCGGAGTCGGTGGGGGCTTTCGGGGGGCGCTCAGGAAACTTACAATCATGGCAGAAGGGGAAGAGGAAGCAAGGACCTTCTTCACATGGCAACGGGAGAGAGAAGAGTGAACAAGAGCAGGGAAAACTGCTTTATAAAACCATTAGATCTCACGAGAACTCACTCACTATCATGAGAACAGATGGGGGCAACTGCCCTCCGATCCAATCACCTCCCACCTTCCACACGTGGGGATTACAATTCAGGATGAGATTTTGATGGGGACACGAAGTCTAACCATATCAGTGAGTTTCAAGGTGATATATTTATTATAGATAGGTTTGCTAGTATTGCCTGTACCCTTAAGATCACCCTAATTTGTTACTGAAATTAAAAGGGGAAAGAAAGGCTGGGCATGGTGGCTCACGCCCGTAATCCTAGCACTTTGGGACGCTGAGGAGGGAGAATCACTTGAGCCCAGGAGTTCAAGACCAGCCTGTGCAATATAGTGAGACCCTGTCTTTAAAAAAAAAAAAAAAAAGAATAAAACGGGGAGGAAGAAAACTCGTGTTAGGGCATCTGGTAGAGGTATTGGTCTTTACCTTGGGGCTCAGGCTTCAAAGCTTCAGTGACAACCTCGGTTCAAAAATCTGCTGAGGATGCTGCTTTCAGCTGAAATGAACATGTGGGTGTGGGAAAGCCCTCCTAAGGAAGACTTTTTAGGTCTTAGTGAGTCCAAAAAAAGAGGAGTGGCAGAAGTCATAAAAGAGGCACATGATGGAAATGTCGGTTATTTTTAATATCATGGAGGCTGCTAGAGTTCCAACTAGGGAGAGTTCACCAACTAACAAGGCACTGAGGAGCCCACAGCTTGGGGCTCATGGGAACAACTTTGGGAGATGGTGTTGGGAGGGGATGCGAATTTAAAACTTCCACCTGTAAGGATCCCAATAAGGCAAGTACAAAATGCCCAATTAACCTTTTTCTACATGATTTCTTCCAATGGTGTTTAAGTTCACAGGACATAGACTTTTTTTTTTTTTTTTTGAGACGGAGTTTCGCTCTGTCGCCCAGG
>NW_016810401.1:543478-585019 GCF_001698545.2 Rhinopithecus bieti
TTTTTTTTTTTTTTAGACAGGGTCTCACTATTGCCCAGGCTGGAGTACAGTGGTGTGATCACAGCTCATTGCGGCCTTGACCTCCAGGGCTCAAGTGATCCTCCCACCTCAGCCTCCTGGGTAGCTGGGACTACAGGCATGCACTAGCCTGCCTGGCACTTTTTTTTTCTTTTTTTTGTGGAGACCGGATCTCACCATGTTGCCCAGGCTAGTCTCAAACTCCTGGACTCAAGCAACCCTCCTGCTTTGGCCTCCCAAAGCGTTGGGATGACAGGCATGAGCTACCACACCTGGCCCACAGGACATGGATTCTGAACAATTGGCATAAATTGGCCTCAAGGTAAGGTTTTAAACTAAGCTTAATCTTTTCTGTTGTCCTCAGATACCATTGAATTTCTTCTTCGGATTTTGGTGACATTAAGTGCTGGTTTCTGGAAATATAATTTTAATTTTGCCTGGGATGATTGTCTTGGGGTCTGGGGATAGCTCATTTTCTAAATTTTGTGGTTATGGGGCTGGTGTTGCAATATTCTTGTGTCTCATTAACTTTTTGGAATTTTAAAAACTGAGGCTCATGGAAGGCTTGCCTCCGAACTCAGTCTTTGAAGCCGTGGAGGAACTAACCTGTTCCAGCCCAGGCTGCAGCTTCTGAAGGGACCACAACTGCCCAGGGATTGGAAACCTACTAGCTGAGATTAAACAGAACACAAATTGGAACTGATGGTTTTGTGGCTTTACCATAGAAACTTTGGGCTTCAATTACTTTTGACTTTAATGTCATAGTTTTAGTTTGCAATGGGATTTGAACTTTAATTTTGGAGTTTGATAAATGAGAGGGTTATTTGTTGTTCAAATTTGAAAATGGGAGGCTTATTTGTTGTTCAAAAACTTTATTGTTGGCATTTCATTGTTGGGGCTTCTTAATACCATCGTTTAATCTCATTGTGAATCTCCAATAGCTACTTAGATATCATAGCCGGATGAAATTTTATTTTATTTATTTTTGAGACAGGATCTCACTCTGTTGCCCAGGCTGGAGTTCAGTGGTGTGATCATAGCTCACTGTAGCCTCAAAATCCTGGGCTCAGGTGATCCTCCTCCCTTGGCCTCCTGAGTAACTGGGACTACAAGTGCATGCCACTATGCCTGACTAATTTTTTGACTTTCTGTAGAGATGAAATCTCGCTATCTTCTCCAAGCTGGTCTTGAACTCCAGGCGTCAAGTGATCCTCTCTTTTTGATCTACCAAAGTGCTGGGATTACAGCACTTTGGCATAAGCCACCATGCCTGACCAATGAAATTTGAGTTGGGAAACGGAGCACCCAGGCTGAAGTGCAGTGCTGTGGTCATAGCTCACTGCAGCCTTGAACTCCTGGGCTCAAGCAATCCTCCCTCCTCTCAGCCTCCTGAGTAGCTGGGACCACAGGCTGGCTAATTTTAAACACTTTTTGGAGAGATGAGGTCTCCCTGTGTTGCCCAGGCTGGTCTTGAACTCCTAGCCTCAAGCGATCCTCCTGCCTCAGCCTTCTGAGTTGCTGCGATTACAGGTATGAGCCACTGCTTCTGGCAATATATTTCAATTTCATGGCAAAATAGCGGAAGTGAACATAAAACACAGGTGAGGGTAGGGAAGAGTCTAACTTTTCTGGCAAGATCAGGCAGCGTTGAGTTACAAGGAAAAGGAGAAGGAACCCTGGACACATTGATAAGGCGTCCTCTTTTCCTTGCTATTAACTGAAGCATGCTCTTGATGGGGAGGAAGCTGCTGCTACTGCTGCCATGTTTGGTGTTTGGAGAAGTTAATATGTTTTGTTATTTGTTAAAAGCTTACTGAGTACCAGGTATATGCTGAATGCTTAGCATACGTTATTTTGTTTAATCTTGGCCACGATGGGCCATGACAGTGATAGCTATGTCTTAAATAGGTGCTATTATCCCCATTTTACACCTGATGAAGCTGGAGCTCAGAGAGGCAAAGTAACTTTTTCAAGGTCACACGGCTAAAACAAAAGGTAGTGAATGGTTTGAATTCACTTTGGCACATTCATTCAATCAGCCAATCCTCAGGTACTCACTGAGCATGTTGTATCAGCCATTATTTTTAGTTAGCAGAAGATGAATTTATTAAAGGGATCCTGGATTGCTCACGGAAATGCCAGGGGAGCTGCAGAGCTATGTGTGAAAGCTTCCCAGCCTGGACAACAGTCAGAACCTGGCTGCTTCTGCTGCCACTTCTTTGGCCGTGCCCTGGATGCTTCAGCTTACAATGCTTACCCACTGGGACTGGATGCTGGGTGCTGCTGAAAACTCTACCTCCTCTGTGATCTTGCTGTGGCCACCACTGTTCCCACAGGCTCCAGGGTCCCTGCTTCCTGGCATTACTGCCTCTGGATTCAAAGCCTGGGCCTCTGATGAATGGAACATGTGTGCATGTGAAACTGCCTTTGCAAAGATGATGACCGTAAGGGAAGTCTAGCATGGGTGACTCCATCTTGCCTCTACCCTCACAGGCTGGCTGTCCTCAATCATTCCTGGGCATAGGCCAAGCTAACCTTGGGAGGAATTTAGTTTACAGTTTAACTCTGAAGGAAAGATGATACTAGTCGCTCCCTAAAACGAACCCTCTCCTTGCTCAGGGACCTGCCTTTGTAAAACAAATGAAAGGCCACAAGATTAAGGATTATGGGAGGGGCTTGAATTTTGCTAAGATGTGGGTGCAGCTAACTGATGACCAGCCATTGACCCCTAGCTTGCCTTCCTATATATAATCCCTTACTGCTCAGGAGTCATGCGGCCAGAGGTCACAAGATCTGTGACTTCCCCAATTGCTCCTATAGATAACATCACTATTGTAAAACCAAATATTGGTCTTTTGAGATGTTTTTCAGACTTTTGCATTCTGAAATGATTCATGACTCAACTAGTCCTGTGGCCCCCACCTAGAGGTGGACTTAGTGCACAAGGTCTGTTTTCTCCACTTGTATCATTTGATCTGCAATGAATCAGCACCCATTTTCTGCTCCTACTGCCCACCAATTATCCATAAGAACCCTAGCCTCTGAGTTCTTGGGGAAACTGATCTGATTAATAAACTGCCATCCTTTCACTTGGCTAGCTCTGCATTGTTAAACTCTTTCTCTACTGCAATACCATGGTCTCAGTGAACTGGTTTTGTCTACGCAGCAGGCAGGAAGAACCCTTCAGGTGATTACAAATTAGCCTGCTCCAGAGCTGCTGAGGAGGGGGGTGACACCCTTCTTGTGCCTGCATCTTCTTTCTTGGGAGGTCGGCTCTGTTCCCAAGTCTGATATGATGGGGAACTCCTCAAATATGGCCAAGCGGTTTGAATGTGGGGCAGCCAGGGGAGCCACAGATGGTTGCATGCACATCTGTGGTCTGCATGACGCTGCTAGACATGGTGGACAATACCAAGATGAATCAGACCCAGCACCTGCCTTCCGAGACCTTATGGGCTCATGATTCTCTTCCTTTTAACATGTATATTTATTAGGTACCATAGTGTACAAATCTTGTTTGCTCAAATTATTTCATTAGGTCCACCTGATAGTCATGTAGGGTGGGCAGGAGTGATATGATTTGTTTTATATCTGAAGAAACTAGGTCTGTCAATAGTGAGCCAGGTTAAAAAAAAAAAAGAAATCAGGAAGTTAGGTGATGAGCCTAAGGCCTTACCTCTGGTGAGGAGCAGAGCTAGGACATGAGCCTGTCTTCTGGCTCCAGGCTCAGTGCTGAGCCAACTAAAGGGGCATAAAGGGGAGCTGAGATCAGGGAAGGCTCTGTGGAGTGGCACTGCCCCTCATTCCCTTGTCTGCAATTCTAAAATCCAAAGGACTGGGAAAACAAAGTCTCTCTCTCTTTTTTTTTTGTAATGGGATCTCATTCTGTTGCCCAGGCTGGAGTGCAATGGTGCCCCCTGCAGCCTCGACCTCCCTGACACAAGTGATCCTCGTGCCTCAGCCTCTTGAGTAGCTGGGACTACAGGTGTGTGTCACAACACCTGGCTATCGTTTTTTGTTTCCAAGTTTGGGACTAAAACTCAATTTGGCAGCAAAACCTGACCCGAACTGGTGTAATTTGTAATCTTTAGTTATCCACTTACCATAAGATCAATCTGTTTAGCTGCAGAAATCTTAATGTTTGTTAATAGGGGGTTATCCTGGTCCATAAAGGGAGGGAGAGGAGGAGGTATTACCTAATACTGGGTCCATGGACTACATAGCTTTAAAAAAATCTATAAAATTTCAAAATACAGCTGGCTCCGAGGGTTATGGATAAGGGACTCTGGGTTGGATCTGAAAAGGGGCTCAGTTGGGGGGTGGAATTTCGGTGTCTGGAAGGGATGTGGAGGGATGTTATGACGAGGCAGCCTCACGCCGTACCACCTCGGTCTCCGTGTAAGTCATTATCCACCATTACATTTGCTTTAAAGCAGAGATGACTTGCATTTCTGATAACTACTTTCCCTTAATTCATGATTCACACACATTTGGAGGGCTGGGCTTTCTGGGTTTGGTTTTTCCCCTGGTACCAATCCCCGCCTTTTCCCACAAATCACCTGACTTCCCTGAAAACTCAGAAACACGCCCTTTGGCTGAAAAATAGCATTAAGCAATCGGTGAAATTCCCCATTCCTCCTTTCCCGCTAGGAGCCCTGGATAGAGGCCTCTCAGGCCTGGGAGGAGGATGCTATCCTTGTTTCAAAAGCAGAGGGAGCTCCAAGATCAAGGCTGAGTTATTCTTTCCCTATGTCATGGTCTCCCAGCCCCCTCTGTTTAGATCAGGGAATTTCAGACATGCACACTCTTATGAACAGAACCCGGACAGGGAGGCTGACCGGAGGTTCCTGCAGAGGGAGCGTCAAGGCCCTGTGCTGCTGTCCCTGGGGGCCGGAGGGGTTGCCCAGCGTGCCCACTGGCAGGAGGCAGGGGACTGACCCACTTGCTCCTACCAGCTTCTGAAGGTAAAATCCTTACAAACAAGGAGCAGAGCTTTGATGCAGGAAGAAAGAAAGGCAGAAAACGTCACGTAGGAGGGCTTGGGGCAATGATAGAGGGTGACAAAGGCAGAATAAAAAAAAGGCAGAATATAGACAACCTATTTTTCCTAAGCTCACCTCATCCACCCCTACTTCACCCCCTTACCTACCACTGTTTTCAGGGTTAAAGCAATTTTAGCAAGACTTTACTACGAACTGTGGGGAGATAGCTTATATTTTCAGTAAGTTGGCAGGGGAGCGGGGGTGGCAGCAGGGACAAAGCCCAAACTCTGGAAAGCGAATGTAGGAAGTTTTTATGTTCCTTGTCATTTGGCTGTCCCTTTTCTCCTTCCTCACGCAACCCTGCCTCAGCAGGGCAGCACTTCCTTCCCAGACTGCTTGTTCCAAGGCCCCTGACTTCCCCTGTTGAAAGAAGCTCCTGCCTCCATCCGTGGGCGTTGGGAGCATCAACGGAGATGCACACAATGATAAACAGCAGACAGGGCTGCTTGAGGAGATAAGGAGATCATGGTTAAAGAAGAGGGGCTGTCCTAGATGGATGGTCATGATGCATGAAGACTGCTGAAAACCCAGTGGAAATGGGAGCATTGTTCTTGAGGGCAGGAGAGAGACTGATACCGTCGGGGGTGGGGCTGGTGGAGGACAACAGAGGAAGAAGAAAACTGGGAGAAAGTACTCGGTTCCTTTGCAGAAAAATTAGGAGAAAGTCCAGAGAGGCAAGGAGGGAAGGATACAATTTAGTTATAGTCTAGAAAGTTAGTTGAACTAGGGAGGGTGTGAGGGGCCCGGTGACGTGCGGCGATGTTGGTGATATGGCTCTGTTTAACCTGTGTGTTATCCCTTTGAAGGTGACACTGAGCCCCAGGTGACACCGCACCACCAAAGAAGGTGCCTGTATTTGTCAGACAAATACAGCCAGGCCTACCACCCCTTAGGCTCCAAAGTCCCGAGGTCCAGAAAGCCAGGACCAAGAGACAGGCAGCTCACCAGGGTGGACGAATCGCCAGAGATGTGGTAAGTCATCAAGGATCTCCAGAGGTCACACAGACTCTATTCCCTTCATCTTCTCAAGAAAAGTGCTCATGGGCCAGGCATGATGGCTCACGCCTATAATCCCAGCACTTTAGAAGACCGAGACGGAGCATTGCTTGAGCCCAGGACTTTGAGACCAGCCTGGGCAATATAAGGAGACCCTGTATCTATTAAAAAAAAAAAAAAAAAAAAATTAGCCCAGTGTGGTGCGTGTCATCTGTGGTCCCAGCTACTCAAAAGGCTGAGGTAGTAAATACACTTGAGTGCAGGAGGTCAAGGCTGCAGTGAGCTGAGATCGCACCACTGCACTCCAGCCTGGGCGACAGAGTGAGACCCTGTCTGAAAAAAAAAAAAGCGGGGGTGGGGGGGCTCTTATCTGAAGCCTGGGTTTTGGTTTGACGAGGGCCTTTTCTTTATTCCAACCTAAGATTCTCCCCCATGACCGACAGAGTGACTACCTCTATCTTCTTCCCCCTTTCTTCTGCCTCTGAGAAATAGCGCTTTCTGTCCTAGGCTGCTAGTGCCTGGGTCACCCGCCAATCTATGCCTCTTTTTTTTCAGGTACATTGTCCTGTTTTCCCTTTTGGCATGTGTTTATGCTGAGCCTACCATGTATGGGGAGATCCTGTCCCCTAACTATCCTCAGGCATACCCCAGTGAGGTAGAGAAATCTTGGGACATAGAAGTTCCTGAAGGGTATGGGATTCACCTCTACTTCACCCATCTGGACATAGAGCTGTCAGAGAACTGTGCATATGACTCAGTGCAGGTATGTTATAAGCACAAAAAGAATAGAGAGAGAAGACCAGGGCTGAGGTAGTAGAATAAGCATGTGGGAGGGAGAGACACCTGTACTCACAGTGAACTGAAGTCAAGTCCTAGGGGCATAAATGTTCTACTCTCTCTGTCCCTTCTCTTACCTCCATACCAAAATATTACCCTTTCCTAGCTTTTTTTGTTGTTGTTGACTCTTCTCTTAGATAATGTCAGGAGACATTGAAGAAGGGAGGCTCTGTGGACAGAGGACCAGTAACAATCCCCACTCTCCAATTGTGGAAGAGTTCCAAGTCCCATACAACAAACTCCAGGTGATCTTTAAGTCAGACTTTTCCAATGAAGAGCGTTTTACGGGGTTTGCTGCATACTATGTTGCCACAGGTAAGGCTCACCCTTCTGCATGTGCCTTGTTGACCCAACTAAAAGATTAGAAGTGAGAAATCCACTGAGCAACACGTTGAATGGGGATTCTGTTTGTAATTCATACAAAAAGTGTTGACTTGGCCTGGGTCCCTCCATAAATCACTTTTGTGAAATTCAAATGCATGATCATATGTTAGTGGTGATGATGATAATGGTAATAACACATATTACATAATATACAGTAATTTATTGAGAGCCACTGTAAACTGGGTATGTGTCGGGGATTTTTCCTATTTTAACACAATCATCACTTTAACCCTTCAAGGTAGGTATTATTTGTTCCATATAAAGATGAAGAAAATAAAGACTAGGAAAGTTAATAACTTGCCAAGAATCACATGAGGAATGTGTAGTATTTAAACCCATTCAATATATGGCATTCAAACCTTCAAATTCTGGGTACTTCTGTATCTCTCTCCAGGTTAAAATGAAGCTAGGACATCTCATAAAGCCAAACTATTGTTTAGATTTGATAGAAGGACCAACATCATATAAAGCAATGAATGTACTTATTCCTTCTTGCAGAAGGCATTATCATGATGTTTACCTTGCAGAGTGTCATCCCTGGAGCTGAAATGCTCCGTACATGGGAAAAGTCAAGGATCTCTGACATTAAGAGCTCCCTAGGCCGGATGGGGTGGCTCACACCTGTAATCCCAGCACTTTGGGAGGCTGAGGCGGGGGGATCACTGGAGGCCAGGAGTTAAAGACCAGCCTCGCCAACGTGGTGAAATCCTGTTTCTACTAAAAATACAAAATATTAACCAGGTGTTGTGGTGCGTGCTTGTGTTCCCAGCTCTTCAGGAGGTAGAGGCATGAGACTTGCTTGAACCCAGGAGGTGGAGGTTGCAGTGAGCTGAGATTGCACGACTGCACTCCAGCCTGGGTGAGAGAGTGAGGCTATGTCACATACACACACGCACACATGCACACACGAGCTCCCGTATAGCTGTGTAGTGGTAGGGTTCAACCCTGGAATCATATGTCAGGAGAGTAATATAGAATAATACCAGCCTGACATGCGATCCCTAGAGGGATCTTTAAGCAACAGGCCTTTCCTACTTTTTCTAACCCTTAGGTTTTGGGTTTAACCTCATTCTGCCTTCTTGGTGTTTGTTCTTGACCTCAGCCTCTCTCTACTCTTTGTAGACATAAATGAATGCACAGATTTTGTAGATGACCCTTGTAGCCACTTCTGCAACAATTTCATTGGTGGTTACTTCTGCTCCTGCCCCCCGGAATATTTCCTCCATGATGACATGAAGAATTGTGGAGGTGAGCTTGGTGTTAAGAGGGTCGCATGTTCCTTGGGATTTGGAATGACTGGGGCCTCAGAAAGGGCTTTGTCCACGCTTCCAACTTCTGTTAGGCCCAGCCTTCATTTGGCATTTCTTCTTTTTTATTTTAAAATTTATATATTTGTTTGTTTATTTATTTATTATTTTAAAGAATTTCAGTAGTTTTGGGGGTACTGGTGGTTCTTGGTTACATAGATGAGTTCTTTAGTGGTCAATTCTGAGATTTTATTGCACCTGTTACCCGAGCAGTGTACACTATACCCAATGTGCAGTTTTCTCGACCCCCTTCCAACCTCCTCCCACACTGAGTCCACAGAGTCCATTATATCACTCACTACTGGCATCTATTATTAGTTACTCGTAAGCTGAGATGAAGCCACAAGAAGGGAGGAAGATAAGACTACAGGGTAAAGTTAGTTAATTGGAGAAGAGAGATAGATGCCTGTAAAGAGTCTACTGGGGGCTGTTCATAACCAGAAAAGGCTCCATCCTAAGCAGAGTGATGGAAACCTAATAGGGCTTGGGTGTTCCTGCTGATATGTACTGCATGTGTAATTGCTGCATCCCTCCAGTTAGGGCGGGGATCTCAGGTTAGTTTGGGGGATCTCAGGTTAGTTTGAATGGAGGACTGTCAGTTTCTGAGAGAAGGAATCATAGAATAGTACAGGAATTCCTTTGCTTGACGCCGTATTTGATTCTCCCTTTCACTTTTTCTCTCTTAGTTAATTGCAGTGGGGATGTATTCACTGCACTGATTGGGGAGATTGCAAGTCCCAATTATCCCAAACCGTATCCAGAGAACTCAAGGTGTGAATACCAGATCCGGCTGGAGGAAGGGTTCCAAGTGGTGGTGACTGTGCGGAGAGAAGATTTTGATGTGGAACCAGCTGACTCAGAGGGAAACTGCCCTGACAGTTTAGTTGTGCGTGACAGTTGATTAATACCCCCACCCTCAACTTACACAAAGAGATCTCTCCCTGAAGACAAAGAAAAATTTTTGAGGCAGGGTCTTGCTCTGTTGCTCAAGCTGGAGTGCTGTGGTGCAGTCAAAGCTCACTGTAGCCTTGACCTCTTGGGCTCAAGCAAGTCTCCCACCTCAGCCTCCTGAGTACCTAGGCCCACAGACGTGCGCCACCATACCCAGCTAATATTTTTATTGTGATTATTATTATTATTTTTTACAGAGATGGGGTTTTGCTATGTTGCTCAGGTTGGCCTGAAACTCCCAGCCTCAAGCAATGCTCCCACCTCGGCCTCCCAAAGTGCTGGGATTGTAGGCGTGAGCCACTGCACTCAGCCTGAAGATAAAATTATCTTTTCTCCTGACCCTTATTTTCCTTCTTCTTCTTTTATGTGTCATTCAATGCCTCTCTTACTTTTATCTCCCATCTTCCAATTTTACCTCTTTCCTTTAGTTCTTTCCCTCTTCTGATTTCATCATTTCGTCCAGCTTGTTGCAGGAGATCAGCAATTTGGTCCTTATTGCGGTGGTGGATTCCCTGGGCCACTAAATATTGAAACCAAGAGTAATGCTCTTGATATCATCTTCCAAACTGATCTAACAGGGCAAAACAAGGGCTGGAAATTTTACTACCATGGAGTGAGTAACCTAGAAGTGCCTCTTTGGTTGGTGATACCAAAGTCCCCAAACAATGTGGGATCAAAGCAGGTAGATGATCCAGGCACAATGGAAGCACCTGTGATCTCAGCTACCAGGGGAGGCTGAGGCAGGAGGATCCCTTGATCCCAGGAAGTAGGAGTCTGAGTCCACTCTGGGCAACAGAGCAAAACCTTGTCTCTAAAACAAAACAAAAACAAAGCAACAATAATTTAAAAAACAGATAGATTGTTGTTCTGATAGTATCCTGAGATACTTCACTTCCTCAGGAAAATCTAAACCAGTCAATGGTTGCTAGGAATGCCTCAACCCCTAGTAATCCTCTAACTAGACCTGAGAGTGCAGACAGTTTGGGGGTGGTTAGTTGGTGATGCCATATGATTTTAGACATCTGCTGTATTGGAATGTTAAGCATCAGGAATGAGGACAACTGGATGATTTTAGAAAGTGTGAGAATGATGTAAATAGAATGAGAGTCTTCAACTATTTAGTAATGTTTTTTTCTTGCCCCAACTTCTGTTCTTTCAAGCAATCCCCTGTCCTAAAGAAGAAACTCCCACTTCTGTTTGGGAGCCTGCGAAGGCAAAATATGTGTTTAGAGATGTGGTGCGGATAACCTGTCTGGATGGGTTTGAAGTTGTGGAGGTAAAGTACCATCTTGGCTTCTCCCTAATCCCTGGCCCCAGATCAGGATGCGTGTACTGAAATTGTCCAGTTGTTTACCAACGTAAGTGTGTGATCAAGGTATAACGCCTTTTCCATAAACACGACAGCTTAAGATCTGTAGTTCTCCCTTGTGAGTCACAGAGCTCCCTCGCCAGCTTGGCATTCTCTCTCTGCCTTCAGTCTTCTTGGGGAAGGGGGTTGACACGTTGGGGCAAAGCTATCTGTCAGCCTCATCTCCTGGGTGCTTTGGGTCAGTCTGCTGAGTTGTTCCCAAGCTTCTTGTGGTGAGGACTCCTCATTGATCCAAGGCCAGAGATCAATTCCAGTTTTGATTTTGGTTTCCCATATCTCTCTTCAGAAATAAGTGGTGATGTTTATTATTCTCCAGGGACGTGTTGGTGCAACATTTTCTATTCGACTTGTCAAAGCAATGGAAAGTGGAGTAATTCCAAACTGAAATGTCAACGTACGTGTCTCTTCAAAGTGGAAGTCTTTCTTTTTCTCTCAGAGAGAATGGAAAGATCAGCACATCCCACTTCAGATGCATGGTTTCCTCTTAGGCATGTGAGGGAGTGGGTTGGGTTTTTGAAGGGAAGCCAGTCATGGAGGCTTTTCTAGTTCAGCCCCGAATCTGTTCCCAGGCCAACTAGATCGGCAAGTTTCTTTCCAAGAAAGGGGCCATGGGATAGGTCGAGTTAATAGCCCCATGTGGGTGCATTTGTGGCTTCCAGTGGGCCTTCACCAATCACTGAGAACCAGGCTCTTCCCTACAGCTTTCACGGGGTCATCTGAGTTGGCATCTCAGTGGGCCAGAGAGCTGAGAGATGCCAGTTGGGGAGGATGGCCACAGAGAGGCTGGTGTGGGGAGGTTCATCCCAGGTGTGCCTGTGGATATGGGGTGGGGAAGCAGTGAGGGTGAAACTGGCCCCTTGACTCCTCCTTGGAGGAAGTGGCTGTCCTGACTGTCGCTCTCCTTCCTTCGTCTGGTAGCTGTGGACTGTGGCATTCCTGAATCCATTGAGAATGGTAAAGTTGAAGACCCAGAGAGCACTTTGTTTGGTTCTGTCACCCGCTACACTTGTGAGGAGCCATATTACTACATGGAAAATGGAGGAAATGGTAGGTTTCTTCTACTGGAGCAGAGAGAGTGAGAAGGTGTTGGAGGATAAATAGCATAATCTGTCTGTGCCAGAGAGAGTTTGGAGACAAATGAAGGCGATAGGACAGACATTGTTCATCCCCTTGGCTTCATCTAAAGATACACTTTTCATATGGAGCAGGGCACGCTCAGGGCAGCACCAGTCACAGGGAATCATAGAGGTCACCAGCTCAGCTTCACAGCTGCCGCAGGAATTCCCCTGTAACATCCATTCCGTGGGATTACCCACCTTTGGACCAGTTATTTCATGTACAGCCCACAGGAGCAATGCCTTCCGCTTCAAGCCAGCAAGCTACACTGACTGGCTTCCTTGATGTGGAGGCTTTGGTTGTGCTAGATGAAGGGCTGGATGAGACACTACACATTCTCCGCATTGCTTTGTATTTTCTTTTCCCAGTTTCCCAATGCCTTCTTTCCTTCTGCTTTGGAGATGTTCCCTTTGTCTCCCCTGGCGGGCTAGAGGCCTGAGGGATTGGAGGAAGATTTTTTTTCTGGCTTATTAATCTGATTTACTACTTGAATCCCAGAGGAGCTGAGGCTCTGAAAGAATGGGGCAGGCTGTGGGGGAATGGAAGAGGGAGTGAAGATGTGGTGGTGAGTGTGGCCTGTGTTCTCTGTGCTACTCCAGGGCAGTATCACTGTGCTGGTAATGGGAGCTGGGTGAATGAGGCGCTGAGCCCAGAGCTGCCGAAATGTGTTCCAGGTAAGGAGGGCCAAGGTTTGGGGAGAGATGATAGGCATGGGTGAATGGGAGTCACCTTCTGAAAGCAGCTGTAACCCTCTTGGGAAAGGACTGAACAGTGGCCTGCCAGAGTCCAGCTCAGTGAGGTGGCAGTAGCACTGTGCCGTGGGCTGCCGGGGCCGTGGGGCACCTCCTCAGCTACACTGAAGCCAGGCCGACTGCAAGGAAATATAAGCGTCAGCCAGCGACAGTTGGTGTCTGGTAATGTAGCTGCAACGAGAAGATACAGAACTGCTAAAAACAGGGCCTGAAAACTGAGAGTGAGTAATCAACATTCAAAAACAAGACTAGTTAAATAACCTAGTTATTATATTAAACGTTTATATGGCAGCAAGATATCGAGGAATTCAAGGAACGAGGAAGATCAGAGTTGGGTAGCAGAAGGCTGGGGCAAATCCAGTAGGATAAAGACCATCCTGGTTGTTACTGAGAACTAAAGACCAAGCTTATTTGTTGTGTTTATTATCTCATTCACGTTCTTGTAACAGCCCCGTGAGCTAGGTGTCATTAGTCTTACTTGACCGGTCAATGGTGGGTGCAAGTTCGCAGAGTTAGCAAGTTGCGAAGGCCGGCTTTGAGCCCAGGTCTAAGTCCAAAGCCTGTTGTGCTCAACTTGGAGTCCCTCCAGGCTGTCTAGCAAGGGATTTAGGTAAGCAGCTTCACTTGAATTCAGTTATTAGTATAACTGAATGGTAATGGCACCAGTCACTGGGAGTGACAGGTCAAGGCCAAAGAAGGGACCCCTCTCTACTTCCTAGGCTGACCTGTGGTTTACTAGGAGGGACTCAGGTGCCACTAGGACTCCAGTAAAGAAGGCAATTAAAGTTTGATCTGGGCATCTGAAGAAGGCAGAAAGCTTCCCTCCTCCACCAACTGTGTGAGAAAAGGGTTTCCAGCACTGGCTCTTGGTTGGGCACCGGCCTCACATGCCGAGTTGGGAGGTGGAAGGGGTACCCCTGCCCCCAGAGGGGCTGTGAGTCACACTGTGGATAGCGTGAGGCACTAGTGCATCTGGACTCAGTGATTCACACACTGCCTCTGGTTAACTGAGCTCTCCCATGAGCCTGCTATGACATCGGCAAAGCGGGGTGTTTAGGTAAGACCAGGGTGGGTCAGGTATTGAGCTTGTTGACCAAATAGGATTAACCATTTTGTACTAGAGAACCCTGCAACCTAGCAAGTAAAATTATTTGAGTGGTTGGAGGATTTGCAGGAAGCCAGTATCATTTCTTGCTCCTTCCCCGTGTTTTTTTTTTTTTTTTTTTTTTTTTTATTCCTTCCTAGTCTGTGGAGTCCCCAGAGAACCCTTTGAAGGAAAACAGAGGATAATTGGCGGATCCGATGCAGATATTAAAAACTTCCCCTGGCAAGTCTTCTTTGACAACCCGTGGGCTGGTGGAGCGCTCATTGATGAGTACTGGGTGCTGACGGCAGCTCATGTTGTGGAGGGAAACCAGGAGCCAACAATGTATGTTGGGTCCACCTCAGTGCAGACCTCACGGCTGGCAAAATCCAAGATGCTTATTCCTGAGCGTGTGTTTATTCATCCGGGATGGAAGCTGCTGGAAGTCCCAGAAGCACGAACAAATTTTGATAATGACATTGCACTGGTGCAGCTGAAAGACCCAGTGAAAATGGGACCCACCGTCGCCCCCATCTGCCTACCAGGCACCTCTTCTGACTACAACCTCATGGATGGGGACCTGGGACTGATCTCAGGCTGGGGCCGAACAGAGAAGAGAGATCGCGCTCTTCGCCTCAAAGCGGCAACGTTACCTGTAGCTCCTTTAAGAAAGTGCAGAGAAGTGAAAGTGGAAAACCCCAAAGCAGATGCAGGGGCCTATGTTTTCACTCCTAACATGATCTGTGCTGGAGGAGAGAAGGGCATGGATAGCTGTAAAGGGGACAGTGGTGGGGCCTTTGCTGTGCAGGATCCCAATGACAAGACCAAATTCTACGTAGCTGGCCTGGTGTCCTGGGGGCCCCAGTGTGGGACCTATGGGCTCTACACACGGGTACAGAACTATGTTGACTGGATAAAGAAGACTATGCAGGAAAATAGCACCCCCAGTAAGGATTAATCCAGATACATCCCACCAGCGTCTCCAAGAGGCATGACCAATGCATTGCCTTCTGTTCCTTATGATATTCTCATTATTTCATCATGACTAAAGGAAGACAGGAGCGAATGATTTAGATAGAACTTGATTGTTGAGATGCCTGGCTGGAAGTAGACAGGTAGAGTTTGATCATGGAATTGTGCTGGTCATACATTTTTAGTCTAACTCCTTGGGGTCCTTTCCCCTGAGTACCTATTGTAGATAACACTATGGGTGGGGCACTCCTATCTTGCACTATTCCACAGGGACACCTTAATTCTTTGTTTCCTCTTTACCTGTTCAAAATTCCATTTACTTGATCATTTTCAGTATCCACTGTCTATGTACAATAAAGTATGTTTATAAGCAAATTTTGGCTGACTTACCTCATTCCACACCAAATCCTCAGAATTATAGAAGGGGAGTGGGGTGAGAAGGCTGTTATATCACTGAAATTGGGCATCTAGCAATTTATATTTAATTTAATTGTCACAAAAACAGATAATTCAGCTGTTCTTCTCTCTTCCAACTGAGATTTACTGAATATTGTGGATTAGTACGAAGATTGCCAGTGTTAGGCATCATATTCTGTGTACCAAGAATGACATAGCAGAAAATCTCAGTGAGGATGGACCCCTAAACTCTCCCTTCTTTTTTCTATGGGAAGGAAAAGAAAATATTCCTCCTCCCAAAGAATGATTAGTGATGAGAAATGACTACAGAATAGAGACTTAGCATTTTACAAACTGAGGACAGGAGAACTCTCTCAGGATGGCGGTTGCCCTAACAGGGTATTTAGGAAAGCAGAGGTCTGAGAAGAGCTGAGGGGGAGTCTGACCTGTTCGATGTGACACGTGGCTTTCAGGAGGGCAGTTTTTACCAGAAGCCAAAAAACGGTTTGGTTGGGCCCATCAAGAATGGACTGTGATATTCCATAGACCAAGAGGGCTAAATTCAAAAGCTGACCTTAGACCAGAGGGTAAACACGATGTGGTAACCAGAGGAACTCTAATTGAAGGGCCTGAAGAATTGAAGGGAATTACAACTGGGAGCCTCTGGGATGATTATATCGTCAACCAAGCAGCATAAAGTCACTGTGTCACCCCTGAACTGTATGCTTCGTAGCCGCCTCCTCACACTTCCTGTCATTGCGGGGGCAATGGAATGGACAGTGTGGCCTGGGCGAGAGTGTTTCGGTGACAGGAGGATTCTTCTAGAGATAAAAAGGCATTGGAGAAATATTAAGATTTAGAAACATGATCTGTGATAGAGATATTTTTCTTCTTTTTTTTATACTTGGGGTAATAGCAAAACATTAACCTGGAATCTGACAAGTAACAGAAAAGGAAGTTCACCCCTCTCGGAGAATCACCAGTCTATTTGGGTTCTGCCCTTGCTGATGGGCTGAGGTATCGGTGAAGACTTTCCCTCTCTGCTGCCGCCTTGTACAGCATGACGGGTATGGGTTTTGCATCATTGACTGTGCTGCAAGGTCATTTCTCTGGGTGAATGGCAGGGGGAAGAGCTAAATGAATCATCGTCAGAGACTTCAGAGCTGGGAAGAGCTCGTCACCAGGTCCCAGAGGGGCTAGAAAGTCATTCATTGTGTTTAAAGGGCATCCATCATAGTACCTTACAAGTTACTTGGGAATGTATGTCCACTTCTTCTGAAACTCAGGAAAATAGTTTTTTTTTTGGTGGTGCAACAGAGATTTACTCTTGTTGCCCAGGCTGGAGTGCAATGGTGTGATCTTGGTTCACCGCATCCTCCGCCTCCCAGGTTCAAGCGATTCTCCTGCCTCAGCCTCCTAAGTAGCTGGGATTACAGGCATGCACCACCACGCCCAGCTAATCTTGTATTTTTAGTAGAGATGGGGTTTCACCATGTTGGCCAGGCTGATCTCGAACTCCTGACCTCAGGTGATCCACCTGCCTTGGCCTCCCAAAGTGCTGGGATTGTAGGCGTGAGCCACCGCTCCCGGCGAAAATAGTTAGCTTTTTAAAGAAGGTGAATTGTCACTTTTCTTCGGTCAGAAGAAAATGGACTGGTGGGTCAGCATCTCATGCCAGGGAGGAAAGACAATGTCCAGTGGTCAAGAGGACTTGAAGCAAAGGAACTTCCTTGAAACTGGACCAGCTCAGAAAGGGCTAGAAGGGATCCTGGGACTCTAAAGTTTCCTTTACAGTGACTGCTAGAGTCAGAAAAATATACAGTGGAAATGTGACTTTTTTCCTGCATATTGGTTATTATTTTAAAAATTGAAAATATGAGGCCGGGTGTGGTGACTCATGCCTGTAATCTCAGCACTTTGGGAGACCAAGATGGGTGGATCACCTGAGGTCAGGAGTTCAAGACCAGCCTAACCAACATATACAGTATACAGGTGAAACCCTGTATACTAAAAATACAAAAATTAGCCAGGTGTGGCAACATGTGCCTGTAATCCCAGTTACTCGGGAGGCTGAGGCAGGAAAATCGCTTGATCCTGGGATTGCAGTGAGCCAAGATGGCACCACTGCACTACAGCCTGGGCAACAGAGTGAGATTCCATCTCAGACACACACACACACACACACACACACACACACACACACACGACACAACTTTATTTAATCTTGATCAAATCCACAAACTCTGCCATGGTTATTAAAATAATGATTTAACAAAACTCCTTTCCTTTTGACATATTCACAAGAAGTTGCAAAGTTAGTGCAGAGAGGTGCTGTTTCTCCTAATGGCTACATCTTAGGTAACTACAGTACAATATCTAAACCAGGAAACTTATGCTGGTACAATGTGCACGGGTAGTTTTGTGTTATTTTACTACATTGGAGAGTCATGTAAGCACCACTGCAGTCAAGATATGAAACAATTCCATCACTACAAAGATTTCTTTCTTGCCAAATTTTTGTAGTCCACCCTTTTCTTTTTTATTTTCTCTTACGATCGTAAAAAGACACATTGGAAAGATCCAGCTTCTCTCAGTTGTCCTAAGAGGAAACTGATTTTGGGTACGTCCACCCTTGAACCAGAGAAAAGCAGAGACTGGACATATTGAGGGACATGAAGTTGTGGTAACAAGAATCACAATGGGGGAACCCCTCAAAGCAAACCTACAGGGAAAGTCTGTGATGGACCTAGTTTCCTGAATGGAAGCATCTGTTTTAAAAAAAATCTCTCTTCCTCTACAAGGGACTACAAAGGAGGCAGAACACCTGCAGTTGCCAGGAAGGAGCTCATTCTGATTGTAACCATTGTATTCTGCCTCATCTCCAAATGGGCTGTTTGCATTGTGTATCTATCTCCCTTTAGGTTTAATGTGGAAACAAAGTATTTCTTTTGTCTTCATTGCTTAAGGACTGAGTGTGAAATATTTTGGCATAATATGCTCAGGTTTTTCTGGGTATCTGCCTATTCATGGATAAAATGAAAATGTTTCTTGATCTCTCTTAGACAGAAAGCAAGAAGAACTTAAGGTTTTTAACAGAAAAAATAAAAGAGGATGGCTAGAATAAAAATTCACAGAAATAGAGCCAGGCGTGGTGGCTCACACCTGTAATCCCAGCACTTTAGGAGGCCGAGGCGGGCAGATCACGAGGTCAGGAGATCGAGACCATCCTGGCTAACACGGTGAAACCCTGTCTCTACTAAAAATACAAAATTAGCCGGGCGTCATGGCGGGCACCTGTAGTCCCAGCTATTCAGCAAGCTGAGGCAGGATAATCGTTTGAACCCGGGAGGCGGAGGTTGCAGTGAGCCTAGATCAGGCCACTGCACTCCAGCCTGGGTGACAGAGTGAGACTCCATCTCAAAAACAAGCAAACAAAATCACAGAAATAAAAATTCACGGAATAAAAATGCACGGCAGCAGGGATGAAAGCAAAAAAGCACCTGAGCACTAGTCGGGGGAGAAGTCAGGACAGCAGAGAAGAAGCCTGGGGCCACTGCAGGTGAGTGCTGTGAGACCTGAGTAGAACTGAAAAAGACCCCAAAGGGAGAATTTGAAATGCTCACAGGGCCAAGCAGAGGCCGGTTGCGTGGGGCAGGGCTGACCCCAAAAGGCTTGACGGAGACTCCCTGAGGAGAGATTTTGGAAAACATTGACCAGCTAGGTTGGACCTGGATGAACTTTACTGTCAGGTCTCTGAGCCCAAGCTAAGCCATCATATGCCTTGTGACCTGCACGTATACATCCAGGTGGCCTGAAGCAACTAAATATCCACAGAAGAAGTGAAAATAGGCTTAACTGATGACATTCCACCATTGTGATTTGTTTCTGCCCCACTCTAACTGATCCATGTACTTTGTAATCTCTCCCCACCCTTAAGAAGTTTCTTTGTAATTCTCCCCACCCTTGAGAATGTACTTTGTGAGATCCACCCCCTGCCCGCAAAACACTGCTCCTAATTCCATCGCCTATCCCAAAACCTGTAAGAACTAATGATAATCCCACCACCCTTTGCTGACTCTCTTTTCGGACTCAGCCCGCCCGCACCCAGGTGAAACAAACAGCCTTGTTGCTCACACAAAGCCTGTTTGGTGGTCTCTTCACACGGACACGTGAGACACTTACCTGCTCTGTCACATCATTGTGGTACAATTTATGTCGAATTTTCTTCCAGCAATGTATGAAGTTGTCTGAGTTTGCCTTAAGCGGCCCGAAGCCTTTCAGGTCTCTTTTCCCTGGTGGCCTGCCCTCCTCTTGGTGTCCTGTGCTGTCCTCACTGCCATAATCTATCCTCTGAAAATATGACTTTTGTTCCTGCATGTCTGTTATTTTCCTTCCCTCTCTTCCCTTCCCCTTCCTTCCTTCCTTCCTTCCTTCCTTCCTTCCTTTCTTCCTCCCTCCCTCTCTCTCTTTTCTTTTTCTTTCTCTCTCTTTTTCTTTCTTTCTTTTCTTTCTTTCTCTTCCTTCTCTTTTCTTTCCTTCCTTCCTTTCTTTCCCTTCCTTCCTTCCTTTCTTTCTTTTCCTTCCTTCCTTCCTTCCTTTCCCTTCCTTCCTTCCTCCCTCCCTCCCTCCCTCCCTCTCTCTCTCTCTCTCTCTCTCTCTCTCTTTCTTTCTTTCTTTCTTTCTTTCTTTCTTTCTTTCATCTCACTCTATTGTCCAGGCTGGAGTACAGTGGCATAATGACAGCTCACTGCCGCCCCAAACTCCTGGGATCAAGGGGTCCTCCCACCTCAGCCTCCCGAGACCCCGAGACTACAGGCATGCATCACCACACCTGGCTACTTTTTAATTTGTTTGTAGAGACAGGGTCTTGCTATGTTGCCCAGGCTGGTCTTGAACTCTTGGCCTCAAGCAATCCTCTCTCCTTGGCCTCCCAAAGTGCTGGGATTGTAGGGATGAGCCACCACATCTGGCTCTTCTTTGGTTTCAATATGCTCATTTGACATAATAAAACCCTGCCTCCTCTATGCCTGAACTGGTATGGCTGCTAGTGGCTGGGGGAAAACACACAAGCTCTCACAACTGTCTCAAAAAAGGTGAGTGTCTCACAAAAGAACAACTGTCTCCCTTTTAATTGTTGGCCATGAGTCTCAAATGAACCCTTCATACTCCCAGGCAATCAAAATTCCCTAATCCATTCTCAATCCCACTGTCTCAGAGGACTATTTCATTTCTTCTCTCTTCTCACACCCCTGAAATTCTCCATCCTCATTCTCAGCTGATGACCTTATTTTCTACCTCATCAAGACACATGAAGCCTAGAAGAGAGCTTTTACCACCACTACATCTACTGGAATACTGGCATCTGTTCCCTTACACTCAGCTGGCCTGTGTGTTAACTTACCCATTGGTGACTTATCCATGCTTCCAACTCGATTCCACCTCTACCCACGCCCACCCACCATCACCATTTCCCTCCCAATTGTGTAATTCCCGTCAGTATGTAAACATGTTGTAATTCCTCTGAACTTAAAACAGACTTCTCTTGACCACAATTTCTCCAACAGCTTTCCCTATTTATTTGTTTCTGTTTGCAGCAAATTCCTTAAAATAATTGATTATACCCTGTCTCCAGTTCCTATTCTCCCACTATCTCTCTAGCTCCGCTCTGGCTTTTCCACCTATCATTCCACCATACTGTGATTTTCTGGGTCACCAATGACTCTGACATTGCTCCATGCAAGGATGGATCCTCAGTCTTTATCTCCATCTCGATGCACTTTCTTTCCTTGGCTTCTGAGTACTGACCTCCCCAGGTTTTCCTCCTACTTCAGTGGTCACAGGCTGGAGTGCAGTGGTGCGATCATTGCTCACGGCAGCCTTGAATTCCTGGGCTCAAGCATTCCTCCTGTTTCAGCCTCCTGAGTAGCTGGGACCATGGGCACACATCATCATGTCCAGCTAATTTTTAATTTTTTGTAATGATGGAATCTCACTATGTTGCCCGGGTTAGTCTTCTTTCAAGTTTTTTTTTTTTTTTTTTTTTTGACATCTGATGTTACCAATTGGTTAATTGGTTCTGACCAGGTTGGTCTTGAACTCCTGGGCTCAGACGATTCTCCAGCCTCGGCCTCCCAAAGTGCTAGGATTACAGGCATGAGCCACTGCTTCCGGCCTAAATTTTTTTTTAATTTAAAGAGCACCATCTGTTTTTTGAATAGATAAAACACCTACATGGTTAAAAATCGGAAAAATCAAAACAGCATACAATGATAACTTTTCCTTCCACCCCTCAGTACCCCCAGAGACCACCAATATTTCTTGTATACCTTTCCAGTGATCTTTTATACACACGTAAGTGATATATGCCTACTCCTGTTACGTATACAAATAGTAGCATTTTATTTTATTTCTTTCATTTTTGAAGTAGAGCCTTGCTGTGTCACTCAGGCTGGAGTACAGTGGTGTGATCATAGTTCATTGCAGCTTCGACTTCCCAGGCTCAAGCCATCCTCCCACCTCAGTCTCCCAAGTAGCTGGGACTACAGGCTCGTGCCAACACACCCGGCTACAAATGGAAATGGTAGCATTTTATACATAACATTTTATACATTCTGCATCTTACTTGTTTTCACTTACCATGCTGTCTGCAGTAAGGATTGAGTGGTTACATTGTATTTCATCATTTGGATATTCCGTAATTTACCTGAAACTTTGGTACCAGATACCTTTCAGAATGCAGGATTCCAATATTTTGTTATTATAAACAATGCTGCAATGACTAACCTACATGTGCCATTTATTTCATATGTGAGAAAATGTGGGCTAAATTCCTAGAAGTTGAATTGGTGAGTGAAAAGGCATATGCATTTGTAATTTTGGTTACCTGTCACTGAACTGCTCTCCGTAGGGTTTGTACCAATATACCTTCCAAAAAGCAATGTGTGAGAGTGATTCTTTCTCTACGTTTTCAGCAACATGGTATATTATTTTTGCCAATCTTACAGGTAAAAGATGGCATTTTATTTAAATATTTTCCTTATTATGAGTGAAGTTAAGCCCCAAAGCCTCAAAGCAATTTACGTTTTCTTTTCTGTGAACCATCTATTCACAGATCATTGGTTTTGTCTGTATTTTCCAATTCCAGTGTTCTTTGGGAATAAGACACACATGAGTTTGGGGCAGGGGAGTGGGAATTAGAAGGTCAGAGGAGTCATCTGACTCTCCTGGGAACTCCTCCGATTATTAAAATAAGAATAAGAGGGCTGAGTGCTGTGGCTCATGCCTGTAATCCCAGCACTTTGGGAGGCCGAGGTGGGCGGATCACTTGAAGTCAGAAGTTCAAGACCAGCCTTGTCAACATGGTGAAACGCCATCTCTACCAAAAGTACAAAAATTAACTGGGCACAGTGGCAGGCGCCTGTAATCCCAGCTACTTGGGAGGCTGAGGGAGGAGAATCTCTGGAACCTGGGAGGTGGAGGTTGCAGTGAGCTGAGATCAGGCCATTGCACTCCAGCCTGAATGACAGAGTGAGACTCTGTCTCAAAAAAAAAAAAAAAAAAAAGAATAAGGGACCCAGAATCTTAGTTTCCCAGGAACGTTAGAGATAATACGGTTCAGGCCAGGTGTGGTGGCTCACACCTGTAATCCCAGCACTTTGAGAGGCTGAGGCGGGTGGGTCACCTGAAATCAGGAGTTTGAGACCAGCCTGGCCAACATGGCAAAACCCTGTCTCTGTTAAAAATACAAAAATCAGCCAGGCATGGTGGTGCATGCCTGTATGCCCAGCTACTCGGGAGGCTGAAGCAGGAATCGCTTGAATTCAGGAGGCAGAGGTTGCAGTGAGCTGAGATCTTGCCACTACACTCCAGCCTGGGCAGCAGAACAAGACTCCGTCTCAGAAAAAAAATAATAATAACAAAAAATAAAAAAATAAATAATATGGTTCAGTGGTTTTTTTGTTTATTTGTTTTGTTTCTACTATCCTCATCTCCTCCACTCCACTCCAGTCCCCGGTAGAATGCTGAAGGTGCTTCACTTCTGAAAACATTTCTAATCATTAAAAACCTGGAATAAATGTATACTCCTCAAGTGTATTACACAATGTTGCTGTATGCTTCTGTGTAGACTGTGGGAAAAAGTTTCATATGTCATTTCTGCCCGTACCGGTCCACATTCCTGAAATCCAAAATGATCTAAAAATGGAAAGTGCTTTTGTAAGTTGGGCACTAAAACTTATTTAATGGCAAAATCTGACCTGAATGGATGGGTAGCTATTTAGAGTTTTTTTTTTAAATTAATCTCACTTACTATGAATATTTAAATATTTTTATAAAGAATTATTAATCTATTTTATTATAGGGTGCTGCTCTGGACCATGCTGGCGCCATCACATAATACAGAGTGTATTACATTGTGAAATCTATAGAATCTTGAATATTGAACAGCACTTGGCCCTGAGGGTGTCACACATTGGACTGTGGACCTGCATTTGGGCTTATAAACTCATCACTTTGGCTGGGCATGGTGGCACACGCCTGTAATCCCAGCCACTTGGGAGGCTGAGGCATGAGAATCCCTTGAACCTGGGAGGCAGAGGCTGCAGTGAGCTGAGATTGCACCACTGCACTCCAGCCTGGGTGATAGAATGAGACTCTGTCTCAAATAAAATAAAATAAAATAAAATAAAAAAAAAATAATAAAAAAAGTTTAAAAATAAGTTAAAGAAAAACCACATCCCTTGGGAATGGTTTAACTCTGCTGTCTTCTTAAGTTCAGGCCTGTGTGTGCTGGGTCATGTAAAGTTGTTTAAACAAGTCTGGAACAGTCAATTGTGCAATAACATCATGATATTGTTCTACTACAAATACTTATAACGCTTAATCCAAGTTCTGGGTCCTTTTCTGATCTTTAAAGATATCTTAAAGAATACAAGTGATTTAACAATACTGCTAGTGATTCAACTTGGAAACAAAAGTTCATAGCACTCCTCTCCTAAGGAATATTTACAGATTGGAAGATGAGCTGTTAAAAAAGCTGTTGTAGGCTGGGTGCGGTGGTTCACACCTGTAATCTCAGCACTTTGGAGGCCAAGGCAGGTGGATCACTTGAGGTCAAGAGTTCGAGACTAGCCTGGCCAACATGGCAAAACCCTGTCTCTACTATTAGCCTGGCAGCGGTGACAGGTGCCTGTAATTCCAGCTACTCAGGTGGCTGAGGCACAAGAGTCCCTTGAACCCTAAGGCAGAGGTTGCAGATAGCCAAGGTTGTGCCACTACACTCCAGCCTGGGCGACAGAGTGAGAGTCTGTCTTGAAAAATTAAAAAAAGCTGTTACATTTACAACTACGCATGTGGGAAAATCAGCATTTTCTTTATATTGTACAATCAAAACAAAACACAGATATTTATTGTTATCCACAACCCTAATTGTAAATGTGTTCACGAACTTAATTGTTCTTGTTGCCTTCCTAAGTAAATATTTTAAAAATGACCTTCCTTACAAAATATTCTTTTTTATTTTTTTTTTGAGACGGATTCTGGCTCTGTTGCCCAGTCTGGAGTGCAGTGGCCGGATCTCGGCTCACTGCAAGCTCCACCTCCCGGGTTTACGCCATTCTCCTGCCTCAGCCTCCCGAATAGCTGGGACTACAGGCGCCCGCCACCTCGCCCGGCTAGTTTTGTATTTTAGTAGAGACGGGGTTTCACCGTGTTAGCCAGGATGGTCTTGATCTCCTGACCTCGTGATCCGCCCGTCTCGGCCTCCCAAAGTGCTGGGATTACAGGCTTGAGCCACCGCGCCCGGCCACAAAATATTTTTATATAAAACAAATACAACTTTTGACTCGTTTTGCACGCTGGCATTTCTCATAAAATTTTATTTGGAAAAAGTTATATTCAATGACCCAATGGTATAAAAGTGGGAGAGGAAAGTGACAGCTAGAGATTGGTAACTGCATCCTCTGCAATCCTCGGAAGAAAGAAAGGGCCTCTTTGGGCTGTTTCAGGTAAAGTATGTCAATGGGACTATAGGAAAGAGAATTTCCACACTGTCTTTCTGCATCAGTGATTTTAATAGAGACTCTTAGTGGTTATCAACAACTGGTCAGTTTTTTTTTTTTTTTTTTTTTTTGCACTGCTCTCTGGATTTGGACCTAGCGAATTCTGGGCTCAGTCCTCTTCCTCCATCTCTTTCTTGATCCAATCCACGTAGTTGAGCACTTTGGTGTAGAAGCCATAGCCCTTGCTGCACCCGATGCCCCAGGACACGATGCCTGTTGCCATCCAGCGATCAGTGTTCGGGTCCCTTACTGCAAAACGCCCCACTATCCCCTGGCAGGCATCCTGTTTTAGAGATGGGTGCCCAGCACAGAACATGTTTTGAGAGAACACATCCATCCTATTCTTTCCCCGGAGCCAGGTCTCACAGTCCTCTCGATTAGCTACGGGCAGACGGACAAACCTGAGGTCATGAGCAATCTTCTCCTCCATGACCCCAAAGCCACTGACATAGCCCATCAAGCCCAGGTCATAGAAGGTCTCGTTGTCAGGGAGGCAGATGGGGAGGAGGTTGGGACCGAGGGTGACACTATTTTCCAGCTCCAGCAGGGCGATGTCCCCTCAAAATTGTGGGACTCATCCTGACGGTAGTCCGGGTGGATGCTGACCCTGCGGATGGGGTGATTTGCCAGCTTCATGAGCTCTTCCACATTTGTGTGGCCCAGGAACACATCCAAGGAGGCATTGCTTTGTGCCTCGTGTTCCTTGGGATACAGGGTGTGGGCAGCCGTGAGGATCCAGCGGTCCCCCAGCAGGGCTCCGCCCCCGCGCCCGTGGATGTTGGTGAACACCTGCCAGGGGAAGTTGCCCATCTTGGCTTTTTGCCCTCCGATGATGCGCTGCCTCTGTTCCACAGGGTGCACGGGCTTCCCACACACTGAGGGAGAGACAGGGAAGATAAGGGAGAGACAGGGAAGACAAGGGCGAGTCAGCTCCAGGTCCCACACCTCTTCCCTCTGTGGCCAGCCAGCTCCAATGTTTGCCCTCTCTTTTTGGCTTCTGTCTCTTTTCTCTTTCTCCTCCCATCCCCACACCTCCGTCACTGGCCTATTGACAGGCTCTTCTCCTTGTTCTTTTTTTTTTTTTTTAATTATTACTTTTATTTTTTGAGACTTCTTGCTTTGTCGCCCAGGCTGGAGTGCAGTGGCGCGATTTCAGCTCACTGCAACCTACGCCTCCTGGGTTCAAGTAATTCTTGTGCCTCAGCCACTCAAGTAGCTGGGACTACAGGCATGTGCCACCATGCTTGGCTAATTTTTCTGTTTTTAGTAGAGGCTGAGTTTCACCATTGTTGCCCAGACTGGTCTCGAACTCCTGACCTCAGGTGATCCGCCTATCTCGGCCTCCCAAAGTGCTGGGATTACAGGTGTGAGCCACCACATCTTGCCCCTTGTTCTTGTTTATTTCTTCCTAGGGTATCTCCCATTGTTTTTATTCTCTGACTTCCCATCTGCTTAGTGAAAATGCTGGCGTTTCGGGATTGAATTCAGCACTCTTCCCCTCTCTCGCTTTCTCCTGGGATGTTCCCCTCACTTCTCCTCTGTCTCCTTTTTCTGGGCCACACTGCTTTTGAGGCCCTGCAGGCTGCTAAAGGCCCCGAGGATGGCCCCATAGGGTTTCCACTCACCTGGCAAGCACCGAGGAATCTTCTCTCCCTTCTGTTCATTCTTCCAAATGCCCTGTGCTGTGCAGGTGTACACCCCTGAGGGCAGAGGAGGCAAGAATCAAGTTGGGAGGTGATGGGTAAGAAAACTAGGTTGCAGAGGCAGCAAGTACTGAGTGTGCTCGACAGGGAGAGGGGTAGGGAGGAACAACATGGCAAGGGCCAAAGGTCAAAGGCTCAACTCTAGAAGGAAAAAATGTCAAGTGTTCAGAGGCTCTAGACCTATATTTTGTTTTAATGTCAAGTAAAAAAATCAGAATGCTTAACTATTGATATATGTTTGCTGTGATCCCTGTTTGTGAAAGTAGACATAAAAACCAGAAGGAATATATCAAAATCTTATCTGTGATTGCATCTTGGTTGTGGAATCATAGACGATAATTGTAGCTACGTCTTCTGATTGCTGAAAATGTGCCATGCTTGTTGCTAAGCACTTTATCTGCATGATCTCATTTAAACACTACAGTGACACTTGCACGTGTGTGTTATTATCCTCATTGTGGATGAGGAAGCTGAGCTTAAATAATTTGCACAGGGTCACATAACTTCTAAGTGCCAGAACCAAGGTACAAGAAGTTTTCTGACTCCAAAGCCCAGCTCTTAACGAATACCATTTATAATCCAGATTTTTTTCCTTTTTTCTGTATTTCAAACCTATAATGCATGTTATTTCTAATATTTAAAAAAAGTTTGAAAAATACTCACTAATGAGTGAGAGTCATTTAGTAAAACTAGGCACAAAAATCACAACCAGGTTGAGAGGGGAGAATGGAGAGGGGAATTTCACTGAGTTAGCTGTAGTGCTTATGGTGGTGATGAAGATTGTGGTGTTGGTGTTGGTGGTGACTGTGGTGTTGATGTTGGTAATGGTGGTGGTGATTGTGGTGTTGATGTTGGTAATGGTGGTGGTGATTGTGGTGTTGGTGTTGGTGGTGACAGTGGTGTTGTTAATGGTGGTATTGTTAATGGTGATAGTGGTGATGGTGGTATTGGTGGTGATGATGGTGTTGGTACTGGTGGTAGTGATGATAGTGTTGGTAATGGTGATGGTGGTGATGGGGTTGGTAATGGTGGTGTTGGTGTTGGAATGGTGGTGGTGCTGACAGTGGTGCTGGTAATGGTGTTAGTAATGGTGGTGGTTATAATGGTAGTTGTGATGGTGGTATTCGTAATGGTGATAGTGATGATGGTGGTGGTGATAGTGGTGTTGGTAATGGTGATGGAGGTGATGGTAGTGTTGGTGTTGGCAGTGGTGATGGTAGTGATAGTGGTGTTGGTAATGGTGATGGAGGTGATGGTAGTGTTGGTGTTGGCAGTGGTGATGGTAGTGATAGTGGTGTTGGTAATGGTGGTGGTGATCATGGTAGTGTTGACAATGGTGTTGGTTATGATGATGGTGGTGATGGTGGTGTTAGTGTTGGTGGTGATGATGATGTTGGTAATGGTGATGATGGTGATGATGGCATTGGTGTTGGTGGTGGTGTTGGTGTTGGTAATGGTGATAGTGGTGTTGGTAATGGTGGTGGTGTAATGGTAGTGGGTGGATGGTGGTTGATGGTGATTGTGCTGGCATTGATGCTACTGGTAGTGTTGCTGATGTTGTTACTGGTAGTAGTGGTGATGGCAGTGATGGTAGCAGTGGGAGTGTGGTGGAGGCAATGGTGGTAGTAGGGACGATGTGGTGACAGTGAGCTGTTTATGCGATTTGAATCTTTTCTTTGCATCAGCTTAGATGCCTCCTTCTTCAAACTTACAAGGTTCCTATTAGCACTATAAATTAGGCCCCTGAAGCCAGTGCCCTGGCAGATACCTTAATATGCATTCCCTAGGGATTCTACTGGGAGAAATCTCAGAGGATACTCCAAGGGGATGGAAGGGAGGAAATTTCCATTTGCATTGGTCCTACCTTGCTCAGACTCCTTGCTGCCAGCTCTGGTCTGCATCTTGTAATATGGCTCGTGGCAGTAGTACTGGATACGTGCCTTGTAGGTGTTCACCCCCATTGTGGTGGTGTAACGGAAGGCACCATTAGGCAGGTTTCGGGGCTGCCCACAGTCCTTGACTTGGAGAGAACACAGGGCAGGGTGAGAGCTGAGAATGGCTGTGCTGGAACTTCAGTGGGGAGAGTGTGAGTTGTCCACCCGCAGAGCAGGCTGAGAAGCTTAGAAAAGATAGTCAGTGGCGAGGGCCCTTGCAATGGACAGGAGTTGGGTGGTGTGAAATTCAGTTCTAGGTAGAGCCCATCCATCCCATTGAGATGAGGACTCACTGATTCCTGAGATGGGCCATAGGCATCAAAGGACAAGTCAGGGTGAGGGTCTCTTGGAAAGAGGCTTAGTCTGGACCCCTCCTTCTTTCTTGGCCCAGGTCCTCAAGGCTGGAAGTGGGAAGTCCCCAGGGTCATATCCCTGAATTGTGACTTACTCTTGCATCTGGGCATGGCACGATGCCATGTGCCATCATCCTGGCAGACAGCTGTGAAGGAGTGCAGCACCTGGTTCCCCTGTTGAGCAGAGGACAGAGGTGTCATCAGTGCCAAGAGGCAACGCAGGTCCCCTTCCTGCCCTTCCCACACAGGAGTGGGAGGCAATACAAAGACATCTCTCAGCTCCCCCATGGATGTGGCTCCTTCTTCCTTCTCCCCAGCCCATTGCAGACAGGAGCACTGAGCCACCCTGCAGCAAGTCAGGGCGGGACTAATTGATAGACCCGATCATCCTCTCTCCAGACTGTGGCCTATTCCCACTGAGGTCTAATTGAATCCCACAATTTGTAATTTAAAAAATCACAAGCCACGTTTGAGTGTTTTTTGTATCAAAACAAAAGCCTGTGCTCCAGGGCAGAACCATGTTTCTCTGGCTGGAGTCCCCTGCCTCCAGGCCTGCATCACTTTCTCTCTCCTGGGTTGCAGTTTTCCTAAGGACAGAGGCCTTCCCTGAAATCCTAGAGCCACCTCACTCCTTTGAAAGGTGCTGGAGACGTTGATGTATGTGAAGGGCTGTTGCTGTTGAGCAGGGACAAGACTAGGAAATGGCAGTCTTTGAAATGAAAAGTTACTGGACAATATGAGTGAGTTTTACTAAGACCAAAAATCGGCCAGGTGCAGTGGCTCACGCCTGTAATCCCAGCACTTCCGGGGGCCGAGATAGGCAGATCACTTGAGGCCAGGAGTTCGAGACAAGCCTGGGCAACATGGAGAAACCCTGTCTCTACTAAAAATACAAAAATTAGCCAGGCATGGTGGCACACGCCTGTAATTCCAACAACTCAGGTGGCTGAGGCACTTGAATAGCTTGAATCCAGGAGAATCACTTGAAATTGGGAGGCAGAGTTTACAGGGAGCTGAGATCATGCCACTGCCTGGGTGACAGAGCAAGACTGTCTCTCAAAACTAAAATAAAAAGACCAAAAATAATTCCATAAAGTTAGTCCTGGGAAAGATTGCAAGAGAATGTGTATGAGAACTAGACCGTCTGAGTAAAATGTAGGTAATGTGAGAAACAGTGTGACTTGCTTTAAATTCTATGACGTGAATGACAAATGCAAAAGTAAGGGCAGTGGGTGGTGCAGGCAAGGGAGGGTTGTAATATGAGCAAAGAGGTTGTTAGTCTCCAGTCCTCTGGACCCAGGACACCCACCCAATCCTCCTGATGGAGATGGAAGCACCTTGGAGTAAAGAACAATGCATCAGATGAACTCGACTTGATGCAACATTCAAATGTGAGCTCCACAAAGGCTGTGTGACTTTGTGGGTTTCTTTTTACGAACTTCCCACATCTAGGACAGTGCCTGACAGTAGACCCTTAAAATGTGCATTAAATGAATTAACTGTGACTTAAGGACATGTCATAGGTCTCTTCTTTGATTCTGATTAAGTCTTCCGTATGGACCTATTGAGCAACGAAGGGATGTCCAGTCTTGGGTCTCTGTCCAGAGACACAGAGAATTTTTAGTTTACCAGCTTTTGTGAGATCGATCCACGGATAAAACCATATTCCTTCCTGAATCTTCAGAGCTGAGGACAGGACGGTGGGCCCAGGGTGAGACCACCAACATGTGTAAAAGAGCCCTGGAGCAGGAGGCAGGAGATTGGGGTCCTAGTCCCTGCCGTAGAAAATCACTATGTGATGTTGATAAGTCACTACATCTCCACCCCGCCTTTCCAGTTCCTTCAGCTTTCTTGATTATTGGACGAGGGCAATAGTTCTTAAACTTGGCTGCACATTAGAATCACCTGGGTAGTTTTAAATAGTCTTGTTGCTCAGGCTCTACTCCAGATCAATGGAATGAGAGTCTCTTTTGGGGGCCATTGACTTCATATTTATTTATTGACTGATTTTTATTTTTTAGAGACAGAGTCTGGCTATATTGCTCAAGCTGGAGTGCAGTGGCTATTCACAGGGGCCTTGTATGATTGGGCTCAAGCAATCTTCCAGGATTGTAAACTCTCTGTTTTAAGTGTGCAGCAAGTTGGAGAGCTGGTGGACCAGGAGACTCTTCCAGCTGAAACGTCTATGACTCCAGCTGGGGTGAGACTAAATCCTCTGTGAACCCACCATCTGAATTCCCCCTGGGATGCTGGGCCGGCTCTCTCCCCTCAGCCCTGGGCTCTTACCTCTATGAGCTGGTAGCCTAGCTTGCAGGTAGCAATGAAGTAGTCACGGAACTGGTACTGAGGCTGCAGGTTCTGGATGACGGTGAACTCGTCTAGGGTCTTGGGCTGGGGACACTTGATGACTATTGGGGAGACCGGAGGGTGTATTTATTTCAGAGCCACCTGCCCTTCCTTCTTCCCACCTTTTCCCCATTGCTGGCCATTGAGGGAAGCCCCCAGGGAGCCTTACTCTCGGTGGTGTAGCGCAGCTTCCAGCCCCGGCTGTCCCCTGACTCATCTGTGAAGAACAGCAGATCCACAGCATTGCTGCTGGTGTCAAGGTCGGGGGGCCTTTGCTTCCCACAGAACTCGCCAATGTTCTTCCCGTTGGCATAGATCTGGTAGGGCAGGAGGGTTTTTTTTTTTTTTTTTTTTTTCCAGCTTGGACATTTTTACACAGGGCCAACTGTGTAGTAGCCTGGTGGCCAGGGTGGTGGTGGTGATGAAATCCTGCCTTATGTGTGTTTTCAGGGGAAGGTGGAAAGGGATCCCCATGACCCAATTCTAGTTGTGTGGGAACTTGCCCAGCCCATGGGTGATGTTGGCCGTTCCTGCCCCAGCAGGCCAGGGGATCCAGGAGGAAGTTGGGACAAGAGGAGCGAAGTGCAGAAGGAATGGGAGGAAGGGATCTTTCAGGGTTAGGACGGCTGTACCTGCAGCTGGTCATAGGGGCAATGTACTTGCTGGTGGTCATCAATTTCAAAAGGCTCTAGGAACTTGAGGTGCAGGGTGAGGCCCCGCTCCACCCGGATGCTGTAGTTGCAGCGCAGGTCAGGGGGGTAGGACCGGGGGTACTCCAGGCTGGAGATGTAGCCCGATGCCTCCGTGTACAGCTCGCTACTGCACTCAGCTGTGAGAACAGAGCCGCAGGGCATCACGGGGGCGCTCTCACTGGCCCAGCAAGCCCTGGCTGAACCCCTGTCTCCCTGCTACACCACTCTGGCTCACCTTGGCAGGAATGCCTGTCCTTCTGAAGCTCATAGCCTGGACGGCAGGAACAGAAGTAGCCTCCAACGTAGTTGTGACACAAGTGCTGGCACTGGGGCTGGGGGTCCTTCTCCCCTGATTTGCTCTGGGAAGCACATTCATCAAGGTCTGGAAGGCATTCAGGAAGGAGGGTTAAGCTCCAGCTGGGAGACTGGAGTAGTGGCTCTGACCTTAGGAGGTCACTCACCAGAGGCCTAAAGACAAAGGCATCTTTAGGTCACCTGGACCTCCAGGCCTCTCCAAAGCTCTCTGGGGACTGCTCCATGAGGACAGAGCCCAAGTTGACAGGCCTTGTTAGGGAAAGTTCTCTTGAGGGGAGGAACAAGGAAAGCCAGCCTTTCAGCTTCTTTTGATTCAAGATTCCCTTTCCTGGCCTCCATTCAATGTGGCTGAGGTTAGAGAAAAGGCATCTCTGGGAGGCTACTCACCCACAGCTTGGTAGTAGGCCAGGAAGCCCTTGTAGAACATGATGGTCCCATTTTCCTCGTTGGAGAAGTCCGTGTGGAAGGTCAGCAGCATCTTGTTCCCTTGGGACATAAATTCCTTCTTTCCTGGGGGGTTGCCCAGTGGAGAACCCAGTTGCCCACAGAACCTCCCCAGGTTTTTCTTATCAGCAGAGATCTGGTGGAAGAAGGATAGGGGGTAGGAAGAAGACCTGTGTGGAGTGGTACACGTGGTGGCTCAATGACAGTCCTCCTTGTTTCGCCCAGAGTGAATCATGCACCACATTGGCTCCACTGGTCACTACCTGCTGGGCTCAGCTGCTGCAAACTTCCCCATGTGACTTTCAACTGTTCCCTGAGTCTCCCACTGACTCACTCTTGCATGTTGTCCTGCACTGGGTACCTCACCCTTCCCTGTTTTCTGCTCCACTGACAGGTTTCAGGTCATTCTCCAACCCCACCACCTGCTATGGCCTGTTCCCCTGGGGTCCTGGTTGTCTGTACCCAGCCTTTACTCACCCCTCATTCCCAGAGCTTGGACAGCTCTGCTTTATTTTCGTCTTCAGATTCCACCTCAGCCTAATCAAACCATTCACACCTGGAGTGCCTCCTGATGCCCTCGGGTGAACATAAGCCCTGAATTCCACCAGTCTCAGCCTCAGCAGGCATTGCCTCATCCCTCATTCTTCCTACTCACAGCTCTTCAACCTCTCCTTGCCCCTGCCACCAAACGCCCTCCCCCAACACTGCACACTCGCCAACTCTTCTGGCTGGGGAAGATATGCCATTTTCATGTAATTCACGCATAACCTCCAGGGGTCTCCTGGGAATGGTAGTTATTGGACCTTCGCAGGCTCTGCTTGAGCCCTGAATCTCATTTTTTTTTTTTTTTTTTTTTTTTTTTGAGACGGAGTCTTGCTCTGCCGCCTAGGCTGGAGTGCAGTGGCTGGATCTCAGCTCACTGCAAGCTCTGCCTCCCGGGTTCACGCCATTCTCCTGTCTCAGCCTCCCGAGTAGCTGGGACTACAGGCGCCCACCTCGTCGCCCGGCTAGTTTTTTGTATTTTTTAGTAGAGACGGGGTTTCACCCTATTAGCCAGGATGGTCTCGATCTCCTGACCTCATGATCCGCCCGTCTCGGCCTCCCAAAGTGCTGGGATTACAGGCTTGAGCCACCGTGCCCGGCCATCTCATTTTTACTGGATAGAGAAAGATGGGCCAGGGAAGGCTGTCACAGAGGTGAGAGTTCTGAGCCTACTGTCCTTGCTGAAGACTATTCCCGTGCTGCCAGAGCACACATTTCTCCTCCTCATGTCCCTGTGTTCCTGTTGAGGCAGGCAGCCATGCCAATCTTCTCCTTGGAGACAGGGAAGCTGAGGCACGGTGGTTTCCCAAAGGCTCTCAGCTAGACAGCAGATGGGGAAGGTTTTCCTGATTCAGTGCACAGTGAATTTCCTGAGTGGGTCCTGTCCCCTTCTCTGTGCTTCTCCCCTCAGTGCTCACTGAGGGCCTCTACACCAGTGAGCGTTCCATCCAGGGCAACCCTTGGCTCTAAGAGATGCAGTCGGCCATCAGCTCTTGCGGGGCTGGGCTGTGTCTGGGGGTGTGCATGCCATACAGATCCCAGATCCCAGAGGGTCCCGTTTTGTCTCCCCTCTGCCCGCCCATCCTGCCCCTACCTTGACATAGTCATAGAAGCAGCCTTCAGAAGGCTCCAGGTCAAAGTGCTGGAAGATGAGCTTCACCCTGTATCCCGTGGGGACTGTGATCACAGTGGTTGTTTCAAAGCTGTTGGGGTAAGGCTTGGGGAACAGAGGGGAAGTCACCTCCCCAAATAACTTCTGAGGGATGGGAATGGAGCCTCCTGCCCTGCAGAACAGGGCCGGCACCAGGAGGTACAAGAGCCACCTGCCAAGACAAAAGAGAGTGTCTGGAGTTGGAGGGGTTCAGCACTCTTGCCATGTGGGCAGTGGCCGTGGCAGGGGATGAGATGGCCATACCGCTGGGCATCCTCCTCTCTGCCCACTCTGGACCTCACCGACATGTTCTCAGCAGGGGTGCCTGGGTGGGGAGGGCGGCCTTTGCAGCTGCTGCATTGGGTCACTCCCCAGGGCAGTGTCCAGTCCAGAGGCCACCACATTCCCCTCACACTCCCTTTCCAGCCTCCTCCCCCGCCCGGCCCCATCCCTCCCCTCCCCTTCCAGGAATAGGACTGGCTTGGGACAAGTTAGTGGAGGGTGAGGGTTTCCACCCATGGGTCTTTGAAAGGGCTCCCACAGGTTCAGTAAGAGCGTCTGGGAGAGACCATCTGTGGAGTGTGGGACACAGGCAGAGTGTCCCCTCCTGGGCAGTGGGTCCCCTCCTCTCGCTGCTCCCTGCCATGAGCCCAGAGGGAAGAAAGGACCATGGCATGAGCTTCTGTGTATAAGGTCTCCTCTGGTCCTTAGGAGGAGGGATGGGGCGTGTGTTGTGTGTGTCCATGTGTGTGCACAGTGGGATTGATGAGAGAAGAGTGTATGAAGAGAAAAGGGTGTTCCCGTCTCCCTGAATTGCCTCCCATGCCCTGGCTTCTCCCCTGGCTTCCCCCTCCCTCCTGGGTGCCCATCACCTTTACTCACATTTCTCAAGGCCCGTGTTGAATCCTGGGCTCTCCTGACAGCGTCTTCATGCACTGTGTGCAGAGGGAGCCCGCGTCACGCACAGCAGGGAGGGGAGGGTTTTCTGTGGAATGGAGGGGGGACCATTCCCGGAGGAATGTTGGAGGGAATGAACTATTTGCATAAACAAAAGATCTGAGTTTCCACTTTAATTTAGTTTTGGTTTTGAAATCCCTGTCGGTGGTGCCACCTGCTGGTCTATGAGGGAAAAGGCTAAGGAGACGGGAGTCTGACTTTTTAGGGCCAGGGGAGTCTTTGGTTGGAGGTCCAGATGCCTCAGTCTCTGAATCTGATCAGCTTCTCCTTTCTTCCAAGACTTTCCTGGGGGGCTGCTGCTGTGTTTACAAGGTTCCTACCAAAGCAGTGGGAGACCACAGGTTGTGAGGGATTCTCTTTTCTGGGCTGTCCCTTCCCATTGACCTCATTCTTCTTGCCGTCATTCAGCCCACGGCCCTGGTTCAAGAATGGCCTGGGTTTCCATGCCCAGGATGTAATGATAGGAACACTGGGGCAGAGGAGGGCACGTGGGAGTGGGCAGAAGAGAGAGAAGCTTGGTGCCTTGGGGCCCTGGCCTGCTTTAGCCATGAATGACACGTGGACATAGAATAGGGATGGCCATGTCAGGGCAGCCCTAAATCAGCCCTGGGTTTGAGACCCTCTGGGGCAGCTGCGGAGGGGGTAAAATGTCCCCATCTCCTCAGCATCTGCTCAACACAACTGCCAGGGCTGAAGCCGAGGGTGCGGGTGTGGAGCAAGAAGGACTTGGTTTTTCTGAGATGGAGCCAGGCCCCTGGGAGGGAGGAGGGACCCTAGTGTTTCCTGTCCATCAGGCCATAGTGTCCTGCTTTAAAAATTTTGCTCTTGGCCGCGTGTGGTGGCTCATTCCTGTGATCCTGGCACTTTGCGAGGCCAGGGTGGGAAGATCTCTTGAGCCCAGGAGTCCGAGACCAGCCTGGGCAACATAGTGAGACCTTGTCTCCAAAAGTTAAAACAAATAAAAAACAATGTCACTGCTTTTGGAAGCCTTTCTTCATCAACTCTCCATGGCACCAAATATCTGAGGGCACTTTACCCCATAGAGAGGCTTGGGCTGCAGAGTAGGCCTCTGTGTTCTTAAGCCTTTGTAGGCTGTTCTGCTCGTTTCCCTTATTAGATTAATCCCTCCAACCTCCACCCTTCTGCCCCCACCCCCGTTCATCCATTTATGGGCTACCTGTTTAATGTGCAAGGCACTTTCCCAGGCAATAGATTGCAAGAATTCACAGAGCTGATGCAGTTCCCCATCAGGCAGTGACCAAGTCTTCAGTAGTTAGACAGCAGGCACACAGAAGGTGCAAGATCCACCAACGCTTGGAGGGCTTTTCCAGCAGGCCTGTGTGTCAGAGCTGAGGACTGAACCTAATGGAGGGCTGGTCTGTGATGGGATCAGGATATGAACCATAGCCTTGTTAGGTCAGGAAAGACAAAAGATAGGGGAGAAGGAAAAGGACTAGATCAGAGGACAAGAAGGAAGGGGAATCTCGTGTAACAAACTGCACATTAATATTCTGGCAGCAGCAGTGTTTTGTGTGTGTGTGTGTGTGTGTGTGTGTGTGTGCACTGTATGTTCATAACGGAGGCAGAGGGAACAGGTAAGGAGGTCAGTGTTAGCTGAAGCTCTTCCATCCATCCTAGGGAGTCTCGGTTCTGTCTTGGCATTGTGCAACATGCTTGGAGAGTGGCATGAGCTACCGCGCCCAGCCATGAATTTTATCTCAATACAAATTTTTTAAAAATGGTTGATTTTTCTGGCATGTGTGGCATCTAGGTAGGGAGATATTTTAGGAATGGAGAGCCTGTCTGTAGATCCTTAAAACATATGGCACAAAAAGAGGGTTTTCTCTTACTTCAGCTTGTCGGTCTCTCTTCCTCCTTTTCTTTTCCTTTTTTTCTTTTCTTTTCTTTTCTTTTTTTTTTTTTGAGATGGAGTCTTGCTCAGCCACCCAGATTGGGTGCAGTGACGCCATCCTGGCTACTGCAACCTCTGTGTACTAGGTTCAATGGATTCTCCCCTCTCAGCCCCCTGAGTAGCTGAGATTATAGGCACCTGCCATCAAGCCTGGCTAATTTTTGTGTTTTAGTAGAGATGGGGTTTCACCATGTTGGCCAGGGTGGTCTTGAACTCCTGACCTCAGGTGATCTGCCTGCCTCAGCCTCCCAAAGTGCTGGGATTACAGACGTGAGCCACCGCTTCCAGCCTTTTCCTCCTTTTCTAGTCCATCTCATTAACTTCCTTCATGCTTTTCCTCAGGTATACCTTGACCCCTGAAGAATGAGGAACAAGCCTCTTCTTTTCTGGGCCTTCTTGATTGCCCTGTTCTTCCTCACCTTCTGCTTCTTATCTTCCTTTCTATTCTAAGGCTTTCCTTTAACCCCTGTGTGCCGTAGGTCCCAGTCGCAGCTGAGGCTTGTTGGGGGAAACGGTGCTGCAGGTGGCTACTCACCAGGCATACACTGAAGAACCTCCTCCCCATCCTGTCTGTCCTTCCAGGTCCCTGGGTTTGTGCGGGTGAGTGTCCCTGAGGCGCAACATGAGGAGACGCAAAGAAATAGGCTCAGAGTGGTAGCTGTTGGTTAACAAGGAGGTTCCTGCAGAGGGAACATCAAGGCCCTGTGCTGCTGTCCCTGGGGGCCGGAGGGGTTGCCCAGCGTGCCCACTGGCAGGAGACAGGGGACTGACCCACTTGCTCCTACCAGCTTCTGAAGGTAAAATCCTTATGAACGAGGAGCAGAGCTTCGATGGAGGAAATAAGAAAGGCAGAAAACGTCACGTAGGAGGGCTTGGGGCAGTGATAGAGGCTGACAAAGGCAGCATAAAAAAAGGCAGAATATAGACAACCTATTTCTCTTAGGCTCACCCCATCCACCCCTACTTCACCCCCTTACCTACCACTGTTTTCAGGATTAAAGCAATTTTAGCAAGATTTTAGGAACTGTGGGGAGATAGCTTGGATTTTCAGTAATCGGGGGAACATAAACAATCCCAAACGAACTCTGGAAAACGAATGTCGGACGTTTTTATGTTCCTTGTCATTTGGCTGTCCCTTTTCTCTTTCCCCAGACAACCCTGTCTCAGTGGGGCAGCACTTCCTTCTCAGACTGCTTGTCCCAGGGTCCCTGCCTTCCCCTAGTGAAAGAAGCTCCTGCCTCCATCCGTGGGCATTGGGAGCATCAGCAGAGATGCTCCTCACACAGGCACCAGCTTCTGGGATCCGTCCCACAGACCCTGACCCACAGACAGATGAATAACGTACCCAGACACACCGATACTCAGTGAAACAGCAGCTAGGGGTCCTGGCCCCTCAGAGACACCGAGGAAGGTGCTGTGTAAAGAGTAGCTGCCACAGCCCCAACTAGCTGGCTCTGCAGACATTTATTAACACAGTTTTAACGGCAAAGGCTTTGAGTCAACACGCCTGTGGGTCATTAATCTGGTCGCCCTCACCCCGGGAGAGCAATCCTGCCTGCGAGTGATCAAAGATTACTTTTAGGACCACATGAGTAAATAAGCTCTTTAGATAAAGTCCTGTATGCTCCTATGTATCTATGTCCTGAGTTTTTAAGAGAACTCAGCTGCCTTCAGCCAAGACTTTCACAAAAGCTGTGCAAACTTCTTGGCTTTCCAAGAAGGCTTGTGTTTATTTCCTCTAAAATCTTTCCCACCGCCCTAACTGAACTCCCACATATTTTTGTTAGAGATGGGGTTTCACCGTGTTGGCCAGGATGGTCTCGATCTCCTGACTTCGTGATCTGCCTGTCTCGGCCTCCCAAAATGCACCTAAGATTCTCCCCAGTGGCCGACTGACTGCCTCTCTTCTTCCCCCTTTCTTCTGCCTCTGAGAAATTGCGCTTTCTGTCCTAGGCTACTAGTGCCTGGGTCACACACCAATCTATACCTCTTTTTTTTTTCAGGTGCATTGTCCTGTTTTCCCTTTTGGCATGTGTTTATGCTGAGCCTACCATGTATGGGGAGATCCTGTCCCCTAACTATCCTCAGGCATACCCCAGGGAGGTAGAGAAATCTTGAGACATAGAAGTTCCTGAAGGGTATGGGATTCACCTCTACTTCACCCATCTGGACATAGAGCTGTCAGAGAACTGTGCATATGACTCAGTGCAGGTATGTTATAAGCACAAAAAGAATAGGGAGAGAAGACCAGGGTTGAGGTAGTAGAATAAGCATGTGGGAGGGAGAGACACCTGTACTCACAGTGAACTGAAGTCAAGTCTTAGAGGCATAAATGTTCTACTCTCTCTGTCCCTTCTCTTACCTCCATACCAAAATATTACCCTTTCCTAGCTTTTTTTTTTTGTGTTATTGACTCTTCTCTTAGATAATGTCAGGATAATAATCAGGAGACATTGAAGAAGGGAGGCTCTGTGGACAGAGGACCAGTAACAATCCCCACTCTCCAATTGTGGAAGAGTTCCAAGTCCCATACAACAAACTCCAGGTGATCTTTAAGTCAGACTTTTCCAATGAAGAGCGTTTTACGGGGTTTGCTGCATACTATGTTGCCACAGGTAAGGCTCACCCTTCTGCATGTGCCATATTGACCCAGCTAGAAGATTAGAAGTGAGAAATCCACTGAGCAACACGATGAATGAGGATTCTGTTTGTAATTCATACAAAAAGTGTTGACTTGGCCTGGGTCCCTCCATAAATCACTTTTGTGAAATTCAAATGCATGATCATATGTTAGTGGTGATGATGATAATGGTAATAACACATATTACATAATACACAGTAATTTATTGAGAGCCACTGTAAACTGGGTATGTGTCGGGGATTTTTCCTATTTTAACACAGTCATCACTTTAACCCTTCAATGTAGGTGTTATTTGCTCCATATAAAGATGAAGAAACTATAGACTAGGAGAGTTAATAACTTGCCAAGAATCACATGAGGAATGTGTAGTATTTAAACCCATTCAATATATGGCATTCAAACCTTCAAATTCTGGGTACTTCTGTATCCCTCTCCAGGTTAAAATGAAGCTAGGACATCTCATAAAGCCAAACTATTGTTTAGATTTGATAGAAGGACCAACAACATATAAAGCAATGAATGTACTTATTCCTTCTTGCAGAAGACATCGTCATGATGTTTACCTTGCAGAGTGTCATCCCTGGAGCTGAAACGCTCTGTACATGAGAAAAGTCAAGGATCTCTGACATTAAGAGCTCCCTAGGCCGGGCATGGTGGCTCATGCCTGTAATCCCAGCACTTTGGGAGGCTGAGGCAGGTGGATTACTGGAGGCCAGGAGTTAAAGACCAGCGTCACCAACGTGGTGAAATCCTGTTTCTACTAAAAATACGAAAAATTAACCAGGCATGGTGGTGGTGCTTGTGTTCCCAGATCCTCGGGAGGTGGAGGCATGAGACTTGCTTGAACCTGGGAGGCGGAGGTTGCAGTGAGCTGAGATCACATCACTGTACTCCAGCCTGGGTGACAGAGTGAGTCTCTCTCTCTCTCTGTCACATGCACACATACTGCCCTCCAGCCTCAGTGACAGAGTGAGACTATGTCACACACACCACACACACACACACACACTGCACTCCAGCCTCGGTGACAGAGTGAGGCTATGTCACACACACCACACACACACACACACACACACACACAGCACTCCAGCCTCGGTGACAGAGTGAGGCTATGTCACACACACCACACACACACACACACACTGCACTCCAGCCTCGGTGACAGAGTGAGGCTATGTCACACACACCACACACACACACACACACTGCACTCCAGCCTCGGTGACAGAGTGAGGCTATGTCACACACACACACACACACACACACACA
>NW_016810401.1:586650-614137 GCF_001698545.2 Rhinopithecus bieti
CAAAGTCCCCAAACAATGTGGGATCAAAGCAGGTAGATGATCCAGGCACAATGGAAGCACCTGTGATCTCAGCTACCAGGGGAGGCTGAGGCAGGAGGATTCCTTGATCCCAGGAAGTAGGAGTCTGAGCCCACTCTGGGCAACAGAGCAAAACCTTGTCTCTAAAACAAAACAAAAACAAACCAACAATAATTTAAAAAACAGATAGATTGTTGTTCTGATAGTATCCTGAGATACTTCACTTCCTCAGGAAAATCTAAACCAGTCAATGGTTGCTAGGAATGCCTCAACCCCTAGTAATCCTCTAACTAGACCTGAGAGTGCAGACAGTTTGGGGGTGGTTAGTTGGTGATGCCATATGATTTTAGACATCTGCTGTATTGGAATGTTAAGCATCAGGAATGAGGACAACTGGATGATTTTAGAAAGTGTGAGAATGATGTAAATAGAATGAGAGTCTTCAACTATTTAGTAACTCTTTTTTCCTGTCCTAACTTCTGTTCTTTCAAGCAATCCCCTGTCCTAACGAAGAAACTCCCACTTCTGTTTGGGAGCCTGCGAAGGCAAAATATGTGTTTAGAGATGTGGTGCGGATAACCTGTCTGGATGGGTTTGAAGTTGTGGAGGTAAAGTACCATCTTGGCTTCTCCCCAATCCCTGGCCCCAGATCAGGATGAGCAGAATGAAATTGTCCAGTTGTTTACCAACGTAAGTGTGTGATCAAGGTATAACGCCTTTCCCATAAACACAACAGCTTAAGATGTGTAGTTCTCCCTTGTGAGTCATGGAGCTCCCTGGCTAGCTTGGCATTCTCTCTCTGCCTTCAGTCTTCTTGGGGAAGGGGAGTTGACACGTTGGGGCAGAGCTATCTGTCAGCCTCATCTCCTGGGTGCTTTGGGTCAGTCTGCTGAGTTGTTCCCAAGCTTCTTGTGGTGAGGACTCCTCATTGATCCAAGGCCAGAGATCAATTCCAGTTTTGATTTTGGTTTCCCATATCTCTCTTCAGAAATAAGTGGTGATGTTTATTATTCTCCAGGGACGTGTTGGTGCAACATCTTTCTATTCGACTTGTCAAAGCAATGGAAAGTGGAGTAATTCCAAACTGAAATGTCAACGTACGTGTCTCTTCAAAGTGGAAGTCTTTCTTTTTCTCTCAGAGAGAATGGAAAGATCAGCACATCCCACTTCAGATGCATGGTTTCCTCTTAGGCATGTGAGGGAGTGGGTTGGGTTTTTGAAGGGAAGCCAGTCATGGAGGCTTTTCTAGTCCAGCCCTGAAGCTGTTCCCAGGCCAACTAGATCGTCAGGTTTCTTTCCAAGAAAGGGGCTATGGGATAGGTTGAGTTAATAGCCCCACATGGGTGCATTTGTGGCTTCCAGTGGGCCTTCACCAATCACTGAGAACCAGGCTCTTCACTACAGCTTTCACAGGGTCATCTGAGTTGGCATCTCACTGGGCCAGAGAGCTGACAGATGCCAGCTGGGGAGGATGGCCACAGAGAGGCTGGTGTGGGGAGGTTCATCCCAGGTGTGCCTGTGGATATGGGGTGGGGAAGCAGTGAGGATGAAACTGGCCCCATGACTCCTCCTTGGAGGAAACAGTGGTCCTGACTATCACTCTCCTTCCTTCGTCTGGTAGCTGTGGACTGTGGCATTCCTGAATCCATTGAGAATGGTAAAGTTGAAGACCCAGAGAGCACTTTGTTTGGTTCTGTCACCCGCTACACTTGTGAGGAGCCATATTACTACATGGAAAATGGAGGAAATGGTACGTTTCTTCTACTGGAGGAGAGAGAGTGAGAAAGTGTTGGAGGATAAATAGCATAATCTGTCTGTGCCAGAGAGAGTTTGGAGACAAATGAAGGCGATAGGACAGACATTGTTCATCCCCTTGGCTTCATCTAAAGATACACTTTTCATACGGAGCAGGGCACGCTCAGGGCAGCACCAGTCACAGGGAATCATAGAGGTCACCAGCTCAGCTTCACAGCTGCCGCAGGAATTCCCCTGTAACATCCATTCCGTGGGATTACCCACCTTTGGACCAGTTATTTCATGTACAGCCCACAGGAGCAATGCCTTCCGCTTCAAGCCAGCAAGCTACACTGACTGGCTTTCTTGACGTAGAAGGGCTGAATGAGACACTAATACGTTCTCTGCATTGCCTTTATTTATTTATTTATTTATTTTAGATAGAGTCTCACTCTGTCGCCAGGCTGGAGTGTAGTGGTGTGGTCTCGGCTCACTGCAACCTCTGCTTCCTGGGTTCAAGTGATTCTTTTGCCTCAGCCTCCTGAGTAGCTGGGATTACAGGTGTATGCCACCACGCCCAGCTAATTCTTGTATTTTTAGTAGAGACAGGGTTTTACCATGTTGGTCAGGCTGGTCTTGAATTCCTGACCTCCTGATCCACCTGCCCCAGCCTCCCAAAGTGCTGGGATTACAGGCATAAGGCACCGAGCCTGGCTGTATTACTTTGTATTTTATTTTCCCACTTTCCCAATGCCTTCCTTCCTTCTGCTTTGGAGATGTTCCCTTTGTCTCCCCTGGCAGGCTAGAGGCCTGAGGGATTGTTTGGAGGAAGATATTTTTTCTGGCTGATTTAATCTGATTTACTACTTGAATCCCAGAGGAGCTGAGGCTCTGAAGGAACAGAGCGGGCTGTGGGATGGATGGAAGAGGGAAGATGTGGTGGTGAGTGTGGCCTGTGTTCTCTGTGCTACTCCAGGGCAGTATCACTGTGCTGGTAATGGGAGCTGGGTGAATGAGGCGCTGAGCCCAGAGCTGCCGAAATGTGTTCCAGGTAAGGAGGGCCGAGGTTTGGGGAGAGATGATAGGCATGGGTGAATGGGAGTCACCTTCTGAAAGCAGCTGTAACCCTCTTGGGAAAGGACTGAACAGTGGCCTGCCAGAGTCCAGCTCAGTGAGGTGGCAGTAGCACTGTGCCGTGGGCTGCCGGGGCCGTAGGGCACCTCCTCAGCTACACTGAAGCCAGGCCGACTGCAAGGAAATATAAGCGTCAGCCAGCGACAGTTGGTGTCTGGTAATGTAGCTGCAGCGAGAAGATACAGAACTGCTAAAAACAGGGCCTGAAAGCTGAGAGTGAGTAATCAACACTCAGAAACAAGACTAGTTAAATAACCTAGTTATTATATTAAACGTTATATGGCAGCACCAGCAAGATATCGAGGAATTCAAGGAACGAGGAAGATCAGAGTTGGGTAGCAGAAGGCTGGGCAAATCCAGTAGGATAAAGACCATCCTGGTGTTACTAAACTAAAGACCAAGCTTATTGTTGTTTCATTATCTCATTCACGTTCTTGTAACAGGCCCGTGAGCTAGGTGTCATTAGTCTTACTTGGACGTCAATGGTGGGGCGCAGCTCCCGTCTGGAAGTGTCGCAGAGTTAGCAACATGGCAAGGCCGCTTTCCGCACGCCCAGGTCTACCTGTCGAAAAGCACTGTTTGTGCTCAACTGCTGTCTAGCAAGGGATTTAGGTAAGCAGCTTCACTTGAATTCAGTTATTAGTATAACTGAATGGTAATGGCACCAGTCACTGGGAGTGACAGGTCAAGGCCAAAGAAGGGACCCCTCTCTACTTCCTAGGCTGACCTGTGGTTTACTAGGAGGGACTCAGGTGCCACTAGGACTCCAGTAAAGAAGGCAATTAAAGTTTGATCTGGGCATCTGAAGAAGGCAGAAAGCTTCCCTCCTCCACCAACTGTGTGAGAAAAGGGTTTCCAGCACTGGCTCTTGGTTGGGCACCGGCCTCACATGCCGAGTTGGGAGGTGGAAGGGGTACCCCTGCCCCAGAGGGGCTGTGAGTCACACTGTGGATAGCGTGAGGCACTAGTGCATCTGGACTCAGTGATTCACACACTGCCTCTGGTTAACTGAGCTCTCCCATGAGCCTGCTATGACATCGGCAAAGCGGGGTGTTTAGGTAAGACCAGGGTGGGTCAGGTATTGAGCTTGTTGACCAAATAGGATTAACCATTTTGTACTAGAGAACCCTGCAACCTAGGAGGTTTTGAGTGGTTGGAGGATTTGCAGGAAGCCAGTATCATTTCTTGCTCCTTCCCCGTGTTTTTTTTTTTATTCCTTCCTAGTCTGTGGAGTCCCCAGAGAACCCTTTGAAGGAAAACAGAGGATAATTGGCGGATCCGATGCAGATATTAAAACTTCCCCTGGCAAGTCTTCTTTGACAACCCGTGGGCTGGTGGAGCGCTCATTGATGAGTACTGGGTGCTGACGGCAGCTCATGTTGTGGAGGGAAACCAGGAGCCAACAATGTATGTTGGGTCCACCTCAGTGCAGACCTCACGGCTGGCAAAATCCAAGATGCTTATTCCTGAGCGTGTGTTTATTCATCCGGGATGGAAGCTGCTGGAAGTCCCAGAAGCACGAACAAATTTTGATAATGACATTGCACTGGTGCAGCTGAAAGACCCAGTGAAAATGGGACCCACCGTCGCCCCATCTGCCTACCAGGCACCTCTTCTGACTACAACCTCATGGATGGGGACCTGGGGCTGATCTCAGGCTGGGGCCGAACAGAGAAGAGAGATCGCGCTCTTCGCCTCAAAGCGGCAACGTTACCTGTAGCTCCTTTAAGAAAGTGCAGAGAAGTGAAAGTGGAAAACCCCAAAGCAGATGCAGGGGCCTATGTTTTCACTCCTAACATGATCTGTGCTGGAGGCTGGAGGAGAGAAGGGCATGGATAGCTGTAAAGGGGACAGTGGTGGGGTCTTTGCTGTACAGGATCCCAATGACAACACCAAATTCTACGTAGCTGGCCTGGTGTCCTGGGGCCCCAGTGTGGGACCTATGGGCTCTACACACGGGTACAGAACTATGTTGACTGGATAATGAAGATTATGCAGGAAAATAGCACCCCCAGTAAGGATTAATCCAGATACATCCCACCAGCCTCTCCAAGGGGCGTGACCAATGCATTGCCTTCTGTTCCTTATGATATTCTCATTATTTCATCATGACTAAAGGAAGACACGAGCGAATTATTTAAATAGAACTTGATTGTTGAGATGCCTGGCTGGAAGTAGAGGTAGAGTTTGATCATAGAATTGTGCTGGTCATACATTCATGGTCTGACTCCTTGGGGTCCTTTCCCCTGAGTACCTATTGTAGATAACACTATGGGTGGGGCACTCCTATCTTGCACTATTCCACAGGGACACCTTAATTCTTTGTTTCCTCTTTACCTGTTCAAAATTCCATTTACTTGATCATTCTCAGTATCCACTGTCTATGTACAATAAAGTATGTTTATAAGCAAATTTTGGCTGACTTACCTCATTCCACACCAAACTCTCAGAATTATAGAAGGGGAGTGGGGTGAGAAGGCTGTTATGTCACTGAAATTGGGCATCCAGCAACTAATATTTAATTTAATTGTCATGAAAACAGGGAATTCAGCTTTTCTTCTCTCTTCCAACTGAGATTTACTGAATATTGTGGATTAGTATGAAGATCACAAGTGTAAGGCATCATATTCTAGTTTTGAAATTCATTAATACTTACCTGGCCAAAAAAAAAAAAAAGGAAAATAAGGAAAAAAAGAAACTCATTAAATCTCATCGGGTGCATGGCTCACACCTGTGATCCCAACACTGGGAGGCTGGGGTGGGAGGAATACTGACCCAGGGGTTCAAGACCAGTGTAAGCAACATAGGGAGACCCTGTCTCTACAAAATAAAAGTAAAATTAGCTAGTCATAGTGGTGCTTGCCTTAGTCCCAGCTAGTCAGGAGGCTGAGGTGGGAAGATCGCTTGAGCCCAGGAGGTCAAGGCTGCAGTGAGCTGTGATCATGCCACTGTACTCCAGTCTGGTCAACCAGAGTGAGACATTGTCTTGAACAAAACAAAACAAAAAAACCCCAACTTATTCAGAAGTCCATGTACAACAGTTTGAGTTGGCTGTTTAAGATCTTCTTTAAGTATAGTATTTTCAATATGTCAACTGAAAGTTAATTTTCCTTTAATACTCACTTGTATCATGCAATATTATGACAACAAAAAAGAAAACTACAGAAATTGAGCATGCACTTGTCTGCTTTCCTGGTGGTTTTGATCAATTTGTGACAATGTTTTCATTAGATTGAACTCTGTACCAAGATGACATAGCAGAAAATTTCCCTTCTATTTTCTAGGGGAAGGAAAAGAAAATATTCCTCCTCCCAAAGAATGATTAGTGATGAGAAATGACTACAGAATAGAGACTTAGCATTTTACAAACTGAGGACAGGAGAACTCTCTCAGGATGGCGGTTGCCCTAACAGGGTGTCTTAGGAAAGCAGAGGTCTGAGAAGAAGAGTTGAGGGGAAATCTGACCTGTTCACTGTGACACGTGGCTTTCAGGAGGGCAGTTTTACCAGAAGCCAAAATGGTTTGTTTGGGCCCATCGAGAATGGACTTTGGTATTCCATAGACCAAGAGGGCTAAATTCAACAGTTGACCTTAGACTGGAGGGTAAACACGATGTGGTAACCAGAGGAACTCTAATTGAAGGGCCTGAAGAATTGAAGGGAATTACAACTGGGAGCCTCTGGGATGATTATATCGTCAACCAAGCAGCATAAAGTCACTGTGTCACCCCTGAACTGTATGCTTCGTAGCCGCCTCCTCACACTTCCTGTCATTGCAGGGGCAATGGAATGGACAGTGTGGCCTGGGCGAGAGTGTTTCGGTGACAGGAGGATTCTTCTAGAGATAAAAAGGCATTGGAGAAATATTAAGATTTAGAAACATGATCTGTGATAGAGATATTTTTCTTCTTTTTTTTATACTTGGGGTAATAGCAAAACATTAACCTGGAATCTGACAAGTAACAGAAAAGGAAGTTCACCCCTCTCGGAGAATCACCAGTCTATTTGGGTTCTGCCCTTGCTGATGGGCTGAGGTATCGGTGAAGACTTTCCCTCTCTGCTGCCGCCTTGTACAGCATGACGGGTATGGGTTTTGGATCGTTGACTGTGCCGCAAGGTCATTTCTCTGGGTGAATGGCAGGGGGAAGAGCTAAATGAATCATCGTCAGAGACTTCAGAGCTGGGAAGAGCTCGTCACCAGGTCCCAGAGGGGCTAGAAAGTCATTCATTGTGTTTAAAGGGCATCCATCATAGTACCTTACAAGTTACTTGGGAACATATGTCCGCTTTTCTGAAACTCAGGAAAATAGTTAGCTTTTTAAAAAAGGTGAATTGTCATTTTTCTTTGGTCAGAAGAGAATGGGCTGGTGGGTCAGCAGCTCATGCCAGGGAGGAAAGACAATGTCCAGTGGTCAAGAGGACTTGAAGCGAAGGAACCTACTTCAAACTGGACCAGCCCAGAAGGGGCTAGAAGGGATCCTGGGATCAGTGTTCGGGTCCCTTACTGCAAAAACACCCCCACTATCCCCCGGCAGGCATCCTGCTTTAGAGATGGGTGCCCAGCACAGAACATGTTTTGAGGGAACACATCCATCCTCTTCTTTCCCCAGAGTCAGGTCTCACAGTCCTCTCGATTAGCTACGGGCAGACGGACAAACCTGAGGTCATGAGCAATCTTCTCCTCCATGACCTCAAAGCCACTGACATAGCCCATCAAGCCCAGGTCATAGAAGGTCTCATTGTCAGGGAGGCAGATGGGGAGGAGGTTGGGACCCAGGGTGACACTATTTTCCAGCTCCAGCAGGGCGATGTCCCCCTCAAAATTGTGGGACTCATCCTGACGGTAGTCCGGGTGGATGCTGACCCTGCGGATGGGGTGATTTGCCAGCTTCATGAGCTCTTCCACATTTGTGTGGCCCAGGAACACATCCAAGGAGGCGTTGCTTTGTGCCTCGTGTTCCTGGGGATACAGGGTGTGGGCAGCTGTAAGGATCCAGCGGTCGCCCAGCAGGGTCGCGCCCCTGTGCCTGTGGATGTTGGTGAACCTGCCAGGGGAAGTTGCCCATCTTGGCTTTTTGCCCTCCGATGATGCGCTGCCTCTATTCCATGGGGTGCACGGGCTTCCCACACACTGAGGGAGAGCGAGGGAAAACAAGGGCAAGTCAGCTCCAGGTCCCACACCTCTTCCTTCTGTGGCCAGCCAGCTCCCCGTTTGCCCTCTCTTTTTGACTTGTCTCTTTTCTCTTTTTCCTCCCATCTCGACACTTCCTTCATTGGCCTATTAACAGGCTCTTCCCCTTGTTCTTGTTTTTATTTTTATTTTTTGAGACTCCTTGCTCTGTGGCCCAGGCTGGGGTGCAGTGGCGTGATATCAGCTCACTGCAACCTTTGCCTGCCGGGTTCAAGCAATTCTTGTGCCTCAGCCACTCTAGTAGCTGGGACTACAGGTATGTGCCACCATGTTTGGCTAATTTTTGTATTTTCAATAGAGGCTGGGTTTCGCCATGTTGGCCAGGCTGGTCTCGAACTCCTGACCTCAGGTGATCTGCCTGCCTCGGCCTCCCAAAGTGCTGGGATTACAGGTGTGAGCCACCACGTCTTGCCCCTTGTTCTTGTTTATTTCTTCCTGGGGTGTCTTCAGTTGTTTTTATTCTCTGATTTCCCATCTGCTTAGTGAAAATGCCGGCATTTCGGGACTGAATTCAGCACTCTTCCCCTCTCTTGCTTTCTCCTGGGATGTTCCCCTCTCCTCTCCTCTGTCTCCTTTTTCTGGGCCATGCTGCTTCTGAGGACTTTCAGGCTGCTAACAATCCTGAGGATGGCCCCAGAGGGTTTCCACTCACCTGGCAAGCACCGAGGAATCTTCCCTTCCTTCTGTTCATTCTTCCAAATGCCCTGTGCTGTGCAGGTGTACACCCCTGAGGGCAGAGGAGGCAAGAATTAAGTTGGGAGGTAATGGGTAAGAAAACTAGGTTGCAGAGGCCAGCAAGTACTGAGTGTGCTCGACAGGGAGAGGGGTAGGGAGGAACAACATGGCAAGGGCCAAAGGTCAAAGGCTCAACTCTAGAAAGAAAAAATGTCAAGTGTTCAGAGGCTCTAGACCTATATTTTGTTTTAATGTCAAGTAAAAAAATCAGAATGCTTAACTATTGATATATGTTTGCTGTGATCCCTATTTGTGAAAGTAGACATAAAAACCAGAAGGAATATATCAAAATCTTATCAGTGATTGCATCTTAGTCGTGGAATCATAGATGATAATTGTAGCTATGTCTTCTGATTGCTGAAAATGTGCCATGTTTCTTACTCTATCTGCATGGTCTCATTTAAACACTACAGTGACACTTGCAGGTGTGTGTTATTATCCTTATTGTGGATGAGGAAGTTGAGCTTAAATAATTTGCACAGGGTCACATAACTTCTAAGTGCCAGAACCAAGGTGCAAGAGGTTTTCTGACTCCAAAGTCCAGCTCTTAAGGGATACCATTTATAATCCAGATTTTTTTCCTTTTTTTTCTGTTTCAAACCTATAATGCATGTGATTTCTAATATTTAAAAAAAGTTTGAAAAATACCCACTAATGAGTGAGAGTCATTTAGTAAAACTAAGTGCAAAAATCACAACCAGGTTTAGAGGGGAGAATGGAGAGGGGAGTTTCACTGAGTTAGCTGTAGTGGTCATGATGGTGGCAAAGACTGTGGTGTCGGTGTTGGTGGTGATGGTGGTGTTGATGTTGGTAATGGTGGTGGCAATTGTGATGTCGATGTTGATGATGACAGTGGTGTTAATGGTGGTATTGTTAATGGTGTTAATGGTGATGGTGGTGTTGGTGGTGATGATGGTGTTGGTAATGGTGATGGTGGTAATGGTAGTGGTGATGGTAATGGTGGTGGTGATGGTAGTGTTGGTGTTGGCAATGGTGGTGGTGGTGATAGTGGTGTTGGTAATGGTGGTGGTGATCAGGGTAGTGTTGACAATGGTGTTAGTTGTGATAATAGTGGTGATGGTGGTGATGGTGGTGTTAGTGTTGGTGGTGATGACGATGTTGGTAATGGTGATGGTGGTGATGATGGTGTTGGTGGTGTTGATGGTGGCACTGGTGTTAGTAATGGTGGTGATAGTGGTGTTGGTAATGGTGGTAATGATAGTGGTGATGGTGGTGTTGGTAATGGTATCGATTGTGATGATGGTGGTGATGGTGGTGATTGTGCTGGCATTGATGCTATTGGTAGTGTTGCTGGTGTTGTTACTGGTAGTGGTGGTGATGGCAATGATGGTAGCACTGGGGATGTGGTGGAGGCAATGGTAGTAGTGGGGATGATGTGGTGACAGTGAGCTGTTTATGTGATTTGAATCTTTTCTTTGCATCAGCTCCTCCTTCTTCAAACCTACTAGCTTCCTCTTTACACTACAATTCAGGCCCCTGTAGCCAGTGCCCTGGCAGATACCTTAATGTGCATTCCCTAGGGATTCTACTGGGAGAACTCTCAGAGGATAACCCAATGGGATGGAAGGGAGGAAATTTCCATTTGCATTGGTCCCTACTTTGCTCAGACTCCCTGCTGCCAGCTCTAGTCTGCATCTTGTAATATGACTCATGGCAGTAGTACTGGATACGGGCCTTGTAGGTATTCACCCCCATTGTGGTGGTGTAATGGAAGGCAGATTTCGGGGCTGCCCACAGTCCTTGACTTGGAGAGAACACAGGGCAGGGTGAGAGCTGAGAATGACTGTGCTGGAACTTTAGTGGGGGCAGTGTGAGTTGTCTACCTGCAGAGCACGTTGAGAGGCTTAGAAAAGATAGTCAGTGGCGAGGGCCCTTACAATGGACAGGAGTTGGGTGGTGTGAAATTCATTTCTGGGTAGAGCCCATCCATCCCACTGAGATGAGGACTCACTGATTCCTGAGATGGGCCATAGGCATCAAAGGACAAGTCTCTTAGACCCTCATCCAAGGGTGAGGGTCTGTTGGAAAGAGGCTTAGTCTGGACCCCTCCTTCTTTCTTGGCCCAGGTCCTCAAGGTTGGAGGTGGGAAGTCCCCAGGATCATATCCCTGAATTGTGACTTACTCTTGCATCTGGGCATGGCACGATGCCATGTGCCATCATCCTGGCAGACAGCTGTGAAGGAGTGCAGCACTTGGTTCCCCTGCTGAGCAGAGGAACAGGCGCCATCAGTGCCAAGAGGCAATGCAGGTCCCCTTCCTGCCCTTCCCACACAGGAGTGGGAGGCAATACAAAGACATCTCTCAGCTCCCCCATGGATGTGGCTCCTTCTTCCTTCTCCCCAGCCCATTGCAGACAGGAGCACTGAGCCACCCTGCAGCAAGTCAGAGCGGGACTAATTGATAGACCCCATCATCCTCTCTCTAGACTGTGGCCTGTTCCCACTGAGGTCCAATTGAATCCCACGATTTGTAATTTAAAAAAATCACAAGCCACGTTTGAGTGTTTTCTGTATCAAAACAAAAGCCTGTGCTCCAGGGCAGAACCATGTGTCTCTGGCTGGAGTCCCCTGCCTCCAGGCCTGCATCACTTTCTCTCTCCTGGGTTGCAGTTTTCCTAAGGACAGAGGCCTTCCCTGAAATCCTAGAGCCACCTCACTCCTTTGAAAGGTGCTGGAGACGTTGATGTATGTGAAGGGCTGTTGCTGTTGAGCAGGGACAAGACTAGGAAATGGCAGTCTTTGAAATGAAAAGTTACTGGACAATATGAGTGAGTTTTACTAAGACCAAAAATCGGCCAGGCGCGGTGGCTTACGCCTGTGATCCCAGCACTCTAGGGGGCCGAGATAGGCAGATCACTTGAGGCCAGGAGTTTGAGTCAAGTCTGGGAAAATTGAGAAACTCTATCTGTACCAGAAATACAAAAAGTAGCCAGGCACAGTGGCCCTTGCCTGTAATTCCAGCAACTCCGGTGGCTGAGGTACCTGAGTAGCTTGAATCCAGGAGCATCGCTTGAATCTGGGAGGCGGAGTTCACAGTGAGCTGAGATCATGCCAATGCCTGGGTGACAGAGCAAGACTCTGTCTCAAAAACAAAACAAACCCCAAAAGACCAAAAATCATCCCATAGAGTTAGCCCTGGTTGCAAAAGAATGTGTATGAGAACTAGACCGTCTGAGTAAAATGTAGGTAATGTGAGAAATGGTGTGACTTGCTTTAAATTCTATGACGTGAATGACAAATGCAAAAGTAAGGGCAGTGGGTGGTGCAGGCAAGGGAGGGTTGTAATATGAGCAGAGAGGTTGTTAGTCTCCAGTCCTCTGGACCCAGGACACCCACCCAATCCTCCTGATGGAGATGGAAGCACCTTGGAGTAAAGAACAATGCGTCAGATGAACTCGACTTCATGCAACATTCAAATGTGAGCTCCACAAAGGCTGTGTGATTATGTGGGTTTCTTTTTACTGAACTTCCCACATCTAGGACAGTGCCTGACAGTAGACCCTTAAAATGTGCATTAAATGAATTAACTGTGACTTTTTTTTTTTGAGACGGAGTCTTGCTCTGTCGCCCGGGCTGGAGTGCAGTGGCCGGATCTCAGCTCACTGCAAGCTCCGCCTCCCGGGTTTACGCCATTCTCCTGCCTCAGCCTCCCGAGTAGCTGGGACTACAAGCGCCAGCCACCTCGCCCGGCTAGCTTTTTTTTGTATTTTTTTAGTAGAGACGGGGTTTCACCATGTTAGCCAGGATGGTATCAAACTCCTGACCTCGTGATCTGCCCCTCTTGGCCTCCCAAAGTGCTGGGATTACAGGCTTGAGCCACCACGCCCAGCCAACTGTGACTTAAGGATATGTCATAGGTCTCTTCTTTGATTCTGATTAAGTCTTCCGTGTGGACCTATTGAGCAATGAAGGGATGTCCAGTCTTGGGTCTCTGTCCAGAGACACAGAGAATTTTTAGTTTACCACAGCTTTTGTGAGATCCCGATCCACGGATAAAGACCATATTCCTTCGCTGAATGCTTCAGAGCTGGAGGACCCAGGACGGGGTGGGCCAGGGTGGAGACCACCAACATGCTGTAAAAGCAGCCCGAGCAGGGCAGCCAGGGACGATTGGGGTCCTAGTCCCTGGCCGGTAGAAAAATCACTTATGTGATGTGATAAGTCACTACTCTCCACCCGCCTTTCCAGGTTCCTTCAGCTTCTTGATTATTGGGACGAAGGGCAGATAGCTTCGTGTAAACTTGGCTGCACATTAGAATCACCTGTGGCTTAGCTTTTTAAATAGTCTTGTTGCTTCAGGCTCTACTCCAGCATCAATGGAATGGAGTCCTTTTGGGGCCATTGACCTTCATATTATTTAGTTGACTGATTTTATTTTTTAGAGACAGAGTCTGGCTCATATTTGCTCAAGGCTGGGAAGTGCAGTGGCTAATTCACGGGCGCCTTGCTATGATTGGGGGCTCAAGCAATCTTCCAGGGATTGTAAACTCTCTGTTTTTAATTGCTGCCAGCAAGTTGGGAGAGCCTGGCTGGACCAGGCAGCACTCTTCCAGCTGAAGCCGCCTATGATCTACGGGTCGGGAGGGGGCGGGTGAGACTAATTCCTCACTAGCTGGTGAACCCACCATCTGAATTCCCCCGAGGATGCTGGGCGGCTTCTGCTCCATCCAGCCCCTGGGCTGTTACCTCTATGAGCTGGTTAGCCTTGCTTGCAGGTAGCCAATGAAGCAGTCACGGATTTGGTACTGAGGCTGCACCAGGCTTCTGGATGGACGGTGGAACTCGTCTTAGGCGGTCTTGGCGGCTGGGGGCACTTTGATGAATCTACTGGCGGAGACCAGAGCCGGCGTATTTTTTTTCAGAACCACCGGCCCTTTCCTTCTTCCCACCTTCTCGTCCCCATTGCTGGCCCAATTGAGGGAGGCCCCCAGGGAGCCTTACTCTGGTGCGTGCTAGGCAGTCTCCAGCCCCGGCTTTCCCCTGACTCATCTGGCTGAAGAACAGCAGATCCACAGCATTTGCTGCTCGGTGTCAAGGGTCGGGAGGGCCTTTGGCTTCCACAGAACTCGCCAATGTTCTTTCCCGTTCGGCATCGCGATGTTAGAGTAGGGGAGGAGGTTTTTTTTTTTTTTTTTTTTTTTTATTTTTCCAGCCTTGGACATTTTTACACAGGGGCCCAACGTTGTAGCTAGCCCTGGTGGGCCAGGGTTGGGTAGGTTGGTGGATGAAATCCTGCCTTATGGGTGTGTTTTCAGGCGCGCGCGAAGGTGGAAAGGGATCCCCACAACCCGAATTCCAGTTATGTGGGAACTTGGCCCAGCCATATGGGTGCATGGGCGTTTGGGACCAATTCTCTGCCCCAGCAGGCCAGTGTATCCAAGGAAGAAATTGAGACAACGAGCGAGCTAAGTGCCAGACCAGTGAAGGGAGGAAGGCTGGCTCTTTCAGGGTAGCGACGGCTGGTAGCTGGATATAGGGGCAGTGTACTTGCTGGTGGTCATCAATTTCAAAAGGCTCCACGAACTTGAGGTGCAGGGTAAGGCTGCGCTCCACCCGGATGCTATAGTTGTAGCACAGGTCAGCGGAGTAGGACCGGGGGTACTCCAGGCTGGAGATGTAGCCCGATGCCTCCGTGTACAGCTCGCTACTGCACTCAGCTGTGAGAACAGAGCCACAGGGCATCATGGGGCCACTGTGGCTGGCTCAACCCCTGCCTCCCTGCTACACCACTCTGGCTCACCCTAGTGGGAATACCTGTCCTTCTGAAGCTCATAGCCTGGACGGCAGGAACAGAAGTAGCCTCCAACGTAGTTGTGACACAGGTGCTGGCACTGGGGCTGGGGTGTGAATGGTTTCATTAAGCCTAGGTGGAATCGGAAGGCAGAAAATAAAGTAGACATGTCCAGGCTCAGGGAATGAGGGGAGGGGAAAGGCTGGGTTCTCCCCTGATTTGCTCTGGGAAGCACATTCATCAAGGTCTGGAAGGCATTCAGGAAGGAGGGTTAAGCTCCGGCTGGGAGACTTGATTAGTGGCTCTGATCTTAGGGAGGTCACTCACCAGAGGCCTAAAGACAAAGGCATCTTTAGGTCACCTGGACCTCCAGGCCAGGCCTCTCCAATGCTCTCTGGGGACTGCTCCATGGGGACAGATCCCAGGTTGACAGGCCTCGTTAGGAAAAGCTCTCTTGAGGGGAGGAACAAGAAAATCCAGGCTTTCAGCTTCTTTGGATTCAAGATTCCCTTTCCTGGCCTCCATTCAATGTGGCTGAGGTTAGAGAAAAGGCATCTCTGGGAGGCTACTCACCCACAGCTTGGTAGTAGGCCAGGAAACCCTTGTAGAACATGATAGTCCCATTCTCCTCGTTGGAGAAGTCTATGTGGAAGGTCAGCAGCATCTTGTTCCCTTGAGACAAAAATTCCTTTTTTCCTGGGGGGTTGCCCAGTGGAGAACCCAGTTGCCCACAGAACCTCCCCAGGTTTTTCGTATGAGCAGAGATCTGGTGGAAGAAGGACAAGGAGTAGGAAGAAGACCTGTGTGGAGTGGCGCACGTGGTGGCTCAGTGATGGTCCTCCTTGTTTCGCCCAGAGTGAATCATGCACCATATTGGCTCTGCTGGTCACTACCTGCTGGGTTCGGCTGCTGCAAACTTCCCCATGTGACCTTCAACTATTCCCCAAGTCTCCCACTGACTCACTCTTTGCATGTTGTCCTGCACTGGGTACCTCACCCCTTCCCTGTTTTCTGCTCCTCTGGCAGGTTTCAGGTCATTCTCCATCCCCACCTCCTACGGCCTCTTCCCCTGGGGTCCTGGTTGCCTGTACCCAGCCTTTCCCTCCCCTCATTCCCTGAGCCTGGACATGTCTACTTTATTTTCTGCCTTCCAATTCCACCTAGGCTTAATGAAACCATTCACACCTTGAGTGCCTCCTTATGCCCTTGATTGAACATGAGCCCTGAAGCTCACCAGTCTCAGGGTCAGGAGGTATGGCCTTGTCCCTCTTCCTTCCTCCTCAAAGCCTCCTCAACCTCTTCTTGCCCCTGCCACCAAATGCCCTCGCCCAACACTGCACACTCACCAATTCCTCTGGGTGGGGAAGATGTTCCGTTTTCATGTTATGTTGGAGGCCAAAAGAGTGAGGGTGGTGATCAACTCAGTATACCACTGGAGGCTACATGAGTAAACAGCAAACTCTTCTCATAAATGCAGGATGTTGGTAAACTGACACACTGCATCTGCCACCCAGAAGGAATGCTGAGGGTAGTCATGCCCCAAGTGTAGTGTTTCTTGTGATTATCTACAGGGCACATCTGAAGCCTGTTAGTAATAGTATAAACCTATGATCAGTCAAGCAGCCAACCAATTGTTACCTCCTCCTCCCTGCTCATTCTACCCAATAAATGTGAAGGGCTGTGGAAGCTCGGGGTCTGCTGCCATTGCTCACTAGAGCAGGGAGCTCTCTTCTTCTTCCCCTGGCCTCTTTCTTTAAAACAGTTTGTTTTGTCTTAAGTTTTCATTTCTACATTTGTCCTCCTTCGTTCAGTCTTGTAATGATGGACTCAAGTAGTAACATTAGTAACTGTTGTAGTGATGGTCTCAAGTAGTAATCATGGCAATCAGTCACAAGTGGCGCCCAAACAGGGACAATCAAGGACAAACAGGGACCTGAAGAGGCCTGCAGGGACAAATAGAGATTAGTAGGGATACATAGAAATAAATAGAGATAAATAGAGACAAATAGAGATAGGTAGGGACTTGCAGGAACTTGTAGGAACAGGGACCATAGGGACACACAGGGACAGATAGGGATAAAGAAAGACTAGGAAAGACTGGCAGAAACTTGCAGGGACAGACAGGGACAGATAGGGTCCTATAGGGACTTGAGCAAAGACAGTCTGCTGGAGCAGAAAAACTAAAGCCCAGAAAAACCTAAAACCTACCAGACGAATGAGAAAGCCCGTTACAAGTCTGCCGGCAGCAATATAAGGTCAGTGCTCTTAAGTGGTACAGAGAACAGGAAGTTTTTGAATCAGGGTAACATGGGGAAGAATTTGGTTATTTCTTTTCTCTTTTGTTTGGAGTTTGGCAAGTACCATTTTTTTTTGTTATTATTTCAGGGTTTGAGCTAATTTTTTGCTGCACCTACAGTACCTATTGAGGGTGGTGAACAGGAGAGGGCAGCTAAAAACTGGCTTGAACCGTCTGCTTTTGTGACTACAGAAAGGCTAACTTTGGCTTTGGCTTTCATGGATTGTGGACATGTGCTGGCACCTGTGAGATGTGCAGAGGACTTGGGAGGTTTTCTCAGCTTGTCAAGATGTGGGAACTGAGCTTCACTGCTCTGCAGTGTTGACTCAGACAATGGCTAATTTGGTAGCTGACAGATCTAAAGGAAGCCGAGGGTTAAGCCCTAAAGTGAGAAAGTGTTATAAGTGTAGAAAAATTGGATGTTTTAAAGGAGAATGCCATCAGACCTCTGGGCAGAAGGGATCTGATAACACAGGTCCCCTCTCAACAGAAAAAAAAAGCTAGGACTTTGCTCTCGTTGCAATAAAGGAAATCATTGGGCTAATCAATGCCGCTCAAAGTTTCATCAAAATGGTACCCCACCCCACCCCACCCCTGTTGGGAAATGAGAAGGGGTCCTGGACCTGGGCACCTCAAACAATGAGGGCATTCCCTGTCTGGGTTGCAACTTCTTTTCAGGGGTGGGTTTCTGGAGACTCATTGATTCCAGCTCCCTCCAGTAGCAGAAACACCTGTAAGCGCAGGATTAGATCTCCCAGTCAGAGAACGAGTTACGTTAGTTGGAGGAGACAAACACACTAAGATTCCCACTGGTTTTGGGGACCTTTGCCAGCAGGACACATGGGATTAATTTTAGGCAAAAGTCATCTTAACTTACAGGGCATTGCTGTGGTTCCGGGAATTGTTGATTTGGATTACAAATGAGAAACTCAGGTAGTGGTAATGGCATAAGATCTTTGGGTTTTTGAACCAGGGAGAATATATTGCTCAATTGTTGCTTATTCCCTGTAAATTGCACCCTTCTCCACGAAAGGAGAAACAAGGGAATCGGGGATTTGGAAGTACAACTACATGGGAAATTTATCTATCACAACCCATGGCATCTAATAGACTCACTTGTTCAGTGTAAATTGAAGAAAGAAGTTTTGTGGGCTTATGGATACGGGAGCAAGAGATTGGTCTCTTGTGGTAATAGATCTTGAAGATTGTTTTCTTTGCTGTGCTATTGCACGAGAAGGATAAGCCTTGATTTGCTTTCTCTGTGCCTTCTGTTGATTGGAAAGAGCCTGTCTCATTATCAGTGGAATGTTTTACCCCGCAGCAATTAATCAAAGAGGCAGAAGCTGAGTGACAGCTTGTAGAGCAGATGCTTCAGCAACAGCATGCCTCCTGGCTGCAGCCACAAAAGCCTTTGCTTTTGTTTTGGTTGATTTACTAACTGCGGACGAGGGTATGCTTATGTTTTCACAGGAAATGAACAAACCAGGTGGGCGCCCTCAAGGTGTGTGAGACCATGGAACCAGAGACTGGAGAGAGCCATGGATCCCAGCTATGGACCTCGCTCCTGCAGTGCGAGCCATGAGCCAGTTGAATCTGAATGTGAAGATGGAACAAACTACCAACGGCAATTGAAGGCTGCACAGCCTGGAATTGTCTTTACTAAATTAATTCAAAAACAAAAAGGGAGAGATGTTGGAGGCTGAAAGAGTGAGGGTGGTGATCAACTCAGTATACCACTGGAGGCTATATGAGTAAACAGCAAACTCTTCTCATAAATGCAGGATGTTGGCAAACTGACACACTGCATCTGCTGCCCAGAAGGAATGCTGAGGGCAGTCATGCCCCAAGCGTTTCTTGTGATTATCTACAGGGCATATCTGAAGCCTGTTAGAAATAATATGAACCTGCTGGGCACGGTGGCTCACGCCTGTAATCCCAGCACTTTGGGAGGCCGAGGCGGGTGGATCACGAGGTCAGGAGATCGAGACCATCCTGGCTAACACGGTGAAACCCCGTCTCTACTAAAAAATACAAAAAATTAACCTCCTGTGGTATCGGGTGCCTGTAGTCCCAGCTGCTGGGGAGGCTGAGGCAGGAGAATGGCGTGAACCCGGGAGGTGGAGTTTGCAGTGAGCCATGACAGCAAGACTCCGTCTCAAAAAAAAAAAAAAAAAAAGAAATAATATGAACCTGTGATCAATCAAGCAGCTGACCAATCTTTATCTCCTCCTCCATGCTCATTCTACCCAATAAATACGAAGGGCTGTGGAAGCTTGGGGTCTGCGGCCTTTGCTCACTAGAAGCAGGGAGCTCTCTTCTTCCCTTGGTCTCTTTCTTTAAAACAGTTTCTTTTGTCTTAAATTTTCATTTCTGTGTTTGTCCTCCTTTGTTCAGTCTCATAATGATGGTCTCAAGTAGTAACATTAGTAACTGTTGTAGTGACTGTCTCAAGGAGTAACTCTCTCAAGTAGTAACTGTGGCAGTCAGCCGCAATCTTATTTGTGCATACCTCCTACCTCCGGGGGTCTCCTGGGAATGGTAGTTATTGGACCTTCGCAGGCTCTGCTTGAGCCTGGAATCTCATTTTTACTGGATATAGAAAGATGGGTCAGGGAAGGTACCCTTGGTTGTCACAGAGGTGAGGGTTCTAAGCCTACTGTCCTTGCTGAAGACTATTCCCGTGCTGCCAGAGCACACATTTCTCCTCCTCATGTCCCTGTGTTCCTGTTGAGGCAGGCAGCCATGCCAATCTTCTCCTTGGAGACAGGGAAACTGAGGCACAGTGGTTTCCCAAAGGCTCTCAGCTAGACAGCAGATGGGGAAGGTTTTCTGGACTCAGTGCACAGTGAATTTCCTGAGTGGGTCCTGTCCCCTTCTCTGTGCTTCTCCCCTCAGTGCTCACTGAGGGCTTCTTCACCAGTGAGTGCCCCATCCAGGGCAACCCTTGGCTCTAAGAGATGCAGTCGGCCATCGGCTCCTGTGGGGCTGGCTTGTGTCTGGCGGTGTGCATGCCATACAGATCCCAGATCCCAGAGGGTCCCGTTTTGTCTCCCCTCTTCCCGCCCATCCTGCCCCTACCTTGACATAGTCATAGAAGCAGCCTTCAGAAGGCTCCAGGTCAAAGTGCTGGAAGATGAGCTTCACCCTGTATCCTGTGGGGACTGTGATCACAGTAGTTGTTTCAAAGCTGTTGGGGTAAGGCTTGGGGAACAGAGGGAAAGTCACCTCCCCAAATAACTTCTGAGGGATGAGAATGGGGTCTCTTGGCCTGTGGAACAGGGTTGAGGCCAGGAGGTACAATAGCCACCTGCCAAAACAAGAGTATCTGGAGTTGGAGGGGTTCAGCACTCTTGCCATGTGGGAAATGGCTGTGACAGGGAACGAGATGGCCATACCGCTGGGCATCCTCCTCCTCTCTGCCCACTCTGGACCTCACTGACATGTTCTCAGCAGGGGTGTGTGGGTGGTGAGGGCGGCCTTTGCAGCTGCTGCATTGGGTCACTCCCCAGGGCAGTGTCCAGTCCAGAGGCCACCACACTCCCCTCACACTCCCTTTCCAGCCTCCTCCCCCGCCCGGCCCCATCCCTCCCCTCCCCTTCCAGGAATAGGACTGGCTTGGGACTAACAAGTTAGTGGAGGGTGAGTGTTTCCACCCATGGGTCTCTGAAAGGGCTCCCACAGGTTCAGTAAGAGCGTCTGGGAGAGACCATCTGTGGAGTGTGGGACACAGGCAGAGTGTCCCCTCCTGGGCAGTGGGTCCCCTCCTCTCTCTGCTCCCTGCCGTGAGCCCAGAGGGAAGAAAGGACCATGGCATGAGCTTCTATGTATAAGGTCTCCTCTGGTCCTTAGGAGGAGGGATGGGGTGTGTGTTGTGTGTGTCCATGTGTGTGCACAGTGGGATTGATGAGAGAAGAGTGTGTGAAGAGAGAAGGGTGTTCTTGTCTCCCTGAATTACCTCCCATGCCCTGGCTTCTCCCTCCCGCCTGGGTGCCCATCACCCTTGCAAGGCCTGTGTTGAATCCTGGGCTCTCCTTCGTGCACTGTGTGCAGAGGGAGCCCGTGTCACGCACAGCAGGGAGGGGAGGGTTTTCTGTGGAATGGAGGGGGGACCATTCCCGGAGGAATGTTGGAGGGAATGAACTATTTGCATAAACAAAAGATCTGAGTTTCCACTTTTAGTTTTGGTTTTGAAATCCCTGTCGGTGGTGCCACCTGCTGGTCTATGAGGGAAAGGGCTAAGGAGACGGGAGTCTGACTTTTTAGGGCCAGGGGAGTCTTTGGTTGGAGGTCCAGATGCCTCAGTCTCTGAATCTGATCAGCTTCTCCTTTCTTCCAAGACTTTCCTGGGGGGCTGCTGCTGTGTTTACAAGGTTCCTACCAAAGCAGTGGGAGACCACAGGTTGTGAGGGATTCTCTTTTCTGAGCTGTCCCTTCCCATTGACCTCATTCTTCTTGCCGTCATTCAGCCCACAGCTCTGGTTCAAGAATGGCCCGGGTTTCCATGCCCAGGATGTAATGATAGGAACATTGGGGCAGAGGAGGGCACGTGGGAGTGGGCAGAGGAGGGCACGTGGGAGTGGGCAGAAGAGAGAGGAGCTTGGTTGCCTTGGGGCCCTGGCCTGCTTTAGCCATGAATGACACGTGGACATAGAATAGGGATGGCCATGTCAGGGCAGCCCTATCAGCCCTGGGTTTGAGAGCCTCTGGGGCAGCTGCCGGAGGGGGTAAAAGCCATCCCTCAGCATCTGCTCAACACAACTGTCCAGGGCTGAAGCCGAGGGTCGGGTGTGGAGCAAGAAGGACTTGGATGATTTCTGAGATGGAGCCAGGCCTCCTGGGAGGGAGGAGACCCTAGTGTTCCTGTCCCACAGGCCCATAGTGTCCTGCTTTAAAATTTGCTCTGCCGCGTGTTTCTCATTCCTTGTGATCCTGCACTTTGCGAGGCCAGGGTGGGAAGATCCTTGAGCCCCAGGAGTCGTGAGACCACCTGGGCCAACATAGTGAGACCTTGTCTCCAAAAGTTATAAACAAATAAAAAACAAAGCACTGCTTTTGGAAGCCTTTCCTTCATCAACTCCCATGGCACCAAATCATCTGAGGGCACTTACCCCATAGAGAGGCTGTGGGCGCAGAGGTAGGCCTCTGTGTTCTAAGCCTTTGTAGGCTGTTCTGCTCGTTCCGCTTATTAGATTAATCCCTCCAACCTCCGACCCTTCTGCCCCCACCGTGGTCATCCATTTATGGGCTACCTGTTTAATGTGCAAGGCACCTTTCCCCAGCATAGATTTGCAAGAAATTCACCAGAGCTGAGATGAAGTTCCACCATCAGGCAGTGACCAAGTCTGTCAGTAGTTAGACCAGCAGGCACACAGAAGGCTGCAAGATCCACCAATGCTTTGGAGGGGTTTTTCCAGCAGGCGTGTGTCAGAGCCTGAGGACTTGAACCGTAATGGAGGGCCGGTCCGTGGGATCCAGGATATGAACCCATAGCCTTGTTAGGTCAGGAAAAGACAAAAAAGATAGGGGAAGAAGAAAGGACGCTAACAGTAGGATCAAGAAGGAAGGGAATCTCGTTAACAAACTGCAACATTAATATTCGGCAGCAGCAGTGTTTGTGTGTGTGTGTTGTTTGTGTGTGTGTTGGGTGTTGTAGCACTGATATGGTCATCAATGGAGTGCAGAGGGAACAGGTAAGGAGGTCAGTGTTAGCTGAAGCCTTCCACTCCATGCCTAAGGGATTCTCAGTTCTGCCTTGGCACTTGTGCAACACGCTTGGAAGATGCGGAAAACCTGACGCATTAGCTCAGTCCCAGCCCTGTCCTCCACTTGTCCCAACCATTCAAAGTAAATTTACTCAAACATTTTTTGGTTATGTCCTTGATCTTATACCAAGAAGGAAAAATGCATATGAATTGCTGCATTTTGTTTTAAAACAAGTATTGAGGACCTTGTCTGATACAGTTTTGTTCCTCTAAGGATTTGATTCTTGGGAAAAAGATTTCCTCTTAAAGTGTGGGTAGATTTCCTCTGTGGACTATGCTCTAGTCACCTATCATCTATCCCATCGTCTCTCTCCTAACTTCTCTCCTCTCTCTCTACTCATTGTCTATATCTCTATCCTCTAACCTGATAACAGTGATGGAGGTGTAGATAATAGATGCTAGACGTACTTATATAAATATAGGTGTATAATATTATTTTTGCCTGGTACGGAGAAACTCATACCATTTTTTCAATCCATAAAAAATTAGTAAAAAAAAAGTTTTATGCTAATTAAAAACAAAACAGCAAATAGAGAATAGTTGGAAAACCAAACAGCAAAAATCTATCAATAAAACACACCTTTGTTGGTATTGTGAGAGAATATTATTATATTTGTGGAGATGGTTTCACTATGTTGCTAGGCTGACCTTTGAAGCCCTGGCTCAAAGTGACCTCCTGACAGCCTCACTGAGTGGTGGGATATAGTGCATCACTGCACCTTGCCTTTTTGGGAATATTTCAATAATCTCTTGTACTGTGTGTGGGTTTAAACAGAAGTAACCACCATGTATGTTACAACGTTGAATCTTGCCATTTTTTTAAATACATTTAACCTTGACCATAGTAGCAATGTACTCTGAGGCTAACAAATTACTCGTCGTGCCTCTCCTTTTTTTTTTTTTTTTTTGGCAGAGGGGCTGGAGTGCAGTGGCGGGGTCTCAGCTCACTGCAAGGTCCGCCTCCCGGGTTTACGCCATTCTCCTGCCTCAGCCTCCCGAGTAGCTGGGACTACAGGCGCCCACCACCACGCCCGGCTAGTTTTTGTATTTTTGGTAGAGACGAGGTTTCACCGTGTTAGCCAGGATGGTCTCGATCTCCTGACATCGTGATCCGCCCGTCTCGGCCTCCCAAAGTGCTGGGATTACAGGCTTGAGCCACCACATCCGGCCTTCGTCTCTCTTTTATTGTGTGTATTTTCTATTTCCATTGGACAGTTGTATTTTGTGTCTTTCACTATAAATCACCTCCAATTATTTATTTATTTATTTTTACTTTTATTTGTTTTAGACAGAGTCTTGCTCTGTCGCCAGGCTGGAGTGCAGTCGCACGATCTCGGCTCACCTCAACCTCCACCTTCTGAGTTCACGCCATTCTCCTGCCTCAGCCTCCCGAGTAGCTGGGACTACAGGTGCCCACCACCACGTCCACTTAGTTTTTGCATTTTTAGTAGAGACGGGGTTTCACCGTGTTGGCCAGGGCGGTCTGGAGCTCCTCATCTTGTGATCTGCCCACCTCGGCCTCCGAAAGTGCTGGGATTACAGGCGTGAGCCACCGCGCCCGGCCCATCACCTCCAGTCTTTACTAAAAATTAAAGCGTTGGTCCTCTCGGGTGGAGCAGTTCCCTTGATGATGGAGGCACAGGTGGGGTGTCCGCGGGAACTTCAGTCCAGTGCTGGGCTCACGTGGGCTTCTGCAGGAGATGGAGCCATCAGGAAACTGTGAGCCAGAGGATGCGATTTTCACAGAAGCAGGAATTCCCAGGGAGGGAAAATGGTCAGGATGTGCGGACTGGGTGACACAGCAGGTCAGAGGAGAGTTGAGAAGTATGGTGGCACACTGGGAAGAGCACAGTCTCTGCAGTCACACAGCAGCTGAGGGACTTGGGCAAGTCCTTTATCCCCTGACCCTCAGTTTCCTCATTTGTCATACATGGATAATACATCCTTTGCAAATATGCTATGAGGATTAAGTGAAATAACAGGTGAAGCACCTGGCATATGGAGGACATAAAATAAAAAAGGAGCTATTTCCATAATTGCATCTTGGAGCTGCAGAATAGCTTGAATTTGAAGGTCAACTAAGGGGTCTTAGGAACGTTTCAGAAATGAAATGCAATGAAAACCCCTTCCTCCATACTCTCATAGCGGGTGAGAAGGTGGCTCTTCCACAGGTGAGTATAAAAGCTGTGTCAACACATGAAGTAGGGGTTGGGGATTCGAAGGAATTCAAGGTGAAAGTTGCTGAGATGTACAGGCTTCTCTGGGCATAGTGCATGCGCACAGGGAGGTGGAGGGCGAGAAGAAACGGTCTTTGGGACCTGCTTCCTGTCTGGGATGGTGCAGGCTTGCTGGGTGGGGGTTTCTCCTGCAGTGGCTTGGTGCAACAGTGATGTGAATGGGATTTCCCCGACTCCCCCACCCCCACCCCCCACCACTGCCCCAGGGTTCAGTCTCGCTTCCAGCCCTCTCTTGGCTGGGGCCTCCACTGTGTCAGTGAGTCACTGTTCAAGCACCCCAGGGTCAGTTCTTGCTGTTCATCACTCCCTTGATCCAGTCCACATAGCTGAGCACTTTGGTGTAGAAGTCATACCCTTCGCCACAACCTATGCCCCAGGACACAATGCCCGTGGCCACCCAGTGATGGGCACGATCGTCCCATACCACATAGACGCTGCCACTGTCCCCCTGGCAGACACTGTGCCGCTGTGTCTCGTCCCCAACACAGAACATATCGTCAGAAAACACCTCGGGCCTCTGTCTCTTTTGGAGCCAGGCCTCACAGGCCTCTCTGGGAGCTACAGGCAGCCTTGAATATTTCAACTCAGTAGTTAGCCAGCCCATCTCCACGCCAAACCCACTGACGTAGCCCAGCAAGCCGCTGCGGTAGAGGGTCTCATTATCGGGCAGACAGACTGGGAGGACGTTGGGGCCCAGGGGGATGCTGTGCTGCAGCTCCAGGAGGGCGATGTCCCCGCTGAAGTTGTGGGACTCATTCTGACGGTAGTCAGGGTGCACAATGACACGGTGGACAGGGTGGTTCCCCAGTTTCAGCATCTCATCGATGGCTGTGTGGCCCAGGAACACATTCACACTCTGGTTCTTCCTGAGAGAAACACTGTCCTTGGGGTAGATGGTGTGGGCAGCAGTGAGGATCCATCTGTCACCCAGCAGGGCCCCGCCCCCACGGCCATGGATACTGGTGAAGGCTTGCCAGGGGAAGTTGCCCAGCTTAGCTCTGGAAGAACGGAGGGTTGTCTGATTCTGGGCAATGGGGGTGACTGGCCGTCCGCAGACTGGGAGAGAGGAGGGGTAGGGGCGACAGTCAGCAGCTGCATCTAGGCACATTGATTGAAGACCTGCTTCTCTGAAGTGCTGTGGTAGCGGATGTGTGAAGAGGCTCTGGGATCAGGACTCTTTTTTTTTTTGAGACCGAGTTTCGCTCTTGTTGCCCAGGCAGGAGTGCAGTTGCGTGATCTCCGGCTCACTGCAACCTCTGCCTCCTGGGCTCAAGCAATTCTCCTGCCTCAGTCTCCCGAGTAGCTGGGATTACTGGCACTGACCACCACACCCAGTTAATATTTGTGTATTTTTATTAGAGACAGGGTTTCATCTTGTGGGCCAGACTGGTCTGGAACTCCTGGACTCAGGTGATCCACCTGCCCCGGCCTCCCAAAGTGTAGGGATTACAGGCATGAGCCACGGTGCCCGGCCGGGATCAGGAGTCTTATACTGATGCAGACCCACCGTGTAGACCGTGTTGGCAGACAAGGGCAGGTAATCAATGCCAAGTGTACGGGGCACCCACCCTGCATGGGACTCAGGACAGTGGACTGAGGGCAGAGAGCACAGATGAGCATATGCTTGGGGCTGGTTCTGCAGGGCCCTCCTTCCTGCCTCCTCAGAGGCATTAAAGCCATTCCTTTGGATCACCCTGGGCCCCCATGCTACAGGCAGAGTCTGTTTCAGTGCCTCCTGCCTCAGTTTTCTTTCACTTCCTCATTTGTAACATCTCCCACTACTACCTGCCCTCCAACCCATCCCCAAAGCACTACGAGCCTTCAGGCTACCCCTAGAGTGTTCCGTGGATCAGATTGGGTTAAGAAGGCAATGCTTTCATTCAAAAGTGTGGATCTCAAAAATGGTGGACTTGAACCCTCATGTATAGCTGGTGAGATGTAAAATAGTGCTGCTGCTGTTGAAGACAGTTTGGTGGTTCCTCAAAAATTTAAACAGAATTATTATACAATCCAGCAAGTCTACTCCTAGGTATATACCCAAGAGATTTGGAAATACATGTTGATACAAAAACTTGTACACAAACGCTCATAGCAGCATCATTCATAAAAGGCAAGAAATAGAGACAACCCGAATGTCCATCAGTTGAATGAATAAACAAAATGGTGTATCCATAGAAAGGAGTATTATTTAGCCATAAAAATGAAATACTGATGGATGCTATAACAGGAATGAACCTTGAAAACATTACGCTAAGTGAAAGAAGCCAGACAGAAACAGCCACATATTATATGATTCCACTGATACAAAATCCACAGAGGCAAATCCATAGAGACAGAAGATAGATTAGTGGTTGCCAGGGGTGGGGCAGGGGAGCATTGGAGGTACTGGGCTTTTTTGAGGAGGGTGATGGAAATGTTCTGGAATTAGTGGTAGTGGTTTCACTACATTGTGAACACACTAAACATTACTGGATTGTACTGTTTAAAGTGGTTAAGGCTGGGCGCGGTGGCTTACCCCCGTAATCCCAGCACTTTGGGAGGCTGAGGCGGGTTGATCACCTGAGGTCAGGAGTTGGAGACCATCCTGGCCAACATGGTGAAACCCCGTCTCTACTAAAAATACAAAAAA
>NW_016810401.1:616608-680521 GCF_001698545.2 Rhinopithecus bieti
TCCCTCCCTCCCTCCCTCACTCCCTCTCTTCCTCCCTCTCTCCCTTCCTCCCTCCCTTCCTTTATTTCTCTCTCTCTTTCTTCTTGTCTCACTATGTCTCCCAGGCTGGAGTGCAGTGGCATGATTATGGCTGACTGCAGCCTCAAACTCCCTGGCTCAAGCAATCCTCCCTGTTGGTCCCTGAGTAGCTGGTATTACAGGTGTGCACCACCACGCCTGGCTAATTTTTAATTTTTTTGTGGAAACGGGGTCTCACTATGTTGCCCAGGCTGGTCTCCAACTACTGGCCTCAAACAGTCTTCCAGCCTTGGCCTTCCAAAGTGCTGGGATTACAGGCATGAACCACTGCCTCCAGCCAGTATTTATCTTTCAAAACCAATCTGAGTCATCATTTGAAAATTTATAATTTTACTTAAAAATCTGGATTTTTGGCATCTCTTTAAAAATGAGATGGTCTGCAAACACTGGGCCTATAAATCTATGTGGAAACAAGCACCGGGGCTGAGCAATGGCTGTCTCTTCATAGGGTTGCTTGCAGCAGGGGCAGGGCTGGCGTCCAGCCCAGGTGTCCCTGAGTCACCTCAGCTGTCACTCGAGCTTCCACTTAAGGCTTGAAGATACCAGGGTCATGGCTGGGGACAGAGGCTCCCTCCCTGCAGCCCCAGGAGGGACACTCACCCACGGTTTGGTAGAGGGCCAGGAAGCCCTTGTGGAGGTGGACAGTCTTGTTCTCCGAGGAAGGCTGTGTGCGGAAGGTCAGCCGCAAACTCCTCCCTGAGGATACAAACGCCCTCTGACCAGGGGGCCTGCCCAGAGGGGAGTCTTGCTGACCACAGAACTGGCTTGGATCCGACCCGCTGGCTGAGATCTGAAAGCAGGAGGAGGAGTGAGCCTGCAGATAGGTGTGGGGTGAACCTGTGCTGCTGGCATCACAGGGGCACATCCTCGGTGTGACTCCAGCCCCATCTAGACAGGCCGTGCCCCTCTGGGGCTCAGAAGGCACCTCACAGAGGCTTCCTCAACTAGCTTCTGGTTCCATTATTGACTCCTGAGTTTCTTCCAGACATGACCGCATACTCTAATGTTTCTCTAACCTACCATAATTATTTCATACAACCCATTATATTTTCCTTCTTTTAAGAAGTTCCTTGGGAACCCCAGGATTCCCATAAGAGTCGCTGGATTATAAATTCTAAGAAGTCAAGGACTAGTTCTGTCTTTTTCACCACTGAGTTCCTGGTGCTCAACGTGGTACCTATAGCACCACAGCTTTGACTCAAATAAACACGGGCATAAGCCCCTCCCATCCAGCTTCTCCTCCATCCCCAAGCCCCATCCCATCACCTTCCACTTCTCTGAGTAACTTTCTCTGGCCAACATCTGTGAAGCAGTAAGACCCTCTGCAGAGACTGAGCCTCTGGGGTCCCTGCCTTTTCCTGCTTTCCTTCTTTTGGGGTGCCCCTCCTCTTACCCCATGCACTTTGTAAACGAAGCTCTCGCAATGTATGAAAGCCTAAGGACACAGGTGTCCACAGTCCAGGTGCACTGGATGGTGTTGCTTCACCTGGCAGGTTGTCTCTGTTTCAATGCCCTTTGACTGTTTCACCTCTGCTCAAATCCCTTCCTGTGGGTTCCTCAACTCAAGGAAAGGGCGGCTTGGAGGGAGTTCCTGGGCCATGCTTCCTGCTTCATCTCTGTTCCAGGTACACAGCTCACTGCTTGGCTCATTTTATTTCTGGTTTTCATACTGATCCATATATCCCAGGTTTTTGCTAGCTCTCCATTCCCTCATTCTCCACAAGTCCCAAATTCATTCAAGACTTCATCCAGACCATGTCATTATGATCAGAGTAACTGGGTAAAAGTTGCGATGAAGAAAATTTCCCAATCGCCCCAAATACCTTGCTCAGACAAATCCCAGTACTGGTCTTTTGCTTAGAATATCAACAAATGTAACTCCTGGCATTTAAGAGGCCTGCCTTTTGGGGAAGAAGCAATTTGATATAGGAAATGGTGCTCAACTGCTCTACTTGGTTGTAAAACCCTCCAGTTTTCCTTTTGCCCTTTTCCCTGAATTGTTAGCTAAATACAATTGCTTAGGATTCTAACTGGGAAAGTAGAGTGGACACAGGACTGAGTCCTAACACCCTTAAATTCTTAAATTCTAGACTTTGCTACTAACTCCATGTGCAAAATGAGGTTTCTGAAGCACCCAAGATCTCAGTTTCCTCTCCTATGTAATGGTCTATGTGGCCTCTTCCAGCATGTTCTATGGCATGTTCCAGAGTCCACACTAAGAGCAGCGGTGAGGATGGTTACTCAATACCTGCTCCTTCAAAATTCATTCTGTTGTGTGTCCTGCACACACATAAGCTTGCATTTTATTCACTTTCACTTATTTCTTTAACACATGCACTGACTGTGTACTATGTGTAGTACACTGTGCTAGGTGCTGGGGACACAGATATGACAAAGGCACAGTTCTGCTCCTGAGGAGCAGTGGCTGAGGACACTGACAAGTAGAAAATACGTAAAAATGAAAGATAAATAAGCATGTTATTTATACATATGAAGTTAAAGAGCAGATGAAACAGCTACATGAAATGGAAGATGATTGCTCCCGAGGAGCAGCTCTCGGGGTGGGGACGAACAGCTTGGAGACTGTTGTTATGCATTAAGCTTTTTAAAAAAACTTTTTTTTTTTTGAGACAGGGTCTCACTCTGTCACCAAGGCTGGAGTACAGTGTCATGATCAGAGCTCACTGTAGCCTCTACCTCCCAGGCACAAGTGACCCTCTCACTTCAGCATCCTTTGTAGCTGGGACCACAGGTGCGTGCCACCACACTTGGCTAATTTTTAAATTTTTTTGTAGAGATGGGGTCTTGCTATGTTGCCCAGGCTGGTCTCAAATTCCTGGGCTCAAGTGATCCTTTCGCCTCAGCCTCCCAAAGTGCTGGGACTACAGGAATGAACTTTTTAGAAAAATTTAAATAAAAAAAAAAAAAAAAAAAGTGTTACAACTATTATGTATCTACAATAATTAAAAATTTTAAAATTAAAAAATAAAGTTCAAAAGTTTATATGTGTGTCATTTTGATATAAATAAAATTTAAATCAAAAGATAATGTGCTCTTTTTATTTTTATTTATTATTTATTTATTTTTGAGATGGGGTCTTGCTATATTGCTTAGGCTGGCCTTGAACTCCTGGGCTCCAGCCCTCTGATCCTCCAGCCTCAGTCTCCTGAGCGTACTGCTGGGACTACAGGCCTGCATCACTCCATCAAGCACTGTTCCTAAAATGTCTTTATTCTGAATAAGGCTTTGGCGTTAGAAGTTTTGTGACAGCTCTTCTAAGGTAAGTGCGAACGGTGACTTAATCTTTTGTTATTATTTGTGACCAGCTTCCTCACCTGATAGAGCAGGCACTCAACAAATACATGATGATATATTTTTAACAACCAATGTGTGCGTGCCTGCCCCTGGCTCTATAGATTTGCAAGATTTGTGCGTCCCTTCATAAGTCTTCCAAATGCAGGGCCTGCTTGCTGCCCTCTTTGCTCGCTGGGGCCCAGATGGCAGCCCTGGAGGCGCTGCTGGGAGGTTGTGTCCTGGGGTCCATCACTGCTGCCCGGTAAGCCAAGCCCGACTGTCCCTACATGGAAAATTCATCCCTCCTCCAGATGGGTGATTCAGGGCACCGCCACTTCCCACAACCCCGGGAGTCTCCCTGGCCACAGTTCTGGCGGGACCCCCCCATCCCCAGCTCACTGTGACAGAGTCCCCTGCACAGTCCTGGGACGGCTCCAGGTCGAAGTCCTGGAAGATGAGCCTCACAGCAAAGCCCTCTGGAGCCTTGATGTCCGTGCTGCTCTCTTGGCCTTTGCGATACGGCTCTGGGTACCCGGGGGATGTCAGCTGCTGGGGTAGCTCTTGGGCCAAGAGGACGGAGCCCCGGGTGGGGCAAGCCTGGAGGACTCCCCAGAGGAGCAGCCACCACCTGTGAGTAGGGGGGAGGGCAAGGTGGGGCCGCGCAGCTGTGGCCGGAAGCCTGTGGGTGTGGGAGGAGCGGGGGAGCCGCGCTAGGACTGAGAGGCCTGGCAAGGGCGGGTCAGAAGCGGTGGCCTCACCCTTGAGGCCTGGGCACTTCTCGTCTCCTCCCTTCCTCCCCTTCCTCACCCCATCCCTACAGCCTCCCGTGCAGCCTGAGCTCTAGGATTGCGGGTTTTCCCTCCTCCTAAGACATCACCTTTGCTCATCTCCCAGGAGAGTCTCATCCAAAGGAGGGGGGTGCTTTCTGCTTCAGCAGATCCCACCCCACCCTGGGATCCGAGGGAGCAATGGTGGGGCGAGTGAGGGTCTGCCGCAAATACCCACCGACCACCCCCAGGGAAGGTGCTACAGGCCACAGGCAAATTTCAGTTTTCCCATGGAATATCTGCTGTGCTGCTGCTGCTGCTGCTGGTGGTGTGTGTGTATATGTGTGTGTGTTGGGGGGTGGGGGGAGGGTTTGCGGCCACACACCCTCCCTTCCCTTTCCCTCCCGTCCTCTTCCCTCCTCTTCTGCCGGGGCCACACTCACATTGCGCCTGGACAGCCTGTGGAGTGAGGGCTTCTGCAGAGATATTTCCCCCACACTCTGGGTCCAGGCATCTGGAACTGGACATCTGGGACCTGCGAGAGAACTGGCCCAGGCTAGGGAACAAAAGGTGAAGGCCAGTGGGGGAGGAGGAAGTTCCTGGAAGGGTTGAGCAACTCCACAGTTCCCCTTCTCCAATTCTCCGGGCGGAGCGCCACCTGCCGTCGGACTCAGGAACAGCGGGCCCGCCGCAGCTTAGGGGAAAAACGTCCAAAAACCTCGCTGGCCCTCAGAGGTCAGGGTGACAGGACACTGACTCGACCCTTTTGTACTATTTAACATTGATTTTTGCCATGTGTGTAGGATGACTCCTTGTGAGTTATGGTTCACTCAGCCATGTCTCTTCCTCCCGGACCTCTCCATTCACCGACAGACCTGGGGAGCCTCCCTCTTGTGGAATTGAAGTTTGTGATCCTTGAACTTGAGCTTTCTCTTCCTTTCCCTCCTCACCAAGCAGGGGTGGGGGACATGCGCTTAGGTGGCCTTTTGAATCCTACCCACAACCTCTGGAGGCTGCTTGTCGAGCATGGTCAGGGCTGGGGTCGAGCCCAGGTGTCCCTCAGTCCCTAGTCCCAGTCATCACTCAAGCCATCACTCAAGCTTCTTTAGGCAGACGCTAGAGCTCATGGCTGCTCTCACCGCTCCCCGAGGAAGGACACTCATCCACAATTTGGTAGGAGGCCAGAAGGCCCTTGTGGAGGTGGGTGGTCCTGTCCTCAGAGAAGGCAGGTGTGTGGAAGGCCTTACGTTGTACACACACACACATGCACGTGCAGACACACACACACACACCTCTCAGAGAAGAATCTATTGCTTCCTCCATTTTGCATATAGTAATATGGCAGCAAGTTACAGACCTAAACAGGATATGCTTTGCATCTTTGGTTTTTCTAGGCTAGAGAGATTTAGGAGAGCCACAGTCCATGGCTACAAGGCGATGATAAGAGAGTGATGGCCAGGACAGACATAATTTCTCAGGTACAGCCTTGAGATCAAGCCTACCTGTCTGCCGCATCCCAACCCAAACACACCTGGGGATGATCTTCCATGCCCATCTTTTGAGGAGTGGGCCCCTCTGACTGCGACTTCTTTCCTCCCGTGAGATCACTGAAACCTGCTCTCTCATAGAACTCTTAGGATCACCTGGAGCACCTTGGGAGCCAGAGATGCAGCCAAAGAGTGAACGATGGTACCAATCCCAAGACCCGTGTATTAGGAAGAAACCAGCCAAGACTCAGATCAGGACTGGGGAGTCTACCTCTCGTCTCCCTTCAGAGCATTATTTCCTTGTTTGCTAAGAGGGGCAGGAACTGGAAAACCCAGCTAGCCCATCTGAGAAGACTTTCTTGGAGATGAGCTGGAGGAGGGAGGAGTAAGGCCTTGGAAGGAAACTCCAGGACAGGTAGGGTGACTGACTGTTCTGATTTGCATGGGACTGACGGGTTTCCCAGGACATGAGGCTTTCAGTTTTAAAATGAGAGAAATTCTGGGCAAGCCAGGACTGGTGGTCACCCTAAATGGATAGGGGTTAAAGTGCTGGAGTGAGGCTGGGTGGGAAAGAGGACAGGGAGCCAAGAGGGTGGAGAGGCAGTGATGCACCGGCAGCCCCAGGTGTCTGGGCAGTCCAGGGCCTGGATGTGGTCCCTGTTTGGGGTAATCCAGCACTCTGAATATGAGGGGCCACCTTGGTCTCACCTAGGTGGTGTGTGTGGCTGCAGTATGAGTTAGGGTCAAGGAGAAGGGGACGAATGGCCGGTGATGTGGGACTGGAGAAGGAGCTGATGGCTCTGTGCATAGCTGGTCACTGCAGGCCGCTGTGGGCTCGGGTTGAGCTGTGCCCTCCTGGGTTTTCAGCACCACCTCCCCTACATGGGACCTCATCTCTAACTGGCAGAGTAGTCAATAAAAAAAAGGGCATGCCTAGGTACATCATGGTCAAACTGCTAAAAACCGAAGACAAAGAGAAAATCTTTTCTTTTTTTCAATCTCATCCTAAAGACTATACGCAGCAATATTTTCAATATCACTGTTTTCTCATCAAAAGCAATATAGACCTGAACACAGTGGAATAACTCTAAAATTTTGAAGAAAAAAAATGTCAACTCAGAATTGTTTTTCTAGTGGAAGTATCATTCCAGAATGAAGATGAAATAAAGCTATTTTCAGATAAAAGAAAACAGAGATTCTTGTCACCAGCAGACCTCCACTATGAGAAGCGCTAAAGAAAGTTCTTTAGGACAGGCACGATAGCTCATGCCTATAATCCCAGCATTTTGGGAGGCCAAGGTGGGAGGATTGCTTAAGCTTGGAAAATGGAGGCTGCAGTGAGCCATGATGGTGCCACTGCATTCCAGCTTGGGTGACAGAATGAGACCCTGTCTCAAGAAAAGAGTTCTTTAGAGGGAAGGAAAAGGAAACCAGATGGAAGAGCAGAGCTGCATGCTGGAATAAAAAGAACGGTAAATTTGAAGGTAAATACAAAATACAATTTTCTTTTTAATGTCTTTAAAATACGTAAAACTGTTCTAGGCAAAAATGGTAACATTGTATTGTGAGGTTTATAACATAGGTAGCTGTAACATATATGAAGGCTATAGTATAAAGCATGAGTCCCCAACCCCTGGGCCACGAACCGGTATTGGAGGTGAGTGGCAGGTGAGCAAGGAAGCTTCATTTGTATTTACAGCTGCTTCCCATCACTCACATTACCATCACTCACATTACCATCACTCACATTACCATCACTCACATTACCGTCACTCACATTACCATCACTCACATTACCATCACTCACATTACCACCTGAGCTCCGTCTTCTGTCAGAGCATTGGCGGCATTAGATTCTCATAGAAGCATGAACCCTATTGTGAACTATGCATGTGAGGGATCTAGGTTGCGTGCTCCTTATGAGAATCTAATGCCTAATGACCTGTCACTGTCTCCCATCACCCTTAGATGGGACTGTCTAGTTGCAAGAAAGCAAGCTCAGGGCTCCCACTGATTCTACATTACAGTGAGTTGTATAATTATTAATATTTCATTATCTATTACAATAACAATAATAATAGCAAGAAAACATGTGATAAATGTAATGTGCTTGAATCATCCTGAAACCATCTGCCTCTAGCCTCCACCCCTGGTTTGTGGAAAAATTGTCTTCCATGAAACCAGTCCCTTGTGCCGAAAAGGGTGGGGACTGCTGGTATAGAGGACAAGGGGGTGGACTCATGGTTACAAGTTTCCTTCATTTCACATGAAGTGGTACAATAGGAACTGAGAAAACTCAAGCGTTCAGGATGCAGACTAATTCCCAGGGCAGCGGGTCTCCACCTGTGGTCTGGGAAGACCCACAGTTCCTAAGTTCCTTTCACGGGGTCTGTGAGGTAACAAAATGACTTTCATAAAAATACTCAGATGTTATTTGCTTTTTTCCCTCATTCTGTCATGGTATACGGTGGATTTACAGAGGCCACGTGATGTGCAATCCGTGGTAACGAGCGGGATGCGTGCTTGTATATCTTTGTGTTTTAAAATTTTCTCAATTTTGATTTCTAGTACAGTGACTATGAATAGATATGCCCTACATAAGCCAAAGCTCTCTGGGGTTCTCAATAATTTTTTAAGGGTATAAAGTTTGAGAACAGTTGCCCTAGGGGGACCACTGGTAGAAAAAAGGCAAAGAAGTATAGCTAAAAGGCCGATGTAGAAATGAAAATGGATGTCTGAATTTGGGGGGACTTGTTTCTAATAGGGTAACTTATTAGAAATCATCCTGGTCTGTCTAGGACTGAGGGTTCCCTAGGACATGAGGTTTTCGACATTAAAACCAGTTAAGTTCCCTGGCACACACCAGGACAGTCGGTCACCTTTTTTCTAACACTTCAATCATTTACTTCGGTTCCCTTTTCCTTACCCAAGTGTGAGTCCCTAAAGAGCACAGGCTGCTTCTGCTCTATGTTAAGGCCCCCAGATGTAGGTAAGGGAGCTGGATTCCTGGCATGCTCAGTAAAGGTAGCTACCAAATTGTAAGGATACCATGTTTACAAATGCAGAAAGCACCTGTGAGAAAAATCTAAAATAAGTGCTTCCTATTAGAGTATGGGGTTGTGGATGATTTAAACCATGTTGCTGTGTTTAGTAAAACTTCTGTAATATTATTTAATAACTTTAATAGTTACAAAATAAATGTATCTGAAATTATAGTTGTGACCAGATGGTCCTATCTGAGCCAGACAGGACTAGAGAATGACGGGATGGATCCTTTGATCGACATCTCTGATCCACATGATTAATGAAGAAGTTTTTGTCCTTAGATATACACTTAGGCCAGGCATGGGTCTTTCCAACGGTAGCTGGGTGAACAAGGTTGGGGTGCTCCAGTGATGGGTTGGTTTTATTTTTTAAAATCGTGTTGGTGCTGCCCCCTACTGTCCTGCAAGGGGAAGGGCAGGACAACAGAAAGTGCCTTGGGGCTTCCTGGCCAGGGAGTTTCTCCGCAGCCTTCATCAGCCCTCAGCATTTAGAGAGGAGCTTGCCTTCTCTTGGAATCCAAACAGCCACAGGAGAGCCCAGGCAGAGGAGGCTGGGACAGAACGAGTCATTCCTGTCCACAGCTTCCCTGTCTTATCTCTAGATACCTTGCCCTGGGCTGGGACACGTGGGGGCTTTTGTGCCCAGCGCCAGGTGAGAAGGGAGATACAGGAGGGAGGTGAAGAGCAGCAGGGGTGATGAGGCGGCTGAGTCAGCCAGACTGGGACCCCGTGCTTCTGTCTGGCATGGCCAGTGGAGATGTGGACAGCCCAGGGCAGAGGGGTGACCCTGATGGGTCACACTCCTCCACCCCCAAGTTATCTCAGGCTTACAAGTCAGGGCCTTGACTTCCATGCCTTATGGACACTTGGGCAGTGGCTAGTTCAACCCCAGTGGAGTGTCAGCAACCAAGTTTAGCCCTTAAGCCCATCCTCCCTACTCTGCCAGTATCTAAAATCTCAATCAACCATGCCCCTTCCCAGGTTAAAACTTTTCAATGACTGCACCTCCTGATCCATGAGTTGAAGCCCCAGCCACTTGTTTTGTCTCGGTAGGTTCTTCCTTCATAATTGGGCTCTGTGTGACTTTCTGGCCCCGCTCTCCACTGCTCCCGCCTTGCATGTGTGTTCCAGGCACAGTCATGATGCTATGGCTTCGCAAACACGGTTGCATTTGCATGTGTGACTCCCCGACCAATGCCATGTTCTTTAGTCATCAGCATAACATGCTGGTTAAAGGGGTGGGCTTGTGTGCCACACTCACCACGTTTAAACTCAGGCTCTACCATTTAAAAGTTTGGTGACCAAGGCCAGCTTACATAATTTCTCTGTGCCTCTAAACATCCTCATCTGAAGAACAAGGATGAGGACAACGGTACCCACACCCAGGGTTGTTGTGAGGGTTAAACGAGTTAACAACCAGAATTGCTTAGGGCAGTGCCTGTCATTTGGCAAAAAATAAATATCATTAGGCAGAATGTAATAGCAAAATGGTTAGATCAGTGGTTCCAACCAGGAGCAGTTTTGCTCCCTAGGGGATATTTGACGATATCTAGAGATTTTTTTTTCCCCATTACTGGCATTCAGTGGGTAGAGGCCAGAGATGCTACTAAGCATCCTACAATGCACAAGGCAGTGCCTCCCACAAAAAAATGTTATCTGACCCTGAATGTCAATAGCGGCGAGGTTGAGAAACTGAGGGTTGGGTGGTCAGGCTCCAATCTGTTTGGGTCCAAATCCCATCTCTGTCTTTAATTTGATGTATAACCTTTGGCAAATTACTTAAAATTCTCTGTTCCTTAGTGTTCTTACCTGTAGAATGGTGACAATGACATGTGCTTGGGTTCTTGAGACGGGTCAGTGCCCGGCATGTAGTAATCATGCCTGGGATGCCGGCCATTTTTACTCACCTCTCTCCCCATGTCCTCTCCCCTGTGAAGCTTTCTTTGACTCAGAGAAAATGACTTTCCCTGTGCTCATGGACTCTTGATGCATGACAACCTCCTGCCCGTGTGTCTGTCTTTCCCACAGGGCTGTGGGCTCCTTGAGGGAGGAATTTTGTCCTGCAGGTTGTGGCAGCCCTAGGACTGAGCACATCTAAGTGTCCACCTGTGTCTGTGGGTGAGTTCTTGCGATGGGGCAGAGTGGGGAGTATGCACCAGGTTTTGGAGTTTTCAAGGTGTGCAGGGAGGAAGAGAGGCAGGTGGTAGACAGGTGCGTCTGGGAGCTGGGATTGAGTAGAGTTTGAGGGTCTGAACACGGCTCTTCCCCATTTACTATTCTCTAGTGAGAAGCCTGATCATTGCATGTGACTGCTTGCTCACTGTTGGTACCTGGTTGTAGAGAGCAGCTCTGTGAGTGGAAGGAGAAGGATCCTGCCCTGGAGAGGGCCTGGCTGGTCCTCACCTGGGATCTATCATTTGGTAACAGGGCTTCTGGAAGTGTTAGCAGATCTGGGCCTGGTGGGCATTTTGCTTCTCCTGGGTGGCAGCAGAAGTCTCTAGTTGGCAGGCTGGGGACTGCCCAAAGGCTCTGACTCTTAGGAAGAGCACAGTGGAACAGAAGGCCCTTATACCACCTTCGCTGGTGTATTCGTCCATTCTCACACTGCTATACAGAACTACCTGAGACGGGGTAATTCATGAAGAAAAGAAGTCTAATTGATTCACAGTTCTGCAGGCTTAACAGGAAGCATGACTGGGAGGCCTCAGGAAGCTTACAATCATGGCAGAAGGCGAAGGGGAAGCAAGGACCTTCTTCACATGGCAGCAGGAGAAAGAGAGAGAAGGCGGAAGTGCTACACACTTTTAAACAACCAGATCTCATGAGAATTCCATCGGGAGACAGCACTAGGGGGATGGCACTAAACCATTAGAAACTGCCCCCATGATCCAATCACCTCCCACCAGGCCCTTTCTCCAACACTTGAGGATTACAATTACACATGAGATTTGGGTGGGGACATAGAGCCAAATCCTATCAGCTGGTATCCTCCTTTTTCCAGGCTTTAGATTTGGCAAAACCTGATGGCATCTGCACAAAGCCTCCTTTCATCTGCATCTCTCCATCTCACTCACCCTCTTTTCAGCAAAGAACCCTCTGGCTCTAGTTTCACTGTGGTGGTCCTGGGAGGGGTAGGGGAGACCCAGAGACTCCTTACCCTGGGAGGTCAAACTGACCATCCAGGTTTGGCTCTTCCCTGCTGGTGTGTCTAGAACACCATCTTCCCCTTATTGCTGTGGACTTCAGCGCCCTGCTGCTCTGTCCTCCACAGAACTTGTCAATCAACTTCCTACCAGCTAAGATCCGGTGCTGTCTGATATATCCTCCCTATGTCTGGTCACTCATGCCTTCTAATGGCGCAAGGCACATTGACTTGTATTCTGATGTCTTTGTCCTTTTGAAGCCACAGAGTAAGGTCACACAACTGTGAAAGGAGCAGGGTACCATCTGAAGATGCTGGATATTCCTTTTAATAATTACCTAGGGGAGAGGCAGTCCTCAGACAGGACTCAGGTAGGTGGGCCTCAAAGAGGAAGAGAAGGGGGCAGCTGCCTGCCTCTGAACTTCACTCTCTAGACTCATGGAAGGGCAGACACTGAGCTGTGGATGCTGAGTGGTCTGGGCTTAGAGCTAGGATGGGAGGGCTGTGAGCACTGAGGGTGGAGTCATAGCTTTTTGTGGCTGGACACGTTTTTACTGCCCGAAGTCATCTATTGTCCCCACCCCCGCAACCCCATTCTTCTGCCCACTTAGTGAATATTGAGGCTATGGTCAGGATGGGGTCATTGCAATGAAAATCAAGGTTAAGATTATGTTTCAGTTATCTGTCTGCTTGTAAAAAATCACCCCCACATATTGTTTAAAACAGCGAGTATGTACTATTTCACACAGTTTCTGTGGGTTAGGAATCCAGAAGCGGCTGAGTTGGGTAGTTTAGGATCAGGGTTTCTCACAAGGCTTTGGTCCAGGTGCAGGCTGCAGTCCTCCGGAGGCAGGACTGGGGCTGGAGGTCTGCTTCCAGATGGTCACTCACATGGCTGTGGGCAGGAGGCCTCAGTTCCCTGCCACGTGGCCCTCCTCTTAAGGACACTTGAGTGTCCTCGCGGCATAGCAGCTGGCTCTCCCCAGAGTGACCCAAGATGGAAAGAGCAAGGGAGAGGCGACAGTGTCTTTTACAAGCCAGCCTTGGAAGTGACATAGCATCATTTCTGCCTTAGTCCATTGGTCACAGAGACAATCCTGGTACGATGTGGAAGGAGACATCACAAGGACAGGAATACTGGGAAGCAGGTATTGTTGGTGGCTGTCTCGGATGCTGGTTCTCATAGAAGTATATGTATTATTTTAGTACAATACATGTAGACGATCAGCTAGCAGGATATTATTTTTGCTGGGTATGCTTGTATTTCAGGTGCATTGACCTAAATCCAGAGTGCCTTTGGGGGCTCTGACCCTCTCCTCCTCCACCTTGAGATCTGTAGAGTCCTCTCGTTCATCCCACCCAAGAGCAGGACTGGACAGATCAAAGCATGGCTTACAGGAGGCCAACATAATAGCAGGTAGGGCTTTGGGAAGACAGCATACGTTTCAAAAGAACCAATAAGCTGTTGAAAAGAAGAGCAGATGGGCAGGGAAGACAAGTCCCAGATAGAATGCCCTTTGCAACCTAGGGGAGGCAGACCGCAGTGTGCATCCCGACACTCGAAGACAAGGTCTCCACCAGCAGATTGCCCAACAGAACAAGTTCAGAGCCTGGAGATTCCAGTTCCAGACCCCCCACACCCTGTGGGCTCTGTGTGGTCTTTCGTCCTGAAACAAAGTCCTTTAGTAAAGGACTCTTTAAATTCACTCCATCTGTGCTTTGCTTGCCAATAGCAGGGCGCTTCTGTTACACACTGGACTATCCCTTCCTTCAATACGTTGATGGCTGAGGCTGCATTTGTGTCTCAGATAATCGAGGTGTGTATTACTCTCTGTTCTATTTCCCTTCTGTTTCCTCCAAGACTTTAAAAAACCCTCATCCAAGAGGCCCACCTTGTCCCACCTGCGCTTCTCAGAAAAGAAGGAGTGGTGGGAGACAGGCTGGAGTGGGGTTTTGCCACCTGGCTGCCCCTTCCCCTGTGGGTTCTTGCTCCAGTGAGGACCCAGCAGGATAAGCTTTAGTTGCATTAAGGGTGACAATAGTTTCCTTACAGCTGGGTCGAGGATATGAGCGAGCCTCTTCTGGAAACAGCCAGGAAGGGAGAGGAATCCAAGGGGAGGAGCAGGTGTGAAAGACAAGACAGAAGGTGGATCAGGACCGGGTCTGGGAGGGGGCACAGGCACACAGAAGTGAAAGAATTTGCCTGAGGTTACACGACTCCTCGAGCGGTGTCTTTAGCTTTGCGTTGTGCCACCTGCCTGGGTCAAGGAAGATGTCACAGCTGTTGTTCTGTGCACAAAGAGGGAAAGGAAGATGCTGGCTGTCAGCAATTCTATAGAACAGAAGACGGAGAGGCCACACGACAATAAGCACACACACTGTACATTGAAGAAGTGCATGCAAGCAGAATCGTGTGGGATATGCACACTTGCGTGGAAGAAAAACTGTTCCATTCACGCTGAGGTAGACCCTCCATCTACGACTCATCTGTAGGGCGGGGGTATGGGTACAAACTGAGGCGTGAACGGAGGGGAAACTGGAGCTCTGCTAGTGTAGAAAGATAATGGGATGTGCTTGCTTCAGCAGCACATATACTCAGATTGGAAGGATACAGAAAAGATAACATGGCCCCTGTGCAAGGATGACACGCAAATTCATGAAGTGTTTTTAAAAAAAGTTTAAAAGAAGAAGAAGAGGAGGAGGAGGAGGAAGAGGAAGAAGAAGAAAGATAGCGAGATATCCTGCAGGAGACCAGGGCCAGGAGGGTAGAGCCCTCTCAAGAAGAGGGAAGCATGAGGAATCTCCAGGGCAGGGTGAAGGCTCTGGTTCCTGTATTCAGCTGTCACAGGGATGAGGGGAGCAGCTGGGAGGGTCAAGGGAGAGTGGCAGTACCTGTAGCTGGTGACTGGGGGAATCCAGGCCTGGGATGTGGCCTCTGTTGCTGGTGCCTAGCACCTTGAATGAGATAGCTTCAGTACATACTGTGGGGGATGGGGGAGTCCCAAGGGCTGGGGGGTTGGGGTGGTTGGAGCTGATGACTGTGCAGCCATCACTGCAGTAGCACTGGGCTGGACAGCTGACCCTGCATCATCCCTTTTCTCCTGTATTGAAGCCTTCTCTCCATGGATGGGAAGGCTAGAGTGGCTGTTGCAGCAGGGGCTCTGGAGGGCAGTGCTGTCCTGGGGAGCCCATGCATCCTTCTCTGGGGATGGGGAGTGGGGTGCAATGAGAGACTCCGGATATGGATCCCTTGGGGAGGCAACTCCCCTTCATCCTTGTCACTTCCAGATGGTTTACCTGCCTGGACAGCAAGATGATGGCTACACTAGCCCCCATTCTCTGGTATGCGTCACTTACACTTTGGTGTAAATACGTCACTGTGTAACCTCAAGGGTAGTGACACTTGCTGCTTTGTCCTTAACTGAAGAATACAAGGCTTTGCTTCTAGTTAACAGAATTTCAATCATCAGGTGAAGAGGCAGGGAATAGTGCAAGTAATGATAGCCAGCATCTGTCAGGGCGCACCCCACTCCAGGTCCTCTGCTGAGTGTGCGTGCAATCTTCACAGAATTCCCAGCAGGAGGGAAATGCGCTTGGTGTTGCCTTGTGGGCTGGTCAATGTGGCTCATTTGCTGAAGGCTGGCAATTTGTGTATACTCCCGCAGTTACTGATAGGTGGCATTTCATGCCTGGCCACTATGCAGCACTGCCTCCCAATTTTGGGTGGCATTTTAGGTTCCTCTAGAGCCTCTGAGGCAAGTGATTTGTCCATGAACCCAATGGCCTGGCTATGCTGGTGACCCTCTGCTTGGGCACTCACTGCCCATGGGGAACAGAACAGAGGCTCTGAGAGCTGCCTCCAATCCCTGGTGGCCAGAGTAAAATGAGGGCAGAGGGAAGGCAGCTTGGGAAAGGGTGGTGTAGAGGGAGGCAGGAGGCTCACCCCCAGCTAGATGGTGGCTCAGGAAGCCCTTGAGAAAGATGGAGGTCCTTCTTGTTTTTGCTGGAAAGGTGAGTGTGGAAGGTCAGCTACATTTTGTCCCCCTGGTACCTAAGTGGCCTCTAGTGGGAGTGCGAATTCAGCATGGAGCACAGGTTCCCACAAAGCAATGCCATCCTGTTGGCTGAGGCCTGGGGAGAGGGTGCGGGCCTGGAGATTTTCGATTCTGGCCCTTGGGCAGGCAGGGTTCTCTGGGTACTGCTTGCACCCTGGCCTCAGAGGCCTTGGCTACCACTGTTGTTTCTTTCTTTCTGTCCTCCGTGCAAACTTGGGTCAGTTATAGCAGAGTCCTTCACAGGGTGCCTGGATTTGCCCACTAGGTCTCCTCACCTCTTGCCCTTCACCTCCTGCTGTACCTACAAGGTCTCCCTGATTCCCACCTGTCCATAATCATGGACACAGCCCCCAGGGACCCTGACAGCATGGATACTCTGATGACTGAGGGCATTACACCAGGGAGAGGGAGCTGGGGGAGATTTCCCAGACAGCTGATTGGGGGTTATGAACGTGGCCTCATGGCTGATGCGGTGGCTTACACCTGTAATCCCAGCACTTTGGGAGGCTGAGGCGGGCAGATTGCTTGAGGTCAGGAGTTCAAGATCAGCCTGGCCAGCATGGTGAAACCCAGTCTCTACTAAAAATACAGAAAAATTACGTGGGTGTGGTGGCACGTGCCTGTAGTCCCAGCTACTCAGGAGGCTGAGGCATGAGAATCCCTTGAACCTGGGAGGCGGAGGCCGCAGTGAGTCGAGATTGCACCATTGCACTCCAGCCTGGGTGACAGAAAACGATTCTGTCTCAAAAAAAAAGAAAGAAAGAAAAAGAAAAAGAAAAAGTGGTCCTAGTCCCAGGCCAGGTGGGAGCAGCAGGCTCTAGGGGAGGAATTGCATCCTATGGAAGAGCAGGGAGCGGCTGGAGGGGGTAGGGGCGAGGGAAGAGGCAGCCCCCACCCTCGTCTCCATCCTCTGCACGCTAGGGATACCAGGCCTCTTACTTGGGGTACTTAAGCCTAGACCAGATGTGATTCCTGCATCTTAGGGAGTGACATTAGGGTGGGGGAAAGGGACCAAAATGGCCATGCCTCTGCTGTCTCTTGGGATCTTGGGATCTGTGGTGGCCTCTAGGGGTTCCCTGCTGCCAATAAGTGGTCCAACCATGTTACAGGATCGGACCCCTGGCTGGGATGGCCTTTGTGCTTTAGAGTTGAGGCACTTCCTGCTTCTACCTGAGCTCGTTTTCAACACACAGGCCTGGGCACATAGGAGTCAGGGTCATGTGGGAGGTGGTGGCTGAGGAGAGAGGTGGGCAGTTGGGAGCGGTACATGGCTAGACCTTGTTGCTCTGCCTCCTCTTGGGACCCCCATGGGATGGAGCCCAAGTCCTTGGGCAGCACATGGTCCTCTGCTTCACAGGACACACACCTGTACCCGCCCTCCCCATCTACTTTCGCTCAGTTTATTTTGGGGAGAGGGCTCTGAATTGACCTTTGGTCTTTACAGACTCTCAGGGACCATCTGGAGTTCCAGCTGGAATCTGGTCCCGGTGGAGTGGGAGTGGGGCAGGGGCCTGCATTGGGCTGACTTAGAGAGCACAGTTATTCCATCTCATATGGAAATAAACATTTTGGATTCCTGATCACATCCCTGGGGTTTAAGACTCTGGCCAACCAAGTCAACTCCACAACTTCGTGTGTCCCTGGGAGGGTCTGGTGTGCGACCCACCTGTCTGTGGCCCTTGTCCCCTCCCGTGCCCTTTCTCCACTCACCTCTTGTTCCCACTGGAGACTATCTCTTCCTTCTGAGGATGGATGGAACCTAATTTGAATGAGGGGTAAGGGTCTTGTGAGGACGAGGACATGGGTTGGGAGTGCGTGTGTGTGTGTGTGTGTGTGTGTGTGTGTGTGTGGTGGGAATGGAATATCCAAGAAGGTGGTGGAGGAGGGAGGACTGAATTTGGAGGATCCCTGGCTTCTGCTGCGGTATATAGCGCCCCCTGCTGCCCGCAAGGGAAACAGCAGCTCCAGCCTCCCACAGCAGTCCCCTCCCCTCTGCCAGTCGAGCTCCCACCTTCTTGGAGATGCCCCTGAAGCTGCGAAGTCCACCCCTGATGCTTGTGTTCCGTTAGGGGGTCTCCAGGCCTCTTGGTGGGGTCTGGCCCCTGGAGGAGTGTGGTCGAGTGGAGGATGGGGACCTGCAGTGGCCATGATCTGGACGCCCACATCACTGGGAGTTTTGAGGGACTGAACCCACTTTAGCTTGGGTCTTAAAACCACCGTGGTAAGAAGTGTCAAACTTTGGGGGGAAAATAAAAATGTATAAAATATTTAGAAAACCCACCATGGGGGCCTACAAGCTCCTGAGTCAAGGCCTCTGCCGAGACTCCACTGACCAGCATGGTCACTGAAAGGCATGGAGGACTGTCCTGTGGGAAGAGGCTTGGACATTCACTGTAAACTCAAGAGCGAGGACACTGTTGATCTGGAATGTGGGCGATGGGTGAATACGCACGGAGCATCCTCCTGTGCCTTGGAATGGGACAAGGTGGATTCCAGCAGCCCTCAGAGCTTCTGCTGGTTGGCTTTGCGAAAAAGGGGCTTTCCACTCTACTGGGGACATCTGCAGAGAGGTTGGGCAGGGAATAGGATATTCCATTCAACCCCGAGTTCCTTTTTTTTTTTTTTTTTATTCCAAATTCATTCCAGAGTGTGTGGTAGGATCAGTATCGCACGCCTAGTTCTTGGCCAGAGCCCTAGTGATGTCTTGTGTGCATGGGGGGCCCAGCCATTGCAGGGAGATGGGGCAAGAGTCTTCATCTGATGAGGGCCAGGGACTTTCCAACTCCCTCAACCCTTCCCCCAGGCTCTGTTCCCACCCTCACATTGAGCCCTCTTCTCTCTGACACTTGCCCCCCTAGGACTTTTATTCTGAAAGAGCCAAGGCCCCTGGAGATGGAGAGGAGGCCCGAGGCTGGAGCTGGCCTTGTGCCTGAGCCAGCTCCACCCTTCTGGGCTGTTTTCCAAGGCAGCGACTCTGGGACCCTTGCTGTCCTCAGCTCTCCTCTTTATCTCTGGTCTCCAGCCTTTCTGGCCTTTCAGCAGAGGGTCCCTATAGGCAGGACTGCTGGGCTTCTCCCTCCTATGCCCTCACACCCCTGTATTCCTGTCTTTTATTCCTTGACCTCGCATCCTCTGTCTGCTTCCTTTTCTGCTTTTCTGGCCTTCTCGCTGCTTGCCCTTCCCAAAGCAGACAGGTCACTGTTTAGAAGCTCCCCGCCTCCCCCAGCATTGGAAAAAAGTCTTACCCCATCCCATCCCTCTTTCCCAACACATAGGATGGAAGTATCAAATAGCCAGATGCCTTCAGATGTCAGAACTGCGGGGTCCGTTGAACCCTGTGTGGGTGGGGCTGTGTCTTGGGCCTGGTTTTGTTGAGTACATGAGGCTTTCTCGAGAATAAGGACAAAGAAATGGACAAAAAGCCTCTGCCGGTAGCCCCTGTTTAAACTCTTGAACCCCAGTCACAGTTTTCCAGAAGTCCATCAGGATAGAATTTTCACTAATCGCCAAATGCCCATAGCTTAGTTCTTTCTTAGAAGGAAAAGAAGAGGTCAAATGGACAGGAGGGAGGGGACATTGGTTGTTCTCAGGGGCTCCTTCCCTTTGCCTGCTTCTTTCATCTGGGAGGCCAGACCTTGACCTGGAAGTGAGGTCACTATTGGGCAGTGGTGTGTGAGAAAGGACTTTGGCCTGGGGGCTACAAGTTACAAATTAACACGGGGAGGGGTGAGGAGGGACCCAGAGGGAGGGTAGGTGGCCAGAGGCAGGGACAGCTGACCTGGCACAATCTGGGCTTGAAGGGGGCACGGCAGGAGGGTCTGTGGGCTGGTGCTGTCTGGAGGGGCCTCAGTTCCTCTCTGGCTATCTGACCTTCCTGAAGACCTGCTCGCACACTGCATCCCTTGCAGTCAGTTCCTGGGGAGAGAGGGGAAGTAAGGGGGAGCAAGAAAGAGGGCTTTTGCCAGCCAGAGCCCCTTTCTCAAGGTCCTTGACCTCCATTTACTCCTTCCGGATACAGCAGCTTGAGTGTTTGATGTATGGGCAATTGTATCATTATTCCACCTCCTCAACTTTCCACCCCTCAGGAAGGAAGGTGGCCGGGTCAGGGGATGTGAAATGGCGGAAGCCTCCATTGCTCCTGTGATGATTTATGGGCATTCATCCGACTCGTAGCCAGGGCCCACCTTGGCCACTCTGTTTCTTCCTCTCACCACTCCTCCCAGTGCTTTTGCTTTCCCTCCCTTCCTTGGAGAGGCAGTGGGGCTGAGCTGGGGGGAGAGTGGTGGGCCTATCTGGTTTGGACAAGAGAAGAGAGGCAGTGGGGCTGAGCTGGGGGAGAGTGGTGGGCCTATCTGGTTTGGACAAGGGAATGCTTCATAGCTCGAGGCCCTTCTCCCAGACACCCAGCCCCTACCCCATTTACCAGATACAGCATCTCTCCCTCCAGCCAGTGTCTCCAGCCCCGGTTAGGGACTTCCCCTTTCTGCACACACACCAGCTGCTCCTCCTCCCAGGTTACTATGGTCTATAGGGGAAAGAGGGAATAAAGACATTGGGAGGCAGGATGCTCAAAATGCTTCCCAACTCACTCTGAGTGGGCTCTCCCTTTTACTCCACAGCAGATACTGTCTGCTCCAGCCCCTCCACTGAGTGAGGGAGCTGCTCTGATTCAGCAGGACTCCCTTTTCCCCTTCGGTTTTTTTTTTTTTTTTTTTCCGGTGAGACAAGTCTTGCTCCATCACCCAGGCTGGAGTGCAGTGGCAGGATCTCGGTTCACTGCAAACTCTGCCTCCTGGGTTCAAGTGAGTCTCATGCCTCACCTACCCGAGTAGCTGGGATTACAGGCGTGCACCAACATGCCTGGCTAATTTTTATATTTTTAGTAGAGACAGGATTTCTCCATGTTGGCCAGGCTGGACTCAAACTCCTGAGCTCAAATGATTTGCCCGCCATGGCTTCCTAAAGTGTTGTGACTATAGGCATGAACCATCACACCCAGCTTCCCACTCCTAAAGGTCACCGAGGGGGGCCCAAAGTTGTCTACAGTGACCTTTGGGTGAGAGCAGGGGTGGTAGCAGAATAAGTAGAGGTGAAATTGGGGAGGGCATTTATGAAGAACGGAGACTTTTTCCTCTGGATACTTCTGGCTGACCTAGAGGGACTTTTGAGAAAAAAAGAGAGATTGGTTGGGAATCCTACCAGGTAATCTCATTTCTCCTCTTTCTCAGTTTCAAGAACAGCTGAAGTATGCTTAGAAATAAAGAGTCAGCCCCTCTGGGCCTGAGCATTCAATCAACCTTTATTGAGTTCTCCCATAGGAGAAGCCCCAAACAAGGAGCTCAGAGTCTTGAACGGATAGAGGAGCAGTAAATAGGTAACTGTGACACCAGGCAGTGGGGCAGGCAGAGTGAGATCTTTAAGGAAGTTGGGAGTTAATTAGATTGGAGAGAATAGGAAATTTCTAGCAAGGAAAGAAACAGCTAGAAATAGTGGTAAAAGAGAAAGGCAATTAGTTCTGAAGGGCTCTAACCTAGAGTATATGTGGTGCAGGCAATTGAAGAGCTGATTCACAGAGACCCTTGTAGGCTGAGCTAAGTGTAATAGATGATGTAATGTAATAGATAATCACTGAAAGGGTGTAAGTCAGAGAGTGACATGGTCACATTTATATTTTAGGTAGACCCTGTGGCTACAGCATGCAGATTAGAGGAGGGTTAAGACTGAGAACCAGCTAGGTGCAGTGGCTTACACCCTTAATCCCAGCATTTGGGGGGCTGAGGCAGGAGAATCACTTGAAGTCAAGAGTTTGAGACCAGCCTGGGCAACACAGTGAGACCCCAACTTTACAAAAAAAAAAAAAAAAAAAAAACCAATTTCAGGCACTAGGTGAGAAATGAAGGCCTGAATTAGGGTGGTGATAGAGAAAGGTTAGGAGGGAACACAGGAGAGCCATTTAGAAGAGTGATACTCAACAGAAATAAAATGGGTCAGGAGCCATATTAGACAAGTAAAGATAAATAGGGGAAATTAATTTAAATAATATATTTTAGTTAACCAAAAATATTCAAAATATTATTATTTCAGCATGCAACCAATATAAACATTTCCAAAATGCTTCTTTTTATTTGGCATTGTCTGAAAGTCCACTTACAGCATCTAGATTTGGACTAGTTATATTTCAAGTATTCAATGGCCATCTGAAGTTAGCAGCTGCTATACTGGGTAATGCAGAAAAGTTACAAAGATTTCTTGGCCAATTAGATGCGGTGGTGGGGTATGTGTGTGTGTGTGTGTTTGTGTGTGTGCTAGGAGCCTAGAGGTAAGGAAACAAAAGATACTGATTATGACTCCCAGGTCTCTGGCCTGGCTGGTTATTGCCCATTAGTGGAGATGGTAGATATCAAAGTGGGATAGATTTGGATAGGAAGATGGTGAATTTGAGTTTGACTTTGGGCCTTCAAATGGAAATTGGTTCCAGGACCCCTACCCCACCCAATCTGCTGAATAAAATGGCTTAGTATCTGTAGAGAACCTACGTACATCCCCCTGTACACTTTATTATTATTATTTTGATACAGAGTCTTGCTCTGTCACCCAGGCTAGAGTGCAATGGCGTGATCTTGGCTCACTGCAACCTCTGGCTCCCGGGTTCAAGTAAATCTAATTCTCCTGCCTCAGCCTCCCAAGTAGCTGGGATTACAGGCATGCGCCACCATGCCCAGCTAATTGTTGCATTTTTGTATTTTTTTTGAGACAGAGTTTTGCTCTTGTTGCCCAGGCTGGAGTGCAGTGGCGTGATCTTGGCTCACCGCAATCTCCGCCTCCCAGGTTCAAGTGATTCTCCTGCCTCAGCCTCCTGAGTAGCTGGAATTACAGGCATGCGCCACCATGCCTGGCTAATTTTTTGTATTTTTAGTAGAGATAGGGTTTCTGCATGTTGGTCAGGCTGGTCTCGAACTCCCAACCTCAGGTGATCTGCCTGCCTTGGCCTCCCAAAGTGCTGGGATTACAGGCGTGAGCCACTGCGCCCGGCCTAATTTATGTATTTTTAGTACAGACGAGGTTTCACCATGTTGGCCAGGCTGGTCTTGAATTCCTGGCCTCAAATGATCTGCCTGCCTCAGCCTCCCAAAGTCCTGGAATTATGGGTGTGAGCCACCATGCCCAGCCTTTTCCCATATGCTTTAAATAATCTCTGGATTACTTGTAATATCTAATGCAATGCAAATGCTCTGTAAATAGTTGCTATACTGTGTTATTTTTTATTTGTATCATTTGGTATTTTTATTTTTCCCAAATATTTGCCATTTGCAGTTTGCTGAAGCTGTGGATGCAGAACCCATGAATATGGAGGGCCAACTGTATTTTGTAGGCAGTTGAAAACATTGCCCTGGAGCTCAGGAGATGGCTCTGGCTGGAGAATTCATGCCAAGGGCAGCCTATAGATGGAAGCAGAAGGCATGGGTGTAGATGATTTAGCCTATGGATAGTGGGCAGACAAAAGGGAGAAGACATTAAGAACAAAACTCTGGGGAGAAAACTCCAGTTTAAAGGATTAATAGGAGGACTAGAATCTGCAAAGAGGCTAAGAAGGAATATGTAAGAAGTAGAAAGAAATGCAGGAGAGTGACGTTATTGATGCTAAAGTAAAAGAGACTCTGGGTGACCAACAGTGTCACAGGCTAGAGAGTGGGCAAATGTTTGCTCTTCCGTCTGGGTTTCCCTGTTCTTTGCCCTTTGGGCTGGTGCGAAGAGAGGGCAGGGAAGAAGTGGGAGAGAGACGGGGAGCACCAGGACCTGTTAGTTCTGGAGACTGGTATCCTGGGGACTGCATTCCCTGCTGTGGTCACCATTCCCCTCCTCCCCCGGCTCTGGCTGGGGAAGGTCACTTTGTTTTGCCCCATGTTGTTAGGAATCTCCTGTGATGCCTCCTTCTGGCTACCGCCCAGCCAGGAGAAAGGTACCTGGCATTTCCGTCCGTCCACGCTCCTGAGGTCCTCCTCAAACTCCACTCCCACATCGAACTGCACAGTGTAGTTTCGGAAGGTGCTGAGCGTCCTCACCGTCATGTGGTTGCCCTGGTGGTCAATCTCCTTGTCGGGCTTCAGTAGCAGAGCGATCTTCCGCACAGCCAAGCTGATGTCTGTGGGGGCTGCCTCTTAGCAGGGGTGCTGCTAGCCAGCCAGGAGCTCCTCTGCCAGCTGCAGCCCCTCAGGGCTGTGAGTTTCCCTTCCTTGGGTCTGGGACTGTGGATTCACCCCCTCCTACCAATGCCTGGTTAGAAATGGATCCCAGGTCAGGCGCCAGCCGCCTGAGCCTTTCCACAGTGTCCAACCCCGGGCATTCCCTCTTCTCCATGGGACCAAGAGGCAGGAAGAAAGAGGGGAGAAAGGGAGTGACAGGGGTCTGGGAGGGCGAGGCCATTACTTAAGGCTTGCAGGTAGTCCTCCATGTTCTTCTGTGAGACAAAGCGGTAGTAGCCAGTGAGGTTGGGAGGCATTGCGTGGATCAAGGTTTCAGGAGAATACAGGAGACAGGGTGAGGAAGGAGGGGCTGTTGTCTGGCAGGTGAGGCTGAGAGACTCAGGCCAGCCCGCACACACAGAGACAGGATGTGTAACGGCCTGGTTACCAGGGCTTTTTATAAGGCTGGGGCCCTGTTGCAATAAGAGTCCCTATCAGACTTCCTCCCTCCCCCTATAGTGAGTTTGGGGGTGGTGTCTCCAGCCTGAAGGAGGGGCAGGGATTTGGCAAAGTTGTGTCTGACCTTGGCTTTTCCTGAGGAAGGAACCTGGAGCAGATCTGGGACTGTCAGTCATCCAAAACTCGAACCATCCAGAGGCCAGTTTTGGCCTCCACCTCATTTTTGGCAGGCTTGGGAACCGTCCCACGGCCTGAGGAGCGGTCTTTTCTGGGAGGCACCCGAGGCTGGTCTGGCTGTGTGAGGTGGAGATGAGTTCCAACAATACCCTGAGATCCTGGGACTGAGTGATGTTGGAAGATGTGAGGGGAGGGCTGAGGACAGCCAGGTGCCCAGAAGCCACCATGAAGAGCACCCTGCAGGCCTGGCCCCCAAAGCTCCCTCAGGCAATGTGCTCAACTGGGACCCCAACGTGGCTTTCCAGACTCTTGGTCCTAAGGAGCCATTAGGAGGGAGGCGGAGCCCGAGGGGTGCTGAGTTCAAAGTCCGAAACGGAGCCAGAGAGGAGTTTGTTGGCTATTCTGGAGAATTTTATTCTCTTTGGCTTGGGACCCCGAGGGTTTTCTCTCCCTCTGAGTCATCGGTGAGACCATAACCCCCAGTCTCCAGCCCTAGGACAGCCCATGCTTTCCAGATGTATTTCTGTGAAGGTGGGGTGGAGGCGCCTAAATAACATTGTGCCCCGCCCCCAGCTGCCCAGTTCTGTCTCGAACCTGCCATCGTCCCGGGCTTCAGAATCCACTGGGCTTGGTTCATCACGGTTTAAGGTGAAATTCGGGGCGAAGGAGGGAGGGCAGGTAGGCGGGAGGAGGCGACCGGTCCCGACAGGTGCGCGCGCGAGGGGTGCACGACGTCCTATCCCTCCTCGGGTCCCAGAGCCTCGCTACCGCCCTGTGATTTCCTCGCAGACCTGGGCTACAAATGCCAGGATTTCTCAGACTCAGACTGAGGGTTTTACTTCACCGTTCCCAGAAGGCACGCAGCAGGGAACTGTGGATGGAAGGGGCTGTGGAAAGAGGTTAATGCAGAGTTTGGGGGGCGGGGTGACGCGGCGCCACCCCTCCTGGCCGCCCTCAGGTCCCGCTGACGTCTCTCTTCTCCACGCCCTGGCTTCTGGCTTCTTTTTCCCCACGTCCTTCTTCTTTCCCACCCCTCCGTGGCTCTCCAGCTTCCTTCCCAGCCCCGCAGTTCCTCGGCTCCCCCAAATTGCAGCCAGGGGAAGGAGCCCTGAAGCTCTCCAGCCCCGACGCCCCAGTCCCATTGGCTCCCTCCCCTGCTGCAGCACCTGGTACCCTCCAGTCACCTGATTGGCCGGCGGCGCCATCAATCGTTGCCCGGCTGTGCTGACGTCATCCTGCAGTAGCGGGGTTGGGGTGGGAGTGAGAGAGTGAGGACGCTGGGCTGGGGGAAACTGGAAGCCGCTGCAAGTCCCCCGCCTCAGCTACCCAGATTGGGATCTGCCCAGGCCCGCTTTATGGACTAGTGTGGGCGGTAGGCTCCTTTAGGTCCCTGCCCTGCTGTTCCCTGCTCCTTAGAGACACCCTGTATCCCTCCCGCAAGGTGGAATCCGCAGGCTGGAGGCTCCCAGAGGAGGCAAACGCTTGGCCCTGCCCTGCCCCACGCCGCACCATGACCCTCCTGCTGCTGCTCCTTCTGCTGGCCTCTCTGCTCGCGTCCTGCTCCTGTAACAAAGGTGAGTGAGGTGGGGGTGGGGGTCCTGAAAGAGGGGTGTCGGGCAGCGCCGTGCGCGGTACGGGTGGGAAGGAGGTGTCGAGGCCCCCTGGCACCTGATAGGTGTCTGGTCCTCTTCTGATCACCCGCCTTCCCATCCATGTTCTCAGACCTGCTCCGTCTCCTCTCCCTCTCTTCCTCCCAGCTACATCTTCCTTTCCGGTCCATCTCTACCCATGCGTTTCTCTTGCTGGTCATCTTGCTCCCATTTGGTCTCCATTGCCGTCCTGTGGTCTCTATTCTCCCCCTCCCCCAGTTTCTACACGCCAGTGGCTACCTCGGGTCTGGGAAGGACTGCCCCCGAGCGGGTGATAAACGTCTCCCAGAGGCTCTCCCTTTCACTGGCGCATGCTAAGGGTGTGTGGCAGATCCATCTGCTTCGCCTCCATCCCATCCTGGGGAGAAAGTATTTGCTGCAGTTCAGCAATTCGGAGCACGTATGTTTTTGCGTGTGCCTCTGCATTCATACCCTTATGCCTGCATCAGTTGGGCTGTGGGTTACCAGAGCTGCCCTCTCTGGCAGACAGCGGATACATTCAGCTGGGCGGGGCTGTCGGACGGACGGAGAGGGAGGACGTTGGGAGGGGGGGGGCTTGCGGGCAGAGGGCTCAGGTAGGTGGAAACGGATGGAGACTGGCAGGAAAGGGCAGAAGTGGGTGTGTGGGGGGCGCTAAATGAGTAGTGAGAGGGAAAGCTGAGAAGGAGAAGACCGGAGATGAGGCGTGGGACGGGGTGAGGAGGGGATGGAAAAGGGTAAAGGTGGATGCAGAAAAAAGAGGGAAGAATGAGAGGAAAATCAGGAAAAGAGTGAGTCAAGGAGGAGCCCGGGAGCCTAGGAGTGAAAGGGAGTAAACGCAAGACTGCAGGGGGCCAGGAGGAGAGGAGACAGAGGCTCAGAGACCTGGGGAGACAAGCAGGGTGGGAGCGGGAGCTGTGCAGAAGGCGCCCAGCCCTGCCCTTCCATCGCGCTCTCTTCCTAGCCTGCATCTCTGACCTCAGCCTCCCCTCTTAGCCTCCTGCCACTTCCTGTACCGCCTCTTGTGCACCATCTTGTGGCTTTCTCCTCAGCATTCAGGAAGGGGTTATGGTGGTCATCAGTAAGAAATCCTTCCCATGCCACAGGCTTGCTGGGGTGTGGTTGAAGGAGAGAATGGAAATCAGGGTTTCTTGCTCACCATGAGATACTGGGGATGAGGTTCCTTTTGGTGACTCAGTTTCCTTCTGCCTCATGGGTGTGCTTTGGGAGCCTGGGTGTTGGCTTGATGGGATTAGATAGAGCAAGTGTGGAGGCTGGGTTGGGAGTGATGTGGAAGGGGAGGAAATATGCTTCCCCACAGTCCCTCACCAGGCTGAATCTGGTAGAAGATGGGGAGATTTGGAGTCTGACGAGTCCCGCATCCATTCTGAATTGGCTGGTGGTTGAAGGGAAGAGGGGTGGGGTAGATAAGAACTGGGATTGAGTTCTGTATAAAAAGTGGGTTTCAGGGAATGTGGTTTGATGGTCTGGTGGAGGACATAGAAATGTGCCGGTTTCGAATGTGTTCTCTTGGGTGTGGGGGTGGGAAGCAGGGACAGGATTTGTCATGTTTCTAGGCCAGCCCGATAATCCCTTAGGATGACGGCTCTGCTGGGTCCAGTTGCTCGGCATTGATTCCTCTGCTCCATTCCTGCCCCTCTCTGCCCCCTCCCTCTGTCCTATATATCTTCACTTCTCTCCTTTCTCCCCATCCTGTGTTCTGGGAGAATGGCCTCAAGTTGGGGCTTGGCTGGGAGAAGTGCAGAGTGAAGGAATCAGGATTGAAATGAGTTGGGAGGAGGATAAGCAATCAGGATCTCAGGAAACTTCTAGCTCTTTTTCTAGTTTCAATTCTGTCCTTAATCTATCCCTTCCCTTTCCAGGGCCTTCTCATGGCCCACCACTGCTCCCTGAAGTTCCCAGTCTCCATTCTCTAGCACATGAAATCCCTAAAGAACATTCTCCACATCCTGACCATGGTTCCTAGGGAGATAGTGATCCCCTCCTTCTCACCCCCAGGGCAGGTAGTTTCCATGGGAACTGTCTACCCTACTATAGGAGAAGGCTATGACCTTCCGCAGACCCTCTGACTCCTTTAGTAGCTGATTTCTTGTCCTCAGCTGCCCGCCTCCTGTAAGGTGCTCGTATAGGGGGTGGAAAGGGTGAGGGTGCTGAGGTGTGAGTTGTCTGGGTCAACAAGGGTTGTTGTGGGAGTAGAGGCCCTGCTCACAGGTGCTTCCTCTCCTCTCCCTGGGGTGGGGCCAGCCAACAAGCACAAGCCATGGATTGAGGCAGAGTACCAGGGCATCGTCATGGAGAATGACAACACGGTCCTGCTGAACCCACCACTCTTTGCCTTGGACAAGGATGCCCCGCTGCGCTATGCAGGTAATTGGGATTGGGGGATGGCAAGGCAGGGTAGGACAGAGAAAAGTGGGTGGAAGGGCCAAAATCAAGGGAGGGAAGGAAGGTCCTGGGAGCAATGAGAAAGTAAGGGAAGAGGCCTTGGGAAAATAAAGGTGGGCTCAAGGAGGGAAATGGGCTCCATTGAAGAATGGAGATTGAGTCAAGGATGCCAGAAAAGGACATGGCCAGGCAAGGGTTAAACACATCATGATTTTGTCAGATCTCAGGCCTGGAGGCTCTGGGAGGTTGCTGCTCAGGGAAGCTGGGCTTGGAGTTGTGTGTTTGATCATTAATGTTTTTATGCCTACAGGAGAAGGGACAGGGCTTCGGGAGGAGAGGTGGAGCGGGACCCCAGGTGGGGAGGCTGAGGGTGGGGAAGGAGACACAGCAGCCTCACTCCTCCCCTTCTCCCCTTTGTCAGGTGAGATCTGTGGCTTCCGGCTCCATGGGTCTGGGGTGCCCTTTGAGGCCGTGATCCTTGACAAGGCGACAGGAGAGGGGCTGATCCGAGCCAAGGAGCCTGTGGACTGCGAGGCCCAGAAGGAACACACCTTCACCATCCAGGCTTATGACTGTGGCGAGGGCCCCGATGGGGCCAACACCAAGAAGTCCCACAAGTGAGGAAGTCCTTGTCTCCTGCCCCATGTGTTGCGGGGTCCTCCTCCCTTCTCCCAAGCCCACCATCTTCTGTCTGTGCGGTCATCGAATATCCACCCCCACCCGCTGCTGTTCCTAGGACTTAGGGAACCCTATCCCCTGCTGTTCCTAGGATTTAGGGACCTTCAGGCAAGGTGACAGAAACGTATAGTAGACTTCAGTGGATCTAATCTTGGTTTTGCCTTTTGTGACCTTGGGCAGCCTAGCCTCTCTGGACTTGCTTTTCCTTATCTGTAAAATGGAGATTGTGATGACACCTACTTCATAGGGTTGCTGTGAAGATTCCAGGAGATGGTTTGTGTTGAACGCATGACCACAGTGCCTGATACACGGTGAAAGGCTCAGTACATGGGCGTAATGACGAGGAGGAGAGCAAGAAGGAAGAGAATGAATACACTCAGCATGCATCCAGATTCCTTTCAACTGCCCCCTCCAGTCTATTTGCAGTGTATACCACACACACGATCCCTAACATATACATATAGCTCTAGGTGAGGGTGGGCAGGGGATGGTTGTAGCAAGAAAGAGGCTCGGGTCTGGGACACCTACGCCTGTTGCCAGCTAACTTCTTGTTTGAGAATAAGAGAAAGATCTTCAGTCAGGATGCCTGAGCCACTAAGAGGCACTAGAGATAAAAATGCTCTTTGTGACTCAGTTTTTCATTTGAAGATAGGACCCTTGCCTCTGGGGCCTGGGAGCCTGCATCTTGGCTGGGGGCAGGGCTCAGTATGAAGGGCCTCGACCCAGCTCTGCTTGCCCTGGCGCATGACTACGGAGGGGCCACATGCACGGGAGGTAGCGCTGCCCACACGTGCTCTTTCAGATGTGTCAGATGACTTGTGACCTTTGTACAAATGCCATTTCCCCTCTTATGGCTGGTTTTAATTTGGCTTTTACTCTGCATCTTCCTCGGTTATCCCCCTGGAGCTGACCGTTGTGAAGGAAGGCCCTGCTGGATTTTATGCCTTAGCCCTCCTCTTGGCATCCTTACCCATAGCATTCTGCACAGAAGTCATCAAAATCAGCTCCTGAGTACCCCTGGGGCTTGTTGCTTATCCCCACATCAGTCCCCTTTCTCGGGCCCTCCCCCGGTATTGTCCTTTCCCTGGCATGGCTTTGATGCAGCTTGGTGCTCCGTGGGGTAGGAAGGAACGTGCTGGCTGCCTCAGTCTCGGGGGTAGATGGGCAGGCTCCCTCCTGCTCTGGCTCCCGGTCGGGATTCCTGCTTGCTCCTTTCTGGTATACGGGTGTACCATGTAGAGGCTGTACCTTGGTGTACAGTATTGAGGCTGTATCTCGTTGTGCCCATATTGAGGCTGTTCGTTGGTGTACAGTATTGAAGCTGTAGCTCGGTGTACGGTATCGAATCTGTCCCTCCGTGTGTCATATCAAGGCTGTATCTTGATGTACTGTATCGAGGCTGTACCTCGGTGTGCTCTATCAAGGCAGTATCTCGATGTATAATATCGAGGCTGGCTAATGTGTCCCCATTCCTCCTCCCCTCTGGTATGTGCAGGGCCACTGTGCATGTGCGGGTCAACGATGTGAACGAGTTTGCCCCAGTGTTTGTGGAGCGGCTGTACCGTGCGGCTGTGACAGAGGGAAAGCTGTATGATCGTATCCTGCGGGTGGAAGCCATTGATGGTGACTGCTCCCCCCAGTACAGCCAGATCTGCTACTACGAGATTCTCACACCCAACACCCCTTTCCTCATTGACAACGATGGTGAGTCCGCCCCTGGCTTCCCTGGCCACCCAGTTCCCCTTGTGCACCCATCTCCCTCAGGACAACCCGGGGTTCCACTCTCCACTTTCACCCCTCAGACCCTCGCCTCACCTTTCTTCCCGAATGGAGCCTTCCCTTCCCAGACGCCTTTTCCCAGCATCCTGCTGCCTAACCTGCCTACTGCCCGATGAACTCGCACATCCTCCCCTCTCTGCCCTGGGCTTTCTCCAGTGCTCTAACGCTCTGTCCTCCTGACCCCACCCCAGGGAACATTGAGAACACAGAGAAGCTGCAGTACAGTGGTGAGCGGCTCTATAAGTTTACAGTGACGGCTTATGACTGTGGGAAGAAGCGGGCGGCAGATGATGCTGAGGTGGAGATTCAGGTGAAGCCCACCTGTAAACCCAGCTGGCAAGGTGAGAGCTCAGCGCTGGGCCCCATCTTGTGAATCCTCTTTTTTCTTTGTCTCTTTTTCTGTCCCTTCTGACAATCATGGGGGCTAGGCCAGGACTTGGAGGATATTGGGGCAGATTTGCAGCTATCTCCTCTAGCCAGGCCATCCTGCCAGGAGTCCCAAACTGTCCATGGACATGGCAAGAGAAGCATGGAGAGGGGAGGCTGCTTTACCCTTCTCTCTCCCCATCGCCCTCTCTGTCTCACCCATGCAGGCTGGAACAAAAGGATCGAATATGCACCAGGTGCTGGGAGCTTGGCTTTGTTCCCTGGTATCCGCCTGGAGACCTGTGATGAACCACTCTGGAACATTCAGGCCACCATAGAGCTGCAGACCAGCCATGTGGCCAAGGGCTGCGACCGTGACAACTACTCAGAGCGGGCGCTGCGGAAACTCTGCGGTAGGTGTGCTCCCAACACTGCCTCAGGCCCATCCCTTCTCATCCAACCTCTGTCCAAACTTCTCCAAGACTCTGCTTTATGTCACCTCTGGCCATCCACAGGTGTTTATCCATAGAGGTTGTGACACGTGGTTAGCTTCTGTGGCCCAAAAGGCAGGTACATATGTCTTTGGCAAAAATGCACAGTCGTTGCACCAGACTGTCACGAGATGCATGGTGGAACGACGGTGGGGAGAGATGAAGAGCTGGAGAATGGGTTAACTGGAGAGATACTCTTAGAAGAGAGTTCATCCCTCTCTTGTCTTTGAAAGGCCGCAAGAGGTGGCGAGATACACTGCAGGAAATCTTTTCCCATCAGTCCCTCTTTCCCTGCCTCCTGCCCATTTCACCATCTGCTGCTTCTTGGCTCTGACACTTGTGCCTCCTGGGGCTCCCACAGGTGCTGCCACTGGGGAGGTGGATCTGTTGCCCATGCCCGGCCCCAATGCCAACTGGACAGCAGGACTCTCGGTGCACTACAGCCAGGACAGCAGCCTGATCTACTGGTTCAATGGCACCCAGGCTGTGCAGGTGCCCTTGGGTGGCCCCAGTGGACTGGGTTCTGGGCCCCAGGACAGCCTCAGTGACCACTTCACCCTGTCCTTCTGGATGAAGCATGGCGTAACTCCCAACAAGGGCAAGAAGGAAGAGGAAACCATCGTATGTAACACTGTCCAGAATGGTGAGCCTCCCCTCCAGGCACTAGCCAGAGAGGGAAACTGTCTTCTTTTCCTGCCTCTGTCACTGCCCATTGTGTGACTGTGAACAGGTCACTTCCCCTCTCTTCATTTGTGAGGTGCAAGTGCCAGCTGTGCTATGCCTTGATTCTGTGCTTTATCCTGAACATGACATGTTGGATCCTACTGCGGTCAGAGTGCAATGGGATTCCTTGCTGCTACTCTCATTTTCAGTTGCCCAATCAACTTACCACCATGTGGTAGGCTGCCCCCACCCCCTATCTCCTCTCCCATTAAAGCCCCTCCATTGCAGTGGGAAAGCCTGGGTAATGGTGTGCCCCATTCTTTCATCTTCCCATCTTGGGACTGGTTGGCCCCATCTCTGAGCCCTGTTCTTCCCTCAACTGCAGGGTCTACTCCACTGGAGAGGGCTCAGTCTTGACCTGCTCTTTCATTTCTAGCCACTTCTCCAACCTCATTTCCCTTGACCTTGACAACTCTTTTGAAAAGGGTTGTCACCCATAATGTATGTATTAACCAAAGGACTGGTGAAGAGCTGGTGAGGGAGTGGGCCCGCTGACGCTCCCCGCTCAGCTAGCCAGGGTGCCTCAGAAGCCCAAGTTATCACTTGGACTGGAGTGTGTGTGTGTGTGTGTGTGTGTGTGTGTGTGAGAGAGAGAGAGAGAGACAGAGAGAGAGAGAGAGACAGAGAGAGAGAGAGAGAGAGAGAGAGAGAGAGAGAGAGAGAAACGCTAGAGAATGAGGGAATGAGAGAGGATTAAGAGAATCCAGCATCCTCTCCTTCCTGCTGCTTTGAACTTGTTCTGGCCTCAGCCTCTGTTGCTTTGAACTTGTTCTGGCCTCAGCCTCTGTACTTGACCCCGTCCCCTTCCTGTGCCCTCAGAGGATGGCTTCTCTCACTACTCGCTGACTGTCCACGGCTGTAGGATTGCCTTCCTCTACTGGCCGCTGCTGGAGAGTGCCCGCCCAGTCAAGTTCCTCTGGAAGCTGGAGCAGGTGAGGCCAGAGCCAGGCTCCTGCGAGGGCTGAGTAGATGTGACTCACTTTTAGGAAAGGACCTTCTCTGGGCAGGGTCAGCATTTTCTGGGTTCCCCCTTGCGCTCTCTTTGCTTCTCCACTTTCAGCCCCCGACCATTCTACTCCCAGGTCCTCTTGTTCCCTTTTCCCAAGGCTTGTTCCCTGCAGAAAGCACTTCTGGATTAAAAAAAAAAAAAGAAACAAATGACTACTAACAGCAAACTCGACCAATCATCTATTTCCTCCCTGTTTTATTCCATCTCTCTCTTAAATAGGACTTTAACAGTATATGTCCCTGACTCTCAGGCAGTTAGCCTGTTGTAATCAAGATAAGTCATTCTCAGGTACACAGATTGGGTTTGAGTCTTGCCAAGGGAATTTGCTGGCTATGAAATCTTCGTTAATATGTGTAAACTTCAGGGTTAAAAAAAAACCTGTTAAATAGGGATAAAAAGAATTCTGTATCCCAGAGTCGTTAGGATTAAATGACGTAATAGACCCTTGTAGACTGAAAAGCACTCCCTCTGTATATGTTAATTCTCACTATTATCAGCCCTGATTATGCAGGGATAAATAAAAATGGATAAAATATTTAAAATCCTCTCTTGAGCTGAGAGTTGCAGCCTCTTCATTATTTATTCTCCCGGCTGACCGCAAGGACCAGTGAGGACTAATTTGAGTTTTCACTCCTTCTGTTTCTCTTGTAAGTCCTAGTGGAGTGGCTGAGTAAGCAAATGGCAAAAAACAAAACAAACAACAACAACAACAACAACAACAAAAAACAGAACAGAGAAAGAGAAGTGCCCAGATAATTTATAAACTAGATAATTGAGGGCTATCTATGAAAGCTTTGCTGTCTGTGGCACTCTTTTAAAGAGACAGTCTGCCATTTGCTGCTTCTTGATTTCCACCCCGCCGCCGCACGTTGCAAATATTGATAACGTGACCCTTGCTATCTTTCTTTAATTCAACCTCATTTAATCAACCAGTATCTATTAAATACAACTAAGTCTCTGTCACTCAGCTAGGTTCTGGGGGTACAATGAATGAAACAAAATCTTTGCCATCATTGAACTTACATTTTAGTTGGGGAGATAAATTTTTAAAAAGTAAATAGACATGTAAAAACGATAAATTGTGATAAATGCTCTGAAAGTAGCAAGCAAGGGACTGGAGCAGAGCATGGGGGGAGGCAAGGAGAGGAGAAGTCACCTTGGATTGGATGCTCCTGGGGGACCTGACTGAGGCGGAATTTAAGCCTAGTGCTAAAGGATGAGAAATAGCTGCCTGTGGGAAGAGAGTGGGAAGGTTCTAGGAAGAGGAAAGAGCAGATGCAAAGGCCCTGAGGCAAGAAAGAGCTCAGCATGTCCTAAGCATGGAAAGAGGGCCAGTGAGGTTGGAGTACAGTGAACAAGGCTGGAGATAAGTTGCAGAGATGGGCAGTGGTCAGGTTGTACAGTGGACTTTTTCAGCAGGGTTAGTCTCGATTTTTGTCATATGAGAGATGGGAAGTGTTTTTTGAAGGATTTAAAGCATAGGCATGACCTGATCAGATTTATGTGTGTGTGTGTGTATATATATATATATATATTTTTTTTGTTGTTTTGTTTGTTTTGTTTTTGTTTTTGTTTTTTTTTTGTTTTTTTTTGTTTGAGATGGATTCTCACTCTGTCACTAGGCTGGAGTGCAGTGGTGTGATCTTGGCTCACTGCAAACCTCTGCTCCCGGGTTCAAGCAATTCTCCTGCCTCAAGCCTCCCTAGTAGCTGGGATTACAGGCACCTGCCACCATGCCCAACTAATTTTTGTATTTTTAGTAAGAGGACGGAGGTTTCACCATGTTGGCCAGCCAGGATGGTCTTGAATCTATTGACCTTGTGATCCGCCTGCCTCGGCCTCCTAAAGTGGTGGGATTGCAGGCGTGAGCCACCGCACCTGGCCAGATTTACATTTTAACAAGATCCCCTTGGCAACTGTGGGATGGATGTATTGAAGAGATCAAATGGTGACAGTAAACAGGACTGTTGCAACAGTCTTCATGAAAGGGGTTGGGGACATGACTGATGTGTGGCAATGGAGACGGAGAGTCCTGCACAGAAACCTGCAGCTTGTAACTCTGTTTGGACTTGGGATCAACAGCACCTGCTGATGGACTGGATGTGGAGGCTGAGGGAAAGGGAAGATCAAAGTTGTTTCCTGTGTCAGCCGCTTGAGCAGCTGGATGGATGATGGAGCATTTATTCTACCTGGGGAGAAACTGAGGGAGTTGGGAAAGGGCATGGACTTGCATCTTACATGTGTTAAATGTGAGATACTTGTGGGCATCCAAGCAGAGAACCTGGCATTCAGAGGAGAATTCTGGGCTGGAGATGCAGATTTTGGAGTTACCAGTGTATAACTATGGTACCCAAACCCATGGCAACAGATGAGGTGACTTCTAGGAAGAGAGTGTAGAGAGGAAAGAGAAGAGGGCCTAGGTCTGAGCCTTGAGGAACCCCAACATTTGGAACTGGATGAGGCAGAGTACTCTCTGTCTCTTTTTCCTCTGACCATCCCCCATTCCATCTTGGCTGGCCCTAGGAGAGACTGCAAAGGGAAGCAATATTTATTTTAGTGCTTAATGGTGGGTTAGAAGCTACCCTAGAGATAACCTGTAATCCCAGCTACTTGGGAGGCTGAGAGGATCACTGGAGGCTAGGAGTTTGAGACCAGCCTAGGCAACATAGTGAGAGCTCATCTCTAAAAAATAAAAAAATTAGCTGGACGTGGTGGCACATACCTGTAGTCCCAGCTACCCCAGAGGCTGATGTGGGAGGATTGCTTGAGCCCAGAAGCTTGAGGCTTCAGTGAGCTATGATTGCACCACTGCACTCCAGCCTGGGGGACAGAAGGAAACCCCATCTCTAGAATTTCCAGTGCCTTACATACATACGTAATACATAGGTTTTTGGGGGAAATTTATGCATGACAGTGTGTTACTCCTCTTAGGAATATTTATAGCTTTAAAGATTTCCCTGAAGAGTGGAATCTTTGCTACTAGGCTGATTGCCTGATAGATTTTGGACAAGGAGGTTATTCCTTGAGCTGGATAGGCAGCAAAGCACTAGTAAGCCCTGTTGGTAGAACTGGGAATAAAGGGACTGTCCCCTGTCTCCCAGGAGATGGGGCAGTGCCTGGGGTTAGCTCTCTGAAGAGGAATTACCTGAGAGGCTCTTGCCCCTACCCTACTCGCCCAGGTCTGTGATGATGAGTGGCACCACTACGCCCTGAACCTCGAGTTCCCCACGGTCACACTCTACACCGATGGCATCTCCTTCGACCCTGCCCTCATCCATGACAATGGCCTCATCCACCCGCCCCGAAGGGAGCCTGCTCTCATGATTGGGGCCTGCTGGACTGGTAAGTCCCTCTGAGCTTCTCAGTGAAGACTCCAGTGGTTTAGGATTTGGGAAGGGAGGTAGGCTGGTGAGGAGCAAGGGCAGTCTGACGCGGCGGCTGAGGCCACCTCATACATCTCTCTGCAGCTGGGCAGGGTAACTGAAGATCTCCATGGAAGGGACCACAGCCTCCCTCCCATATCTCCCACTAATCCAATCACCTCTGACTCGGAGGAATTAATTTCTCAGGCATCCTCAGACTCTCTCTCTGTAACTCCAGCCTGTTTCCACTTTGTTCCATCAAAGTGATATGACTTCCATAGCCTGTTCCCCTGCTCAAGGAGAGTAACCCCTTAGAGCGTCCTCAGTCTTTCAACTTTTAAGCCATTAAAAAACTTTTCCCCTCTTGGGACTGTGTGTGTGCACATGTGCCTGCCTGTCTTACCAGAGCCCATGTGTTTCCTCAGCAGTATATCGTATTTGGGGGTTTGTCTCTAACAGAGGCTGGAGAGTTTGGGACATGACAAAAGAAGGGTTGGGGTTGAACTGAGAGGTTGCAGGTTATACACGGGAGGGTCAGAGTCCCATGTGAACGTGAGAGCACTCATGGGGATGAGAGGAAGAAGTCTCATTCCTCTCTGTCAATCTGTCCACATCCCTGAAGTCATTACCACTGTTTTTTTTTTATCCCTAGAGGAGAAGAACAAAGAGAAGGAAAAGGGAGACAACAGTACAGATATCACCCAAGGTACTCTGTGTGTAAGAACTGGAGACCAGAGAGTTCTCATCCTCACTTTCTGTTCTGAGACCCCTTTTCCACCCCAAATTCTATCCAGCCTGTGACAGCCTCCTAGGCCACCAGGGGGCAGAGCCTCCAAGAAATACAGCAGGGCAGGGGCTCCTGGAGTGGTAAGGCCAGAGGCAGCTGGGCTGGGTTCTGGGTGTCCTGTCCTGCCCACAGAATGAAGAATGGGGTTCTCTTGGTGGCTTTCCATATGGCAGAAGGGAGGTGGCAGGAGTCAGGAGTCAGACACGCAGGAGGGGAAGGTCTGGGCATCTGTGAAGCTCGCTCACATCCATCCTGGTCTCCCTGCATGTCTGGAAAGACGTCCTCTCCTGCCACCTCCCTTCCTCCTTGTTTTGACTCTTCCCTCCTGTTGGTCCTGTTTCCTTTTCTTCCTCCCTCTCATCTTTGTTGCTTCTACTTTTCACCCTTTTTCTTCTCCTCTGGCTTTATTCTGTCTTCTTTTGTCTCATTTTCTCCCTTCTCCAGCCTCCCCGCTTATCTTCACTTCTCCTTCACCTCTCATCTCTCTTTTTTCCTTTTTCTTTGTTTCCACATTTCTCCTTTTTGTTTTCTTTCTCAACTCTTCTGCTCTTTCTCTTCTTTCCCTTTCTCTCAGCCTTCATCCTTTTCCATCCTCCTCTCTTCTCACCTTCCGTCCTGCTCCTGTGTTCCCACCCTAGGAGACCCTTTGCCGATTCACCACTATTTCCATGGCTACCTGGCTGGTTTCAGCGTGCGCTCAGGTCGCCTGGAGAGCCGTGAGGTCATCGAGTGCCTCTATGCATGTCGGGAGGGGCTGGACTATAGGGATTTCGAGAGCCTGGGCAAAGGCATGAAGGTATTGCCCCATCCTCTAGCCCTGTTCTTCCCCGCATGCCCTCTGCCCCTCCCCCATGCCCTACCCTTCTACCTCTGCTCCTTTTCTCTCCCACCTCCTGGCCCTGCTCTCAGCTGTATCTGTATCTGGGGCCCAGGTCCATGTGAACCCCTCACAGTCCCTGCTCACCCTGGAGGGGGATGATGTGGAGACCTTCAACCATGCCCTGCAGCACGTGGCTTACATGAACACTCTGCGCTTTGCCACGCCCGGCGTCAGGCCCCTGCGCCTCACCACTGCTGTCAAGTGAGTGTTGGGTGGGGCAGGGCAAATCATTGAGCAGAGCCAGACTGTGTCACAGGTCCTTGGCCTAAGGCATCACCTAGAGCTAGGCATACCTCTTTTGTTTTATGGATGAGGAGACTGGGCCCTCAAATGGAGAGGGTCACAGAGCAATATTGGTAGAAAAGTCTGGACTACACTCAGATTTCTCAACAATCAATACATTACTCTTTCTACCAAGTCACACTTCTAGGGTTTTTGGCCTTTGATCTCCTCTATGCCTCTGTGCTGATACGTAAAGTGGGACACAGGATTGGGAGTGGGGAGACCTGACATTAATTCTGACTACGAATTGCTTGGATAACCTTGGGCAAATGGTGAGTCCTGGCTGCTTCACTTGTTTTAATCTTGCTTCACCAAGCTCTTGCGAGGTCACATACGATGACCTAAGTCTAGGGGTTGGCAGTCCTAGGCCAAATCTGGCCTGCTGCCTGTTTCTGTAAATAGTTGTGTTGGAACACACCAGTGCCCATTCGTTTGCATATGTCTATGGCTACTTTCACACTGGGATGGCAGAACTGTGGGTAGTTGGGACAGAGATCATATGGCCCTGCAAACAGAACTATCTAATCCTTCATAGAAAAAGTTTGCTGGCCGGCCATGGTGGCTCACACCTGTAATCCCAGCACTTTGGGAGGCTGAGGCAGACGGATCACGAGGAGTTCAAGACCAGCCTGGCCAACATGGTGAAACCCCGTCTCTACTAAAAATACAAAAATTAGCTGGGCGTGGTGGCGCATGCCTGTAATCCCAGCTACTTGGGAGGCTGAGACAGGAGAATTGCTTGAACCGGGGCCTGGGAGGTGGAGGTTGCAGTGAGCCGAGATTGTAACACTGCACTCCAGCCTGGGCTACAAAGCGAGACTCTGTCTCAAAAAAAAGAAAAAAAGGAAAGTTTGCTGACCTCTGAATTCTAAGTGAATGACTTTTGGTGTCTTTAAAAGAAAAATTGTAGATTATTTTAAGGTTTGAGTATATATTACATGTTTAAAAATACAGATCAATTGAGAGGCAATGAAAGTATGATAGTTAAGAGCATAGGGTCTGTTGCTAGCTTTTTGGCACTGGGCAAATGCTATAAAGTAGTGATAGCAATAGAGTAACTCATGGAATTGTTATCATAACTATATGATATAATCTGGATCAAATGCCTAGCAGAGAGCTGATGCTGCTTAAATGCTGGTTATTATTACATGAAGGCATTTTCACCCCTTATTATGGTTGATGGGCAGTTTTTAGGAGATACTGCCATCTAGTGGGTGAATGACATGCTTTAGGAGTCAGGATTTCTGCGTTCCAATCTTGTTACCCCATCCCCCATTCTGCCTCAGTTTCTCTGTGAGCTATATGAAGATAAACATCTCAAATTTGCCCCTATCCTGGGAGGGGTGGGTTTAGAGTGGGGAGTGCTCTGAGCCCTGGAGGGCGACTGGGTGTGATCATCAGGCCTCAGAGTTAGAGCTGTGGAAGGGCCCAGACCATGGCTTTTGGGAGTTTGCTGGTTCAGGGTATGGAGCTGAAGGTCACAGGCAGATGAGTTAATGTGGGTGCAGCTGATTGCTGAGTATGCACCCCACCATGTCCCAGTCAGAGCTCCAGTTGTTAAAGGGCTGTCATTCAGTTATGAAAGGCGTAATCCGTCAGAAGCCAAGGCATTGCGTTGTTCCCTCCAGTGCTCAGGAGCCATGTCAGAAGTGAGGGCTCTGGTTTTTGGCCTAGGGTGGAGCTCTGCAAGGGGAGTTCCTGCAGGGGGAGGAGTTGACATTTTCTTTGCTGAGTGGCTCATCTGAATTCCTCCTATCTTTTTCATGCCCAGGATAGAGGTTTATCCAAGGGCTTGGAAGCTGCCTATGAGGAAAGGGGCCTTGATGTTTTCTCTATGAGGTTAAGAAACAGAGTTTACATTTCTCCATATCTAAGGTTACTACATGGTTGGTGCTATCCTTATACTTCCCTGAGGTGATGGGAGAAAATATAGAGGGATGTGTGTGTGTGTGTGTGTGTGTGTGTGCATGCAACAGATACAGACAGGTACCTAGCAACACTTCCCTTTCCCTGATGCTTCTCCTTGCCCCTGTCCATGTGGCTTTCGTAGCTTCCAGTTTTCAGTTCTTGGACGTCTGTCTATTTAAAGCCAGATTTATGCAGCTATTTGGTCAATGCCTAAATGCAGGTTTTCCTGAAATTTTTTTTTTTTTTTTTTTTTTTTTTTTAGTATTTTCTTGGAAAGCCCATCTACTTGTGGCATTGACCCCCGGACAGATAGATACCACATCTTTTTCTCTAGTATTGTCCTCTTTCCACAGCTTTTGACTTTCCACCTGCTTCCTGTAGCCTCTATGTAGAAGTTCCACCAGCACCTCAACCGAATGAGCTAATGCTGAAATAATCAACTGCAGTCCCAAACCAGCCCTCCCCCTGAACTCTCTCTCTAATGGTGTCTCTGTCCTTGCAGTCACCCAGAGCTTGAAAGCTCTGAGTCTCTTTGATTCTTGCCTGTCTTTATCTTCCACTGCCCATCAGTTGCCAGGTCACCTGGACCCTGCCTCTGTGCTGGGTGTCTGAAATCTGTCTCCTCTTTCTTTTGCTGCTGTTACTATTCTAGCCCAGGTCTTATTACCTCTCGTCTGGCCCATTGCCTCCTAACTAGCTGACCTATCTCTAGTCTTCTAATTTCATTTATCCTCCACTCTGAGGCTAGATGAGTGATCTTTTGAGTTTTCATCATCACACTTCCCTGATGAAAAAGATATCAGTGGCTTCCTCTTGCCCACTGCATAAAAATGTCAAATGTGCTGGGTGCAGTGGCTTACACCTGTAATCCCAGCACTTTGGGAGGCCAAGGTGAGAGGATCACCTGAGGCCAGAAGTTTGAGACCAGCCTGGACAACCAACAAACTGCATGCCTGTAGTTGCAGCTACTCAGAAGGCTGAGGTGGGAGAATCACTTGAGCCCAGGAGTTCAAGGCTGTAGTGAGTCATGATTGCACCACTACACTCCAGCCTGGGTGACAGAGCGAAACCTTGTCTCTAAAAAGTTAGAGAAAAAAAGTCAGATCTTATCATGGCATTTAAAGCCACCAGCCATCTGGCTCCTGGTCGTTTCTGCCTCATATTCTTTTACTCCCCTTAGTTAAGCTTCTCGCCATCCACTCTGGGTCAGTGCTACCCTCCTTCAAAGGCTAGCTCAGTTGCTACTTTCTCTGATCATTCCTACCTTCCTTTTCCAAGCACCCTCCTCTTCTCCTAGCCAGAACTAACCTCTCCCTCCTCTGAACTCTTCTGGTTGTTTGTTGCACTCATATGGCGATGACCATATTTGCCTTTGTTTTAACTTTTGTGTGCCATGTCTAATCTCTCTACCAGACCAGCAGTGCCTTTGGGTCAGGCCCCCTGTTCCCCTTGGGATTCCCAGAGCGGCAGCACAGCACAGCATTGCTCATTGCAGGGAGGGTGTCTGTTGGAGTCTGTGCCTTCAGGGTCATCTGGGATTGTTTCCCAAGGGGCTTTGCCCTAGGCCTATCTGGATGACAGTGCAGATTGTAATAGGCCCTGCTCCATGTGGCACAGGAACTCAGCACATCGTGGGCATTGGCAGCTTCAGGGGCTCTGAGCTCATCACGCCTGCTGAGATTATGCCTTCTCCCTTTTTGCTCCAGCATTCAAGCTGGGCATGCTCAGTAACACTAATAATTACAGTCCTCTCTGCAAAATTGTTTCCACTAGCACCAGCATGTGGATCACAGTCCCTGCTCCTGCATCGCTAACTCCACTGTGAAGTCTGCTTGTTCAAGTGGGGAAACGTCTTTACACATAAATTTCCCTGGTGCAAACCCAGGCCCCAAATGGTGCCTGTGGTTTAGTGGAAAGATCAGTGGACTTGGGCCGTGTGTGGTGGCGCATGCCTGTGGTCCCAGCTACTCAGGAGGCTGAGGCACGAAATCGCTTGAACCCAGGAGGCGGAGGTTGCAGTGAGCTGAGATGGCGCTACTACATTGCAGCCTGGGCAACAGAGCGAGACTCTGCAAAACAAAACAAAACAAAAATCAGTGGACCTGGAAGGAGAAGAATGGTTTAAGCCTTGACTCTTTTGTTTTCTTTGTCTTTCTTTTTTTTGTTTTGTTTTGTTTTGAGATAGGGTCTCACTCTGTTGCCCAGGCTGGAGTGCGGTGGCATGATCTTATTGGCTCACTGCAACCTCTGCCTCCTGGGCTCAAGTGTTCCTTCCACCTCAGCCTCCTGAGTAGCTGGGACTACAGGTGTCTGACACCACACCTGGATAATTTTTGTATTTTTTGTAGAGACGGGGTTTCACTATGTTGCCCAGGCTGATCTTGAACTCCTAAACTCAAGGGATCCTCCCGCCTCAGCCTCCCAAAGTGCCAATATTACAGGCATGAGCCACCATGCCCAGCCTGAGCTTTCGGCATTTTACAGCATAGAAATGAGGTTATATTGAAATAATATGGGCCAGGTGCGGTGGCTCACGACTGTAATCCCAGCACTTTGGGAGGCCCAGATGGGCAGATCACCTGAGGTCAGGAGTTCAAGACCAGCCTGACCAATATGATGAAATCCCGTCTCTACTAAAACTACAAAAATTAGCCAGGCGTTGTGGCGTGTGCCCTATAATCCCAGCTACTCCGGAGGCTGAGGCAGGAGAATCACTTGAACCCAGGAGGCAAAGGTTGCAGTGAGCCAAGATTACACCATTGCACTCCAGCCTGGGCAACAAGAGTGAAACTCCACCAAAAAACAAAACAAAACAAAAAACCAAAAAAACCCCCCAAAAAACAAAAAACAGACAAATGAATAAAAGAAATAGTATGGGGAAAAGGCTTCATAACTGGCAAGGGCTATTGATTTTGAGGTGTTGGTATTTCTGGTAAAAGGTGGGGCTAAATGTGATCCTGAGAGCATCACTCCTGAGCAGCTGTGCTGTTGGTTGGTCTGGCTCAACGGCGTCCTCTAGGGATAGCTTGTCCTGGTGCCTGGATCCTAAAGCTTCATGAGACAGTGGATCTAGGTCCAAGGTAGCCAGATGATCTCACCTACCAAAGTGTGTGTCCCCGCTATTGAAGGGAATGAAAGGCACACCACAGAGGAGGACACCCTTTGGTAGATGTCCACCCTCTACTTTTAGTGTTGAATAATTTTGGGCGCATATGTGCTAGAGAGTATACTGTTCCCTTGTATTTTTAAACTCCTGGATAAAGAACTGTGTGTGTATATATACATGTTTGTCAGTTCAGTTTGCTTTATTTTTCATTAAAATACCATTTATAGGTACTCCATAATCCTAGAGTAGGGCATTGATGGTGTGATCACACCCACAGGTTGGGGTTACCTGACTTTCTGTCCTCAATATTTTCCTTGGTGACATCCTACCAGGAAAGGATATGTCCCCCTTCAACTGCTGTGGGGGTTGGGGTGCAGAGGCATGACCCCCTTTCTTCCCCTGCCCCTCCCTGATATGAGATGCTCTATGATAGAGGTAGCTGGGGCAGCGAGTGAAACAGAATGTAGGTTTTCAGGGAGGAAGTATTGGGGTCACATGTTGCTTCTCCTCCTTTCTCACACAGATGCTTCAGTGAAGAGTCCTGTGTGTCCATCCCTGAAGTGGAGGGCTATGTGGTGGTCCTTCAGCCTGATGCCCCCCAGATCCTGCTGAGTGGCACTGCCCATTTTGCCCGCCCAGCTGTGGACTTTGAGGGAATGGAGGGCGTCCCTTTGTTCCCTGATCTTCAAATCACCTGCTCCATTTCTCACCAGGTGGAGGCCAAAAAGGATGAGAGTTGGCAGGGCACAGGTAAGGATGACTCCAGGGAGTAACACCATCCAGAGAACCAGCCAGTGTCTGAAGCCAGAGTGCGGGAGAACTCCTGGGGCTGGAAGCAGAAAGTGACTCCATCCTGTGTTTGTTTGATTAAACAACTTATCTTTAAGAAGGAGAGCAAGCGGAAAACCTATGGGTGGAAATGAATTGCTGCGTAATGATCTTCTTGAAAATGATGCTGCCTTCCCTTTCCCTGACCCTGGAAAGGGGGGGACAGTGGTGGTGAGGGGATGGCTGGGGCTCAGAACCTCTGTGGGCCCTTTGGCTCTGACCCAGACCCTGCTCTCCCCAACCCAGTGACAGACACACGCATGTCGGATGAGATTGTGCACAACCTGGATGGCTGTGAAATTTCTCTGGTGGGGGATGACCTGGACCCCGAGCGGGAAAGCCTGCTCCTGGACACAACCTCCGTGCAGCAGCGAGGGCTGGAGCTCACCAACACATCCGCCTACCTCACCATTGCTGGTCAGTGGGGCCTGAGGGCCTGTCCTCTGTGTGTGTGTGCCCCTCCTAAAACGTAAGGGCCTGGGAAGCCCAGAGGGTCCTCCCTCCAGGTCCAGGGATGTGGACAAGTGCTGTTTTGCATTTTCCTAGCCTGGAAGTTCCTCTGGCTTTGATTGTCCCTAGGGGAGGTGTGCTGGGTTTAGGCTCCGAATGCTTCTCTCTTCCTGCTCCTCTGCATAGCCTGGGTCACCTCCACTTCTGGTCCCACTCCTGTTTCCATTCAGGCTTCTCTCCTTCCTCTCCTCTTTCGGCTCATCTCTGCCCAGCTTTCTAATCCTCCAGCTGTTTGTTACTGGTCATCTCTGTTGTACAGCTCTCTCATCTCACGTGCACACCAGAGCTTTACAAGAAGTGCTCATCTCTTAGTGAATAGTGGGGGTGATGATTTGGTAGTTTCCAAAGGAAGCCAGGAGGGAGAATGGAGAAGGTGGAGATAACCAGTTCCCTTCTATTTCCACTCCTTTCCAGGGCTCACTTCTGTGTTTTCCTCTTTCTCAGATTCCCTCCTGCTTGCCATCTCCCTTTCTGTCTTTCAGGATGTCTTTATCTCCTTCTTTCCATTCCTCCTCAGAACCTACAGAGCAGGAAATGGAGCCTTGATCTCTCCATCCTAGTTAGGCAGAGCGGGCAGGGATGGAGGGGAGCATCTCTCCCTTTGACCTCAGGTCGCACTTCTGCAGAGATGGGGCTGACCCACTCTACAGCTTGTGTGGTGTCAGCTGGTGGGAGTCCAGGAGAGAGGGTCCTGCCTCCACTGGACCTGCCCTGAGGTGCTTCCTTATCTCCAGGGGTGGAGAGCATCACTGTGTATGAAGAGATCCTGAGGCAGGCTCGTTATCGGCTGCGACACGGAGCTGCCCTCTACGCCAGGAAATTCCGGCTTTCCTGCTCGGAAATGAATGGCCGTTACTCCAGCAATGAATTCATCGTGGAGGTACCCAGAGAGTCTCCTTCCTTCCGCAGTTACCCACCCCCAGAAAGGAGCTGAGGTGGCATGGACTCAAAATGTTAGCTGGTGGGCATGGACATGGCAGCGTGCAGGGCTGCTGGACCCTGTGGTGGGTGGAGAAGAAGGAGATGGGGGCAGTAGTTAGATGGGGCTGGGCTCTAGAGAAGTGGGGAGGACCTGGGAGAAGCGTGTGTGCCCATGGAGGCCTCCCTCTGCCCAGGTCAATGTCCTGCACAGCATGAACCGGGTTGCCCACCCCAGCCACGTGCTCAGCTCCCAGCAGTTCCTGCACCGTGGGCACCAGCCCCCGCCTGAGATGGCTGGACACAGCCTGGCCAGCTCCCACCGAAACTCCAGTACGTAAGCCTGGTGGGGCTGGGCAGGGAGGGGAAGGTGGCAGGTGAGTGGGCTGGGACAGGTATCCTCCCCTCCACCTCTGGGAGAGGACAAGGGGGGTGGAGCAATGGGTTCAGTTCCCCTTTGATACATGCCTTAGTTGACAGCTACGGACCAATCCCTCTCTCCCTTTGGATCACTCACTTTCCCTTGTGAAGAACATGAGCCTTGTGTCATTGTAGGGGTGCTTATTCCTGGAATCATAAAGTCAGTGTGGGTTTAGAAGTGTTTGTTTTTCCTGATGATGCCTCCTTCCCCAGCCCCAAGCAATATCAAATTAGCCCTGGACCTAGGATCCTCTGTGGTGAAGCTGTCAAGCATTTACTAAGCACCTACTGTGTACTAGCACTGTCCTAAGATGATCTAAATGATTTATAGGATAGATACAGTCCCTATCCCCAAGGAGAGAATTGGTACTATTACATGTAAAATTATGTGCTATGTGTGCAGTCACAAGAATATGTCTAAAAAACATATGCAAATATGCAAAGCATTACATTCAGATGGAGTGCTGCCCTTCAAAGCAACCTGGCCATGGACCCAAAGGTTCCCGGTCATGGTCCTTTACCAATGGTGCAATTTTATTTTCAACTTTTGAGTTGCATAATTGTAGGAAAACCAGAAAATAAATATCAAATATTTCTTTTAAAGAAGAAAAATCAGGCCAGGCACAGTGGCTCACGCCTGCAATCCCAATACATTGGGAGGCTGAGGCGGGAGGATCACTTGAGCCCAGGAGTTTGAGACCAGCCTGGGCAACATAGTGAGACTCTGTCTTTACAAAAAATAAAAAAAATTAACTGGGCATGGTAGCACTTGCCTGTAGTCCCAGCTACTTGGGAGGCTGAGGTAGGAGGATCTCTTGGGCCTGGGAGGCCGAGGCTACAGTGAGCTGTGATCACACCATTGCATTCCAGTCTGGGAGACAGAGCAAGACTCTGTCTCAAAAAAAAAAAAAAAAAAAAAAAAAAGAAGACGACGACGAAGAAAAATCAGCCATGATTTCATCAGAGAGGAAACCACTGATAACATGAGATTTTCTGTTCCAGTCTTTTTTCTATTTTCTATGCCTAATTTTTCCTTTTTATAGAGTTAGGTATTAACCTATTTTGTGACCTGATATTTACACTTCATATTATAAAACAAGTATTCTCCCACGTTATTAAAAATTGCAAATGATGCTGATGTTGTTGAAAGTGATTTTTGGAACCCCTTCTTAGAATTGCTTTCAGAGCCAATTTATAAGGTGCATTTATTTTTGTTATTTTTTGGACATAACTTGCTTTTGACCCTGTTCAGTGTTACTCAACTTCATCATCCACTTTTGCCAAAGTTGGCTCTGGATATAATTCTAAGTTTTTAAACATTAAACCCACTCTCAAAGGCCATAGATTGGTCACCTTTGAAAAAAGTCAAAAGGTTGTGCCACAGGCTTTTAAGGCAATTCTCAGAGGATTCCACTACTGCTTTCTTGGAAGAAGTTCGTGGTCTGCAAACACTATGTGAAAGTACAGGGCTTATTTCAATGTATGTGATGGTAATAATAGTTATAACAAACACAGGGTGCTCTCATCGTGTGCCAGGCACCATGCTGGGGGATTACACATATTAACTCATTTAGCCATCATAAACAACCAATGAAATGGGTACCAGAATTATCCCCTTTACAGGCAAGGAAACAGAGGCACAGAGAGTTCAAGTTCACACAGCTAGAAAGTAAGTGGAGGCAGCATTTACATCCAGGAGGCATGATTCCAGTCTGTGCACTGACCATGGCCCTCACCCCTCTCCCCAGATGTTTGATGCTTTAAAAAGATTAGTCTTATGACTTCAGAGTTGCACATAATTAGGGGGAGCCCCAGGGTTTTCTGACAGAGGCCAGCTCCTCTGATGCCCCCAGGGATTCAGTCTGGCTTCCTCTCCTCCTGCAGCGGTCACCACCTATACTGTCTCTTATGTTTTCTTTTTTCTGGGACTGGCTCCCTTCTTCCTTGCTTTCTCTGAAAACAACTGCAGAGGCTTTTGGGAGGGGGAGGCAGGGTCCTGTTCTGTCGCCTAAGCTGGAGAACAGTGGTAATCATAGCTCACTGGAGCCTGGAACTCCTGAGCTCAAGCAATCCTCTTGCCTTAGCCCCCCGAGGAGCAGATGCATGCCAGTATGCTGGCTATTTTTAAGATTTTTTTATAGAGACAAGGTCTCACTTTGTTGCTCAAGCTGGTCTTGAACTCCCGGGCTCAAGCACTCATCCTGGCTCAGCTTCTGAAGTGCTGGGATTACAGGTGTGAGCCGCCGCATTTGGACTTGCAGAGGCCTTTTTCAGTGTTCTACTGTGATTCACTATAGCAAGTAGGTGGAAGTGAGGATTCGTGGGGAATATAAGGCATAACCAAGCTGCAAAGATTCAGAGAAGTTTCACACAGTATTTAGTCAAGAGAGACATGTTAGCAAACCAAACCTATTTATTTCAAATAAACTCTTGAGGCCAGCTACGTACTTTTTTTCCTTCTTGTGATTCCATAGCACTTTCTCCAGTTCTTTCATTGGGGATCATTCCACTCAGTCTTTTCTGGGTTGGATACTAGGTCCTGCTACTCTGATTAGGCTCAAGGTAGATAGGGGTGCTGCCCGGCCTGGTGAGACTCTCGATCCTTACTTTCTTTGGTATAAGGCCCCAGGTGAGGGACTTCTTGTTCTTTTTTTTTTTTTTTTTTTTTTTTTGAGACGGTCTTGGCCTTTTCTGGTCGCCCCAGCTGGGGGAGTGCAGCTGACCGTGGATCCAGCTCCTGGCAAGCTCCGCCTCCCAGGTTTACGCCATTTCTCCTGCCTCAGCCTCCTGGAGTAGCTGCGGACTTTAACCAGGCGCCCCACCACGGGCTATTTTCCTTTAGTAGAGACGGGGTTTCACCATGTTAGCCAGGATGGTCTTGATCTCCTGACCTTGTGATCCGCCCGTCTCGGCCTCCCAAAGTGCTGGGATTACAGACTTGAGCCACTGCGCCCGGCCGGGACTTCTTGTTCTAAGAGCCCAGCACCTTCTCCCCTGAGTGTCCAGCTGCCCTGCATGGGCTGGCCTGGTGGGCAGCGCTTCTCACCCCTCAGCCCCTGGAGCAGTGTCTGCACATGGCACCCTTTCACCTCCCCACAGTGAAGCCCGGTCTCCCCATCCTTTGTTCTGAGCTCATGTCCAGGCTGATCAAACTTCCCTCAGATTTCAGTTGAGAGCAGCAGTTTTCCTTTGCTGCTTCTCTTATGTTGGCCTGAGTAGGACACAGAGTTCATAGCTTCCCTGAGGGCACCGGTGATTGGCATGCCTGAGCTGACAGGCCATTCATTGCATAAAACCCCTTCTATATGCCTTTTCTGACTCCGCAAGGTGCTCCCTCCCTTTCACCTACAAATGCCGAGTGGTGTTGCAGAATTGTGGTTTCACAATATCAAACCATTCTAAACATGCAGAAGCAGTGAGAGGTGCGATCTCCTCCAGTGGCACAGAGGCCCATAGCTCTAAATCTCCTAAGTGCACTAGAGAAAGAGAGATCAATGTGAACTGGAACGAGTGTAAACTGGAACAGTAGGGGAGATTTTATGGCACATGTAGAGTTTGCATTTGGACCTGGAGTGTAGAAGGGAGTTTTGGATGGGCATGAGAGAGAATGAGAATTTGAGAACTGGGGGTAGATGGGTGGTTAGGAGTGTTTACGGTTAGAGAGAATAAGGTTGGTTAAGAAGAGTGAGCCGAGGTGATGAGGGTATTGTGCATCTACTCATATCAAATTTTGATGCCTGCCAGAATCACCTGGGGAGCTTTAAAAACTCTTGGCACCTAAATTACACCCTAGAATGTCTAGCGGGTGGGAGCCATGTATCAGTGGTTTTTAAAAATCCCATGTGATCTTTAAAAGTTTGGGAATAATTTTCCTCCTTTGTTTCCTACAAGTATCTGAAGCTTTGCAGGAAGAGTTAGAAAGCAATAGGACAGAAAGAGAATGAATGAGGAAGCGAGGAGGAACAGGTAATGATGAAATAAAGATCAAATGAAGCCAGGGAATAAAGTCAGCTCATAACATGCTTACTATGAGATGCCGTGCAGTTGCTACCATGGGCCAGAATTTGGACTCTGAGCTTCTTTGAAGCTAAAGCAAAAGGAAACCTGAGCAGTTCTGAAAGCCATGATAGGAGCCGAACGCTATTTCATGAAAAGCCCTGGGACTGGGGACAGAAAGAAGTCTCTCCCGAGGCTCTTCACAAAGAGGGCACCGTGTGGAGCTGTGGGCAGGGCTTTCAACAGTGTCCTCGCAATCCCACAGACCATTTGCTAAGTCACCCCTTATGTTGGCTCTGGAGGTCATTCAAGGCTGGAATTAACTGCTCACATCTCATGTAGCAAGAAAAGTTGACCGTACTTCTTAAATTCTTGATTTTTATCTGTAGCTGATTTAAAAATCCTCCCATCTCCCTGGGCTGCTGACTCATCTTAAACTAATTAACCAGACTTGTGTGCTTGTAGATACAGTGTCTGCATTTTGTCTTTCCTGTGGTCATTTCTTATTGTCCTGGCAATCAACTTGTCATTTCCTTCATTAGGCCAGGAGCTCGGAGGGACACTGCGTTGATTAAGGCACAAACCAGCTTTAGCTTGTTACCATTGTGTGCTTACAGCAAGTTCACCTGCTTTGGCCTCCACTCTGAGGCTGGGGTCATCACTCCTTCTAGAGCCTAGGCTTAGCCACCAGGCCCATCTGCCAGTGGAGGCACTGCCCCTGGGTCTGGTCTGTTGACATGGAGACCTGAGAGGCACTATTTCCTGCCAATGGGCAGAAGAGGCAGCTCTGTCCCCTCCTCCCTCATCCCCCCGTTCCCAGGCAGTTGGGAAATACTGATCCAGCCAGTCCTGTCTTCACCTTGGAACCAGTGTTGAGGGAGTGTGCCCCAGCAGAGTCCGTTCTAATTGGCAAGTGGCCTCAAGTGGGCTGTGGGTCGGGTCAGGATGGGGACCAACTTGGCAGACAGCCATCAGGGCGGCCTCAGGGAGGTGTGTGGCCTGCCCAGGCAGGGCATTCTCCACACACCTACTTGGCCCTGGAGTGCGTGGCAGCAGAGTGTGCTGGCTGCTGGGGAGAGGGGCGCTGCAGCAGGGTGTGAGTGTGAGCGTGGGGGAGCTCCTGGGCCATGTACTTCCCTACGCTCTGCTCTGTCTATTGACACATGAGTCTCAGGCTGTAGGTAATTTGGAGACGGGGCTGGGATGTGATGTGTGTATGTTCCTAGGAGCTTGCTTGTGTGATTGCCACTCTGTGTGTGTTTGGGGCACACATACATCGAAGAGTCCCTCAGCAACGGGACTACCCAGGGAGAAGCCGTGTGCATGCATGGTGGGCAGGGGTGTGCACCCATGTGGGGAGTAGTGACTCAGCTGCCCATAAGGGCCCTGGGCTTGGGGGTGCGTGTGTGGGGTCTCTACCTCCACCTGCTGTCCCTGGGGCTGCGGGCTTTCCTGCTTTGCTTGCTTGTGCTTCTCCGAGAGCTGTGTGTGTGTGTGCAGGAAGCAGGCAGGGCTGTGCTCACGGTGGCTCGCTCTGTGGCCCTCACGGCCCACATCTGTAGTGTCTACGTCTTCCTTCAGGGGGTTGCCTGGTCTGCCCAGCTGGTGGGGAGCTGGGTGATGCTGCACATATGGCTCTGCTGTGCCTTACTGGAGACCCTCAGACGCGTTCCTTTACTCCCACTGTGTGAGCAAGCGCGGAGATGGGTGGTGTGGGCCGGCATGGAGGCTGGCAGAGGCCTGGCTCGGGTGTGGGGTGTGGCGATCTTTGTGCAGCTGTGTGCCCACACGGTCTTCCTGAGCATGTACCTGTGCATGCACATCTGCTTTGCCGCCATCAGCTCTCAGGTCCGTGTGAGAGTGCACGTGCCGTTCTGTGTCTCACTGCCTTTGAAGGTCCATGCCCCTCTGAACCTGGGCNGCTCTGCTGTGCCTTACTGGAGACCCTCAGACGCGTTCCTTTACTCCCACTGTGTGAGCAGGCGGCCAGGTGGCTGGTGTGGGCCGGCATGCAGGCTGGCAGAGGCCTGGCTCGGGTGTGGGGTGTGGCGATCTTTGTGCAGCTGTGTGCCCACACGGTCTTCCTGAGCATGTACCTGTGCATGCACATCTGCTTTGCCGCCATCAGCTCTCAGGTCCGTGTGAGAGTGCACGTGCCGTTCTGTGTCTCACTGCCTTTGAAGGTCCATGCCCCTCTGAACCTGGGCATCAAAGTGGGGCTGCAGGGCCGGAAGCATGGCAGAGCCATGGGGGAGGCAGGTACACCTCAGGGGGAGATGTTGGGGAAGCAGGAACCCCAGGCGTCCAGGAGCCCCAAGCCCACCAGGAGAAGGGAGGTGTCACGGAGTGAGCTCAGCCCAGGTGGGTAAGGGAAGGGGCTGCTCTGTGCCCCTTGGACTTGTCCCCAGCCTCAGGTGCTAGTGCCCTCCTCCTGCAGCCAGGCCAGGCTTGGAGCTGCATCTCCTCCTGCACAGCCAAGCTCATGTAGTGGCCCCGCCCCCTCCCTCACTGGGCACTGGCACCTCTTTCCTAGGCTGAGTGGTCTCTGGGGAAGGCACAGGTGGAATGACAGGGACAGATTCCAGTCCTTGCCCTCTGTCCTGTGTGAATAGGGCTGTTCATGACAGTGTTGGGTTGGGAAGCCACCCTCTGTGTTTGTCCCTTTGCCTTGCAGCAGCTCCCTTCCTCCCCTCTCGTCTCCTGCCCTTCCTGGCGGGCTGTTTCTCTTCTGGCTTCTCCAGGTGTTCCTCTCTTCTCGGCCACTGTGGGTTCTGCCCTGGGACTCCTTCAGCCTGGGCCGCCTCTTTTCCTACCCAGCCCCCTGTCTGAGTGCCCCCAGGTGTGCCTGGTCACGTTCTGCTCACCCCCGCACTCTCTCTGCAGTGATTCCCAGCGCCGCCACCCTCATCATTGTGGTGTGCGTGGGCTTCCTGGTGCTCATGGTCATCCTGGGCCTGGTGCGCATCCATTCCCTTCACCGCCGCGTCTCAGGGGCTGGCGGGCCTCCAGGGGCCTCCAGTGACCCCAAGGACCCTGACCTCTTCTGGGATGACTCAGCTCTCACCATCATTGTGAACCCCATGGAGGTGAGAGGCCGGGGAAGGGGGGTTCTGTAGGGTCAAGACTGTGGAGGACACACTAGGAGAACTCCTGAGGAGGGGCAGGCCCGGGTGGAGGCTGTTCGCAGAGCTGCAGTAAGCAGGAGGGAGAGCGGTTCAGGCAGGGAAGGGGGTGCAAAGGGGATAAGGGGACCGAGGGAAGTGTGGCCCCTGAAAGAGAGGCTGGGGTGTGTGCAGGCCATTGATCCCTTCTCTCTGTTCCCGCCCTCCAGTCCTACCAGAATCGGCAGGCCTGTGTGGCAGGGGCTGCCGGGGGCCAGCAGGAGGACGAGGACAGCAGTGACTCGGAGGTGGCCGACTCCCCCAGCAGCGACGAGAGACGCATCATCGAGACCCCCCCACACCGCTACTGAGGCCAACACCTCTCCCCACGCAGAGGGAGAATTCTGCCCTGGTGAAACAGACACTCCAGACATGGGAGAAGGACCTTCTGGGAGAACAGAGACCAAGAGGGAGAGACTTCAGAACCAGTCCTCCTTTCATCTCAAAACCCCAGCGGGCCCTCTGGAGTCTGCCCTGCCCCTCCCCTAGCCCCCCATCCCTCACCTCTGGGCTGTCATACTCCTGGTGTGCCCCTTGCACTGGGGCTGACTGGGTTGGAAAGTGGGCTGGACTTCAGTTGCCTTTCTACCCCCAATGGCATCTGCCCCCTTAGCAGTCACTGTGTTGGGGAGAGGGTGACAATTGCAATGGCTGGGGCTGGAGCTGGGAGTGGGACTGAAGGAAACCTTCTCCTCTCCCCTTCCCTTCTCTCTTCTGTCCATGGGAAGCTTGTCTCCCTCTGCAGGGCTCCCTCAGCTGGGCCGTCGTCCCTGCTTCTCTTATGATCACCCCACCTCGTTTCCATTTCACTCTGGGGACCCCGCTTCTCCCTCCTTTCCAACTTCCTTCCTTTCTTGTCCTGTTTCCCTTCCTGCCCTTGCAGTCCTGAGGTCCTGCAGCCCCGGCCCCTCCTCTGTGACCTGGTGTGGCCAAGTTGTGGGGACGGGAGAGGATGTGGGGGCCCCAGGTGTATATATATAATGTATATTTTTTCAGTGTTGTCGTGAGTGCAGCCCCTGTGTTCCCATGTGCAGCTCACGGCCTTGTGTGTGTGTGTGTGTGTGTGTGTGTGTGTGTGTGTGTGTGGCATCGTCATGTCCTGGGGCAGGGGCGGGGGGATGGGTGTGGTGAGGGAAGGGACATATCCTAGGGTTTTCAAATAAAACAATCAGAAAAAAAAAAGCTCTGTGAGGTGTCTCCTGCCTGCCTGGTCCTGTGTGGGCGTGACGGAGGCTCTGAGGCCTCAGGGGCTGTTTTGGTCTCTACGCAGGGCTGAAGTGAGGTGGGCAGGGCTGGTGATCTTGAGGGCCTGACCGAGTAAGTCCCCAGGATGCCAGATCACCTGGAAAGTAAGCTGAGGCAGAAGGTTCCCACGCCCCCTTCCTTCAGTACCCCCTGGAAAAGTATAGAAGATTCAGGGAATGCTATGGACACCTGGGCAGATGCCCAGTGCCTTGTAGGGGCACTGCCAACCCCACCCCACAACTTGGAACATATTGCCTGTGCACACGGGCTCCCTGCTGGGTGTCCCCAGGGAGAAGGCAGGCAACCCTGATATTTGTACCAAAGGGATCTGGAGACTGTTCCCAGGCTGAGCCTTCCCTGCTGGCCAAGGTTCAGACCCAAGGGATATCTGCCTTCCTTGCCCATGTCCACGTGGCTACCTCACATGGCTGCTGAATGACCTCAGCCCTCTCCACGCTGGCCCAGCCCCTGGCCTGACAGCAGGCAGAGTCTGGCCCTTCCACAGCCTTTTGGGCCACTAGTTCTCGGACCCAGGTCTTACTCAACCTGCAGGTGATAAAGGATGGTAACCCGAAGGGGTTATTTCAGAAGAGTGAACTGCTGGTGGGAGCATCCCCCCGGTGCTGTCCTGGCCCAGGAAATACCAGGGATCCAAGTCTTAGTTCCTTCCTGCAGCGTGAGGGGGTAGGGCATCCTCAGGCTCTTCCTGGTTCTCTGCGGTTGCCTGTAGTGCAGTTGGGGTGGAGGTGGGTGCTCCGCCTGACGCCTGTTCTGACATCTACCAGGTACCATTGTCCTTGCTCATGGCCGCAAACTCCCAGCTGTGTGTTGATGCCTCCATATTTTTATCTCCCACCTGGATCTCTCTCCTAACTCATATTTGCAACTACCTATTGGCATATTCACCTGCCCTTCCTGTGCCTCAGACTCCACCTTTCCCCAGCTTCTCTGTGACCTGTCCCTATCACCTTTCACCCATTTGCCTATGCCAGAAATCTGAGAGTCAGCCTAGATTCCTCCCTCTCCCTCAACCCGATGGCCAAATGGTGACAAAACCCTGTTGTTCTTACCCCTTAAAATCTCTCCAATAGGTCTTTTGCTTTCTATTCCCCCTATTGCTGCCGCTGCCTTGACCCGCACCTTCTGTGTTTTTGCCTGGTCTGTGGCAAGAGCCTCCCACCTGCCCTCCACCTGCCTCCCACCTGCCCTTGTCTCCTATGCCTTGCTCCACTCCAACCCATTCTCAACTCTGGATCTCAGTGGCCTTTCTCAAGTGCAACTCTGTTTGGACCACTCTCCGGTATAGCAACTTTCCTACCTCCTTGACAGGCCTGGGTCGCATCCCGAAGCCTTAGCCCCTTAACCCAGGTGGAGCAGGTCCTGCCTTCCTCCTTCTCTGGCCTCTTTGCAGCCACCACCCCTGCACCCCTGTGGTGGGGTCACAGAAATCATGTATGCTTCCCACACGCACCCTGCTCTTTCTCGCCTCTGTGTCTGCAGGTATTGTTCCCCCTCCCTGGCATGTCCCTTACCCATTGTGTGCCTTGACAGTCGTCTATTACTGAAGACCTGGTTCGAGAGTTGCCTCTTCCAGGAGTTCTGCTGTGCTCCGGGACCCCTTGTTCGTGCCTCCATGATGGTAGTGACTACAAAGCTGTGGGACATGTCTGTCTCCCCACAGATTCTCTGTATCCCCAGGAACTTGCATAGGGCCTGGCACACAGTAGGGGCTCAGTCAGTGGTGACTGAGGTGATATGTATGGCCCTCAGACTCAGGGAAGACTCACTGGTAGGAAGAGAGAGGAGACCTCCATTGGTGGCCCACGGCATGGGAGGTCCAGGGGCTGAGCATGGCCAAGCAGACGCCCTGTAGTGGCGTCTGCCACTGTAGATGTGGTGGCCTACAGTGTAGGCCTCTCCAGTAGTGGCCTCTCCAGTAGTCTAGGTCTGCCTAGACACCAAGCTGATGTTCCAGGGTCTGTGGCAAAACTCCATAGAAGACCACCTTGCCTGTCTACCTAGAGTCTTCCAGAGTTTCAAAAGATCACAGACTTCAGACATCCGAGAGCTTTGGTTCTCAAAGGGGCTTGAGAGAGAGTTTTTATTAATAGTTGGTGGTCCTGAATTTCAGTGGGTGAAGTTCAGCCCCCTCCTCCTTCTTGTCATCCTCTTAGTCCTCACCTACCCTGTCTCAGAGATACAGTTTCCCATGAAAAGGAGCAGAAGCCAAGTGGCTTCTACTATTTTTGTGTTTGTCCTTGGAGCCCCTACACTGTTGTTGAGACTTGAGGCTCAGTAGTCCTTATTCACCTCTAGCTCAAGCCTCAGGGGTAGTGGCTGTGGGTGAGAAGGCAAGTTTGCCATGAGCTCTGCTTCCCTCTTGATGTACACACCCCTGTAGACCGCCACAGAGTAGCATATGTCCTCTTAGCGTCTGCCCAGCCTCGGCTCAACTCTTGGCCTTCCTGGATTGGTTGCCTCTGGGGCTGGACATGGGTTTTCTCTTAAATGCAACCACTCTACCTGAGATTCCTGGAAACTCTCTCCAGAATCAGAAGCCCTGACCACTGATTATTTCTGCTGGTATAACCTTTCCTGGCCCTCCTCTTCACCCTCAGTGTTTGACACCCAGGTCTTGGGCCCATGGTTAGCACATCTCCCTGTGTGACTACTGGGCCCATCGAGATGTTACCTGGGGTGGGGGTATACACGGGCACCAGAGGCCTGGAGAAGACCATGAATTCCTTGTGCCACTACATGCCCTGAACTTCTGCTGTCACTTGCTGACTTCCTTCCCTCTCTCAATCTCTGCCTCTCTCTGACACATCACTCACACACACACTGCACAGGGATCAGGTTTGAGGCAGGAGGCCAGCTCCAGTGACGCAGGGAAAGGGCAGCAGGCAGGATTCTGCATGAGTTTTTATTTTGTTGCTCAAGATCTCCTGGAAAGATGTTTCCTAACCTCCCTCAAAGAAGCTGGCAAAGCCTGGAGATATCAGGCCTGGGGCAGAGTTTCCAATTCACCTATTCCCAATTTAATTTGAAACGGCAAACACATTTCCCTTGGCATCACTCAAATCGTTCTTTCTGCAATGGAAGGCTGTTTTCCTCTCAAGTCCACTCTTCACAATGAAAATTAATTAGCTTCTCTAAAGGTGCATGATGAAAAGCATGTCCTTGGGGAAAAGCGATGCTCTAGAGGCAACTATGTTAACCACCAGTTCAAGAACAAAGTGTGTCCTTCTTCCTGTCACCAAACCAGAGTCCTGGGAATTCCCTTTTGTGCCGTCAGAGCAGCTGGACACAAATGCACTGGCGGTGTGCAGAGGTGTGGCTCTACCCACTTCCAAAGTCTGCACTCCATCCTGCAGCCTTTGGGCTGATGCACCTTCACCCTGGGGGCTTCATTGGGGTGGGCCTGGAAGGTCACATGTGCTCCTAGCCTTCTAGGTACTGTGGGATATTTCATGTTCCCTTCAGATTTTAGGTCTGTGTCAGGGGCTCCCCAAAGTAGATCACCTATATCCCCAGACCTATCCCAACTAGGAGCTCTTCTGGACTGTGTGTCCAGCCGGTGAACCTTTCAGACTCTGGGGTGTTTCCCTGAGATGTCCATAAGCATGAATTGGAGATGAGTGTGTCCATTAGGTTCCTTTGTGCAGTTTCCTAAACTCCCCAGCAACCTGCGGAGGCTCTCAATGTGCTCCCTCTGGCGGCCTCCTGGGAGAAAGGAAGAACAGGAGGAAGGCAGACAGGTGTGGAGAGAGATGGGTGAGCCCGGGCAGGTGGGCGTGTCTGACAGGCAGAGAGGAGGAGCTGACGTGCCTACCTCCACGGTGCTGGCGTCACTGCCTCTCCTGCGGCACCACGCTGCGGAGCACTTAAAATACTCACGTCCTACAGGAAGAGGACAGATGAGGCTCTAAATTTAGCGACAGTGGGTAGGAGAGGGGGAATGAAGACTCCGGGATGCGGTGGAGCTGGCGCTGTCAGAAAAGGAGTAGGAATCCTGTATTTCCTGGGTGGGGATTCTAATTCATAAGGATACGGGAAGTTCTGTCCCAATATCCAATCTCAGCCACCTGACTCCAGTTTCAGAAGTTCTCACCCCAGCTCTGTCGCCCCTCTCCCACCTCCCCCATCAGACGTGGTCTCTTCCCTTCCACACTTAAAGGTTGAGATTGTGTTACCCTTTCTCCTTGAGTCGCAGTGTGGCCGGCTCTGGGGGAAGACGTTATTACCAGGGGACAAAAGCAGCATTTGAGAAAACCTCTGATTTTTACTTAGGCCACTGGAAGGAGAGTAGTTTTCCTTCCATGGCACTACAGAGAGGAAAGATAAGTCCAAAGGCATGAAGCAGTGAAGCGAGGCAAACACAATTTCCAGACAATTGCACAAAGCCCCAGGGTACCAGGCCCAAGGAGGATGCAGGCTGCTCTTGCCACTTGCCCCCTGAAAGTCTAGCCCCTTCCCAGACCATTGGACCACTTCCCCTCTTCCTCAGGGACCTATTCTTGCTATGCCATCTTTTTGCTTTGAGAAAATCCCAAAGCACGGAGGGCTGCTTTTGCTGGGTGCAGTGGTGGTGGGGAGGGAGCTGAGAACATGGACTTTGCTGTCAGTGCTGCCTGTGTTCATATTCCAGGAACTTAGTGTTGACTCTTGGTCTTCAGTTTCTCTAAGGGTTGGTTCATCACATAAATGGGGAAATTACTTACTCAAGGGGTTGAATGAGGCTTAAATAAGATAACCTTTTCTGAACAACTCAGAGCTCACATACTGTAAAGTACATGCTACTTGTTAGCTATTATTGTCATTAATTACCGGGAGGTAAACAAAACCATCCTTAGTTCCAGCAATGCTGGGGTCCTTAAAAGCATGGAGTTTTAGGAATGGCAGAATTCCTCAAGCTTCTCCCATCTGAAGCCCAGGCAGCATGGGGTTGTGGTTTTGAACACATGCTTTGGAGCCAGACACACCTGGATTTTTTCACGTTGGTAGCTCACAGAAGCTTACTGTGGCTAATGTCCATAGGAGTGTGACTATCATTGCCAGGCTGTTTTAAACAGGCACAGTGTTATTATTTAAACAGGCACAGTGTTATTACTATTGTTATTATTCGAGACAGAGTTTCGCATTTGTTGCCCAGGCTAGAGTGCAATGGCGTGATCTCAGCTCACCGCAACCTCCGCTTCCCGGGTTCAAGCAATTCCCCTGCCTCAGCCTCCCGAGTAGCTGAGATTACAGGCATGTGCCACCATACCAGGCTAATTTTTGTATTTTTTAATAGGGATGAGGTTTCTCCATGTTGGTCAGGCTGGTCTCGAATTCCCGACCTCAGGTGGTCCACCTACCTTGGCTTCCCAAAGTGCCGGGATTACAGGCATGAGCCATCGCACCTGGCCTGTTGTTGTTGCTGTTGTTATTATTATTATTATTATTATTATTTTATTTTGAGATGGAGTCTCGCTCTGTCGCCCAGGCTGGAGTGCAGTGGCCGGATCTCAGCTCACTGCAAGCTCCGTCTCCCAGGTTCCCGCCATTCTCCTGCCTCAGCCTCCCGAGTAGCTGGGACTACAGGCGCCCGCCAGCCTTCGCCTGGCTAGATTTTTGTATTTTTTAGTAGAGACGGGGTTTCACCGTGTTAGCCAGGATGGTCTCGATCTCCTGACCTCGTGATCCGCCCGTCTCGGCCTCCCAAAGTGCTGGGATTACAGGCTTGAGCCACCGCGTCTGGCCTGTTATTATTTTTTAATAGATGGGGGCTTTAGCACACAGGAACTGAGCTGCTAGGGTCTTAGTAAGCAAGATCTCACAGAGTTTTGGATTCCAACTTCTGTGGCTGATCTTGAGCTGCATGAGCAAAGGTGACCTAGTGTCACACGGAAGGCAAAGATAGAGAAGGTTAGCTCACTATATAGAAAGTCTTTTGGAGTCATCTCAAAATGGTCAGAATCTCAAAAGATTCTCAAAAATATAAGCTTTCTAGGTAAGCATTGGTGGATGCAATGATTTTTTTTCTGTTGTGTTTTTCAGCCAGGTTTTCAGTCTGAGCTTCAAATCTTAAAAGAAGCTAAGTTGCTCTCCCAAGCATGTGTGTGTGAGCTTTGTGCAGGCCTAAGTGGGCCATGCCTGGTCAGTTTCTTACTGTCATTGGGAGCTGTACCATGAGATGAGACAGTGAAGTGTGGAGGTGTCTTGAGCTCAGATCATGAGGCTTGTCCACAAGCTCTGAGGAGTTACTTCCAACCATCTCAAGGTGGCTGTTGAATTGTAATCTTTATAATGCTTTGGTTACCTATACAATCCTTGGCCATGAAGTTGAATTTTGGAGACTAGACTGAAACTGTGACTTTACCCACTAAGAGTATTATATTTTTTCCACTTTTTTTTGTGACTATTAACCATCCCCACCACCCCACTTTAACCCCCACTACCCTTCCCAGTCTCTGGTAACTATCTCTCTGTCTCCATGATTTCATTTGTTTTGATTTTAGATCTCACAAATAAATGAGAACATGTTATGTTTGTCTTTCTGTGCCTGGCTTATTTCACTTAGCATAATGACCTCCAGTCCCATCCATGTTGTTGCAAATGACATGATCTCATTCTTTTTTATGGCTGAATAGTACTCCATTGTGTATATGTACCACATTTTCTTTTTTTTTTTTTTTTTTTTTTTTCCAGTTGTAGAATAACAGGGCAACTACAGTCAATAATAATTGTACCTTTTAAAATAAAAGTGTATAATTGGATTGTTTGTAACACACAGGACAACTGCTTGAGGAGATGGATACCCTATTTTACATGATGTGATTATTTTGCATTGCTTGCCTGTATCAAAATATCTCAAGTACCCCATAAAGATATACACCTACTATGTACCCACAAAAATTAAAGCAAACAAAAAAAAAGAGTATTATATTTTTTCCAATGTAGATATCAAAAGGAGGAAGAATCCCTCATTATATACCATTTTCTTGTTAAGATATAGAGATAACTGAACTTACTGCAAACCCAAAGGCTCAAGAAGGCAATTAAAATGCCCATGTTTAAAACATTCTAAGAATCAGATTTGCTCAAGGAATCAAGGAACAACTAGTTAAAGGCAACAGCAGCAGCAACAACAAAACAACACAGAATTTAGTCTTTCTTCTGGAACAGGCGCAGTGAAAATAAATAAAAACAAAAGAAAAATAAAAGGCTGATTAAGACGGAGGAAGAGGGAAATTTCATTGGGAGAAAGGTTTATGGTCTTTGAAGACAAGCTAGACAATATTAAAGGAGTATGAGAACTCAGAGGCCAGGCCAGATGTGTATGAAAGAGAAAAGGTGTATGTGGGTCTGATGACCCTCAATTAGAGGGTTAGACAAGGCCATTAACAGGGCTATAGAGTTTGGTGAGACAAGAAAAATGCAATACAGAATGCAGAACTTATTAAGTGAGGAAAACTTGCTAAGGATCCACGTACAGGAGCGGTACTGTTCCATCTACCTAAGATGGGAGAAGGCACAATGCAAAAGATGCCCTGCTGATGTGAGCTGTGAGACAGTCCAGCCAAAAACCTGGCCTGTGGTCAGCACAGGTAAATCTACCAGGAGAATGCTCATGAGGTCACTGGTGAGAATTACCTTGGCAGCATGTAGCTCTCTTGTCCTGCTCTTCAATCTGACAAGTAACTGTTTTATAGCACTTTCTTAGTCAATTGGGCTGCTGTAACAGAATACCATGGTATATAATGAGGGATTCTTCCTCCTTTTGATATCTACATTGGAAAAAATATAATACTCTTAGTGGGTAAAGCCACAGTGTTGGTCTCCAAAATTCAACTTCAGGACCAAGGATTGTATAGGTAGCCAAAGGATTATAAAGATTACAATTCAACAGCCACCTTGAGATGGTTTAAGCCTGGGTGGCTTAAACCAGGGGTCCTCAGTCCCTGGGTCACTGATCAGTACCAGTCTGTGGTCTGTTAGAAACTGTGCTAACAGCAGATGAGTGTTAGGCAAGCAAGTGAAGCTTCATCTGTATTTATAGCTGCTCCCCATTGCTGGCATTACTGCCTGAGCTTTGCCTCCTGTCAGAGCAGTGGCAGCATTAGATTCTCATAGGAGCATGAACCCTGTCGTGATCTGTGCATGTGAGGGATCTAGGTTGTGTGCTCCTCGTGAGAATCTAATGCCTGATGACTTGTCAATATCTCCCATAATCCCCAGAAAGGGTGTCTAGTTGCAGGAAAACAAGTTCAGGGCTCCCAGTGATTCTACATTATGGTGAGTTGTATAATTATCTTACTATGTATTGCAGTGTAATAATGATAGAAATAAAGTGCACAATAAAAATGCTTGAATCATCCCGAAACCATTGCACCCTCCAGTCTGTGGAAAAATTGTCCTCCATGAAACTGGTCCCTGGTGCCAAAAAGGTTGGTGACCACTGACTTAGAAAACATACATTTATTCCTCACAATTCTGTTGGCTGGGAAGTTCAAGATCCAGGTGTCAGCAGATTTGGTTCCTGATGAGGGCTCGCTGTCTTCCTAGTTGGTAGATATCTATCTTCTTGCACATGGTGGAGAGCAGAGAGAGTGAGGATGAGTGCTCATATCTCTTTTTATAAGGAAAGACGCTAATTGCATTCATGGGAGCTCCACCTTCATGCCTTAATTATCTCCCAAAGGCTCCACCTTCTAATATTAGGTTGGTGAAAAAGTAATTGCGGTTTTTTCCCTTTTTTTTTT